>NW_011494865.1:3258608-3278526 GCF_000754665.1 Bison bison bison | reverse complement strand
ACTGTAGGCCAGGTTCCTCTGTCCATGGGATTTCCCAGGCAAGAATACTGGAATGGGATGCTATGGGAGGAGCCAAACTTTGAATGCCTACCGCCTCCACCAGAGTATGGATAAGTTAGCTGAACAATTAGGGTTCTTAGACAGTATTTCTCAAAATATGACCCAGGACCATCTATGTCAGGATCACCTGGGAAAATGTAAGGCTGTTAAACAGGCATATACCCACTGTCGTGGAAGGAATGCTTGTGTCCCCTACAAATGCATATGTTAAAGCTCTAAGCCCCAAGGTGACCGTATTTGGAGATGATAAAGAAGACGATGAGATGGTTGGATGGCATCATTGACTCAGTGGACATGAGTGTGAGCAAACTCTGGGAGATAATGAAGGACAGGGAGGCCTGGCCTGCTGCAGTCCATGGGGTTGCAAAGAGTGGGACACAACTGAGCGACTGAACAACAACAACAAAAAAAAAACATGATAAAGGTTAAACGAGAATGTAAGGCTGGGGCCCTAATCCAATAGGGCTGATGCCGCTGCTGCTGCTAAGTCGCTTCAGTCGTGTCCGACTCTGTGCGACCCCGTAGACGGCAGCCCACCAGGCTCTGCCGTCCCTGGGATTCTCCAGGCAAGAACACTGGAATGGGTTGCCCTTTCCTTCTCCAATGCATGAAAGTGAAAAGTGAAAGTGAAGTCGCTCAGTTGTGCCCGACTCTCAGCGACCCCATGGACTGCAGCCTTCCAGGCTCCTCCATTCATGGGATTTTCCAGGCAAGAGTACTGGAGTGGGGTGCCATTGTCTTCTCCACCAATAGGGCTAGTGCCCTTCTAAGAAGAGATTTGGGGCTTCCCAGGTGGCACAGTTTGGTAAAGAATACATCTGCCAATGCAGGAGATGCAAGTGACATGGTTTTGATCCCTGGGTAGGGAAGATCCCCTGGAGAAGAAAATGGCAACCCATTCCAGTATTCTTGCCTAGAGAATTCCATGGACAGAGGAGCGTGGTGGGCTACAGTCCATGAGGTCACAAAGAGTCAGACGTGACTGAGTAGGCGCGCGTGTGCACACACACACACACACACACACACACACACACACACCAGAAATCTCTCCTTCTGTCCACCAGGTGAGGATGCAGTGAGAAAGCAGCATCTGTAAGCCAGGGTGAGAGCTCTCACTAGGAACCAAATTGACCAGCACCTTGACCTTGGACTTGCCAGTCTCCAAAATGAGAAAATAACTTTCTACTGTTTAAGCAACATACTCTCTGGTATTTTGTTATGGTAGCCTGAGCAGATGAAGACATCTACTGGTAAGCGAAATAAACAAGGTATGAAAGTGTTTACAAATGTTAATAAATATCTTCAGGAGAACAGACAATAAGCTTATTACAGTGATTGCTTCTGAGGAGGAGAACTGTGCGCTGGAGGGTAGGGGACACCTTGTGTTTATACCCTTTTGTAGCACTTCATTTTTTTCTCCATAATCATGTTTCGTATTCATATAGATGAATGCATTAATTTTTTGGAAGTACTGAATGCAAAAAGCAAGAGGACACTGTCCAGAGGCTGGCTAAGCGGTCCTTCTGGGGAAATCTCCAGCTCCACCAACCACCTAAAACTCAATTGCTGAAAGTCTAACAAATATGCAACACTAGAGTTATAGATACAAAAAACAAAGGGATGGTTGCCAAAGGGGGAGGGGATGAGGAGAGGAAAGAAAGAGGAGAGGGAGATTAAGAGGCACAGAATTCTAGGTGCAAAATAAATGAGTCACCAGTATAAAATGTACAGTGTAGGTAGAGAACGTGCTTAACAGCTATGTAATATCTTTGTATGGTGACAGATCATAACTAGACTCATGGTGATCATTTTGAAATGCATAGAAATACTGCATCACTCTGTTGTGTAACAGGAACTAACCTGGTGTTGTAGGTCAGTTACGCTTCAAAAACAAAGTCATAGAAAAAGAGATCAGATTTGTGGTTACCAAAGGCAGGGGTGGAGAAGAATTAGATGAAGGGGCTTCCCCAATGGCACAGCAGGTAAAGAATCTGCCTGCAATGCAGGAGACACAGGAGACGTGGGTACGATCCCTGGGTTGGGAAGGGACCCTGCAGAAGGAAATGGCAACCCGAGGAGCCTGGGTGGCTACAGTCCATGGAGTTGCAAAGAGTCAGACACGACTTAGCGACTAAGCACACGTGCAGTCAAAAGTTACAAGCATGCAGTTATAACATAAATAAGTACTGGGATGTCATGTACATGTGATAAATCTAATACTGTTATATGTTACACATGAAAGTTGTCAAGAGAGTAAACCCTAAAAGTTCTCATCAAAGGAAACTTTTTTTCTATTTTTTTAATTGTGTCCATGCGACATGATGGACGTTCACTAAACTTCTAATAAGCATTTCAGGCTGCACGTAAATCAAATCATTATGCTGTACACAAACGTATACAGCGCTGTATGTCAATTATATCTCAATAATACTGAAGAAAAAAAAAAAAGTACTATAAGTAAATGGCAAGAGACACTCCCCAGAGGTTTGGGTGAGCTGTCCTGGTGGAACGTCCTCAGCTCCACCACTGACCTAAAAGTCAATCCCTAAATCTCCAAAAAACATGCAATGCAAGGATGCAAGGGCAGTGGTGTACTCGCATAACCCGGGGGGCTGAGCTGTGATTCTTGGGAGGACCAGCTAATTGTATGGGAGTGAAAAAGTGAAAGCTGCTCAGTCCAAGCAACTTGTCCAACTCCTTGCGACCCCATGGACCGTAGCCCGCCAGGCTCCTCTGTCCATGGAATTCTCCAGGCAAGAATACTGGAGTGGGTAGCCATTCCCTTCTCCAGGGGATCTTCCCGACCCAGGGATTGAACCCGGGTCTCCTGCATTGCAGATGGATTCTTTACCATCTGAACCACAGGTACCTAGTGGTATTTTCTGCTCCAGGTTATAACAGTGATCTCAGAAATGACATCTTTGGGGTAAGGTACAAATAAATAAGCCCCACTACCCTCCAGCCAGTCCATACTATGCCAGGGGGGTGGGCAAGTAGGTGAACCCCATTGTGGGATTATCCATGGCACCAAGTAGGAATTTCACAAAGCTATTCATTGGAATCCTGTCTTGTGCAGAAATCTAAGGCCAGAGGGAGCAGCTAAAATCATGCTCAGCCAAAATTACCCACAATGGCTGTTTCTCTGGTTGAGCACCAGATGAAGTAAGTGGCTTCTGTTTGGTGGCCAAGTTATATGAAAAATGCATATCTTTAAATGCTAGAATCACACTCAGGAGAAGCTCGTGGGAAGTGAGTTTGTCTGCAGCAAAAGCAGACTCATGTCTCCCGTCTCACTCCGAGCATATGCTCATTGTGTGGAAGGGTGAGCAGAAATACTCACGTTATTTATGTTGCTCTCTCTCTCTCCCCCTCTCACGCCCCCTCGCCCATTTGCTTCTTCCCATCCCTGACCTGAGATCACAGAATAGAATTCACATGTCTTAAAGGCACTTCTGTCTCCCTCTACTCCGTAGTAAGGTTAAGAAAAGATGGCATTGGACTGACCTGGCTCTTCCTCCAATCATGGAAACTTAGAGAATTATTATCATCAGATCCCAACTGTTCAAGCATCCAGTTTCCTAGCAACCCTCAAAACGCTGTGGTGAAGGGTTAGAACGAGGACTTCATGGGTAAGCGGGTAAGGTAGTGGCGGCTGTGCTGGAGATGGCTTGGGAGCTCCCCCGAATTGTCTTAAAAGGCCATTGTCATCCATCATCCCAGCAACCCAACAAGACACTGTTAGTCACAAAAGTGATGTAAGGCAGCCCAGCTGCTCAACATTCCCAGAGGCTCAGGTCTGAATTCCTTAACCTGGACTCGGGGGTCTTCCATTCATCAGTTTCATCACTCTTCACTTCCATGTGCAGCCCCTCCGCCCCAGCAAGGCTGTCTCCTCTCCATCCACCTTGCAGCCCTCTCTGAACGTCTTCTTCTATACGCCCATGTTTCTCCTTCCTCCCTAACCACATCCCCTCCACCCACCCCACGCCTCATGTTGTTGTCGTTTAGTGGCTAAGTCATGTCTGACTCTGCAACCCCATGGAGTTGTAGCCAGCCAGGCTCCTCTGTCCATGGGATTTCCCAGGCAAGAATACTGGAGTGGGTTGCCATTTCCTCCTCCAGGGAATCTTCCCGAACCAGGGATTGAACACATGTATCCTGCTTTGGCAGGCAGGTTCTTTACCACTGAGCCACCTAGGAAGCCCACCCACACCTCACACCATACTTCTAATCACTTGACTGCCCTCCCCTAGGAATAGCTTTCCCATAATCACTTAACTCTGACTACTGCTGGAGATGTTGTATAGGTTTTGTTATTATGCCTAATTAGAGATACAGGGCAAATTCCTCCCACAAGAGCTAAGCCACAGAAGAGGAAAACAATGCAGGAAAGATGGCAAGGCAGCATGTGGATATTGGCAGAACTGAGTGGTCTGAAGGGATTCAGACAGATATCAAGGCATATATAAATTCAGAAGAGTGATCAGACAAAAGATGGGATTTGTTTGGACCTTGGTTTCTCTCTCTGAATATTTAGCATCCATTCCTCCACTTTCTGCCCAGAGTCTCAATTTCATTTTGGAGATTTTCGTCTTCCTCCCTGAGTGCAATCTTGGTGAGACTGTCAATCAAGGTACCAGCCCTCCCTAGCCAAGGTTGACCATGTGACTCAGTGTGGGCTAGCCAGACACTCCCCAGGACCTTATATTTAAGTGGAGTAGGCACAAAGAAAGAAAAATGGTTAGAATGATTGATGTCTGCAGGGGAGCTTTGATGAGACCACAGATTAGCTCAAGCCACCAGCCCTGGTTAGAGCTGCCCTGATTCTTACTATGCCAAGCTTTGTTCTTCAAATGCCCCTTCAGTTCTATGAACCATCCCACATTCTTCAAAAGAGCTCCCTTTTTGCTTAAGTCGCATAGCACTGATTTCTGTTACTTATTTTTAATTTCTTTTATTTTTATTTTTTGGCTGAGCTGTGTGCAGCAAGCACGCACGATCTTAGTTCCCTGACCAGGGATTGAACCCATTCCCCCTGCACTGGACATACAGAGTCCTAACCACTGGACCACCAGGGAAGTCCCTGATTTCTGTTACTTATAACCAAACCAGCCTGATACGGACTGTTTACATCAAGCCTTGAAGGATGACAGAAACTAGCATGCAGAGAGGAGGAAAGAGAATTGTCAATAGCTTTGTCCTCCACTGGCTCTTTTAAGCCGCTCTAAGAGGTTGGCTAATAACTTTGGAATGGGCACACTCCATATCAATGTTGTTGTTGTCTTAGTCACTAAGTTGTGTCCAATTCTTTAGTGACCCTATGGACTGTAGCCTTTCAGGCTCCTTTGTCTGTGGAATTTTCCAGGCAAGAATACTGACGTGGGTTGCCATTTTCTTCTCCAGGTGATCTTCCCAACACAGGGATCGACCCTCATCTTCTGCATTGGCAGGTGGATTCTTTACCACTGAGCCCCCTATTAAAGATAGGGAAAACTAATAGGAAAGCGCCCTATCAATGAGGTCTGCCTGAAACCAGAAAGGATTGCCTTGGGAAATAATAAGTCTGCCACCAGGGAAGGTGATTAAGTTGGACGGAGTAAACATGAGCCCAGCAGCATTCTTCTAAGTTCTCCAGTATTTCATTTCCTCCGTACACATCAATAATTGCTACACAAAAAGATATTTAACAGATCTATCAGTTTGAAAAACACTGAAATGAATGCAATTATAAATGGCTTTATTACTTTTATTCTCAATCTTTAAGGTGCCAATAAGATGCATTGAGAATCTCCAAGAGGTGGAGAGAGCAGGTAGCAATTCCCAAATTTATTTGGGCAAGAAACTAAAGGACCAGTGTTCCGTGGAACACCCACAGGGAAGCCCAATTAGAGGGACAGAGCAGTCCTGGGACACACTAGAACAGCTGTAAAGCACCTAACACAGTGCCTGGCACATAGTAAGTGCTCAAAATCGTAGCTATAATCTATACAGACACACCTCAGAGATACTACAGGCTCAGTACCGGATGACTGCAATAAAGCGAGTATCGCAATAAACAAGTCACACAAATTTCTTGGCTTTCCAGTGCATATAAAAATCATGTTTACACTAGCCTGTAGGGTATTAAGTGTGCAATAGCATCATGTCTGAAAAAACGTACATACTTTAATTTAAAAATATTTTATTGCTGAGAAACGCTAACCATCATCCAAGCCTTCAGCAAATTGTGATCTTTTTACTGGTAAAGTATTTGAAATATGACAAGAATTACCAAAATGTGAGACAGAAACACAAAATGAGCAAATGTTATTGGAAAAAACGCTGCTGATAGACTTGCTTGATGCAGGGTTGCCACAAACCTTCAATTTGTAAAAAAAGAAAAAACACAGTATCTTTTTATGGCTGAACAATATTTTATTGTATATATGTACCACAGCTTCTTTATCCATTCACCTGTCAATGGACATTTAGGTTGCTTCCATGTCCTGACTATTGTAAATAGTGCCACAATGAATATTGGGGTGCATGTATCCTTTCAATTAAATGTCACTAATTAGCTGTCCCTTAAATGTGTGTTAACACAACATTGTAAATCAACTAACTCAAAAAAAAGTTTTAATGCAGTATCTGTAAAGTACAATAAAGCAAAACTTAATAAAACAAGACATGCCTGTAATTAATATCTCACTTTGTTCTCATTTCTGAATATCATTTCCCCACATTTAGGACTATGACCTCTGCCCCTCCCTCACCAGACTCTAGCCCCATTGGGCTTCCTTTGGTTTCACAGATGAAGTAGTTTCCAGCCTCAGGACCTTTGCACATTCTGTTTCCTCTGCCTTCACTTTCCCCTGTGCTTCACTTGGACAGTTCCTTCTCACTCATCTTTGGGTCTCAGTGAATCGTCACCCCCTCAGTGACTTAGCCCTGTTATCCTTAATCCCATCATCTTCCTTGTTTCCTCCTATACTTATCACAAGTAATATCTCTTACACGTTTTTAGTCTATTAGATTTGCAAACAGTCCTATCCCCCTCAACTGTAGACTCCAGAGGTCAGAAACCTGGCTGGGTTTTGCTCCATTAACACAGTGTCTAACTAGATCTAACAAGAAAAAGATTTATTGAATACATGCATAAGACAGAAGTAATTCCCCATACAAAGGATGGGCTTCCCAAGTGGTACAGTTGGTAAAGAATCCACCTGCCAATGGAGGAAAAACAACAATGATTTTTTTAAAGATCAAAAATATACTATTGAAATATTCAGCTCTAGGTTGACTTTCCTATAGGAGACAAAGGGATATAGTTCTGTTATGTAGTTTTATGGTAGATTGACTTGTTACATGTAAATAGCTAAAAGAACCTAGAAGAACAAAGGGTTGTAATATGCCTCAGACTATCCACTCATGTATTCATCCATTCATTAAAGATATGCTAATCACCTACTATACATCCAAACACCATATGTTAGGCACCATGCATTGAGGCCTTCCCAATCCATCAAGTGGGTTTATATTCCCTCAGTTTATATTCCATTTATCTTCCCTCATTAAAAAAATCATAAGTGCTTAGACTTATGTCAATATGAGTATAAATATAAGGCAAACAACACTATGCTCCTAGTTAGCTCTCACAGCAGACACGGTTAATCAACCACAGCACTCATGCCCACAGGGTTTGACTCTAACCTAAAAATCCCTTTCAGCACTTTTCTTCAGGCAGCCCCTTCCCAGCACCCAAAAGGGAATCCATGTGCCTACTCTGGGTAGAAGAAAGATCCCAGGTTTTGAAATCAGACTACAGTGTATGAGATGGTTGGATGGCATCACTGACTCGATGGATATGAGTTTGAGTAAGCTTCAGGAGTTGGCAATGGACAGAGAAGCCTGGCGTGCTGCAGTCCATGGGGTCACAAAGAGTCAGACACAACTGAACAACTGAACTGATACTGATACAGTAGTGTATTTGAATCCATGCATCAAATGCATAGCTTCTGATACATGGTATCTGACATCTATATCTGTTTACTCTGTCAGATATAGAAAACCTCAGCCACCATACCAGCTCATTAAGAGAATTAAATGAGATAATACATTGGAAACACCTGGCAGACAGCATCCAATAAATGCTAACTATTGGTGTTATTACATTTACCCAAGTAAGCCTCATAAAGTGTTTCACATACCGTGATGCTTAATCAAATGGGCTGACATGAGCAATAACCAGCCAAAACAACCACAACAGAATACAAAGCTGGAAAACCGGGCAAAAGGAGCAACAACGATGTCCTCTGTCCGCAACCTTTCCCCACCATGATATAGCCCATTTCCTTCCCATACTTTTACTAAAAAGTATCCTTGGGGGGGCAGAGGATGCTCAGAGCATTCGTGATGGAAAATTCAGAGACTGCATCTTTTGTTCTTGAGTGCTTTTCTTAGCTTGACCTGATTTTGCTCCGAGGGTGAGGATTATAAGATCGGTGGCATATTGGGGGCATTTTGGAATTCAGAGTCAAAAGGTAGGTAAGTACTTGATCTTAATTATAGATGCTATACCCAGGGCATATGGCTTGCTACTGGAGGGCTGTCCAGTTTTGGGATATGAAATGAATCTGTGGATCTGCTGGGTTTTTTTTTTTTTTTCCTTTGTATCCACCATCTCCTCCCTCTGGATTTTAAGACTTCCTTTTAAATATAATAATTAAATGTGGAACATAGCTGTTGGGGATTTAATAGTCTGCTTGGCAATATTTGAAAATCAACATTATAATCCAAAGCAGGCTGTTATTACGGTTACTTGGCATACACCGGAGTTGAGTTTTTTTAATTGTGCACATCAACACAGCATAGTTATTTCAAAAATGTTAAATACGCCCAGCTCCCTCCTTAATTTGTTTTTGCAGTGATGAAATTGAGAGCCAAGATGGAGAAGGGATATCGTAGGGGACCTAAGACACAGGGAAGTCCAAAGGAATGACATGGGAGAAAACGCTATTGAAAAAAGTCAATTGTGCTCAAATTAGTGGACTGAACTTGGTGTGACACTTCATAATTTCCAGGTGATGCTGGAATATGTATTCATGATTTTTTTTATTACATGTAATTTCCAGGTGATGCTGGAATATGCATTCATGAGTTTATTATATGTAATTTCTCTGGGCATGCAACTTGGCATTTGCTAAACTTTGATAACTGCACTGAAAGCTTAGTCCATAAGAAATAAAACCTGGTGAACTGACAAGAAAAAATGTGAGTAGCAATTCCTTGAGAAATGTGCTCAGTGTTGTATTTTCTTATATTCCTTTTTATTTATTTATTTATTTGGCTTCCCTGGGCCTTAGTTGTGGCACACAGAATCGAGTTCCCTGACCACGGATTGAGCCCTGGCCCCCTGCATGTGAAGCATGGAGTCTGAGCCACTGGACCACCAGGGAAGTCCCTCAGGGTTGTATTTTGACAGTACTTATTCAACAATTCCGGAGAAGGCAATGGCACCCCACTCCAGTACTCTTGCTTGGAAAATCCCATGGACGGAGGAGCCTGTTAGGCTGCAATCCATGGGGTGGCTAAGAGTCGGACACGACTGAGCGACTTCCCTTTCACTTTTCACTTTCATGCATTGGAGAAGGAAATGGCAACCCACTCCAGTGTTCTTGCCTGGAGAATCCCAGGGACGGGGGAGCCTGGTGGGCTGCCGTCTATGGGGTCGCACAGAGTTGGACACGACTGAAGTGACTTAGCATAGCATAGCATTCAACAATTCTGTTATTGAGCACCTAATATAGAGAGACAAGTTCCCTGGTCTTGTGGAGCTGACCTTTGGATGGGAAAGATAGTAAAGAAACAAATGAACAAGATGATGTTTAGGTAGTGATATGAGCTATGACGAAAAGAAAATGGTGACCTAACAGAGAGTTATGGTTGTGGGATTCCATATGTAGGATGAGCTACTTTCTATAGGGAGGCTTCCCTAGGAGGATAACTGTTTAGCAGAAACCTAAATGATGCAAAGAGTGGGGCAAGGCAGAGGGAAAAGCAAAAACAAAGTCCTTACCTAAGGCAAAAGCAATCCTGGTTCATTTAAATAAGAAAAGAGAGAGCTCCCTGTGGTCAAATGAGTGAGACAGTGTTTGGGCCAGATTATGCAAGACCAAGTAGGAGTTTGTTATTATTATTGCAACAGAAATGGGCAATGGAGAGCTCAGCTGCAGAGTTTTAAGCAGGAAGTGGCATAATGAAATTCAGGTGAAGACCGCCAAATGTTGCTATGACCCAAATTGCCCATGTCAAATGCAAGAGCACTAGACCTGGGGTTTGGAGTTTGGGATTCTAGTCCTTGTCTTGCCACTTAACCAGTGCTGTTAGCTTAGACCAATCACAGCTAGTTAAGTGGCTGGGCTTCATTAGTTTATTCACCAAGTAATTACTCATGGTCTACTGTGTTGGAAAAGATCCTGATGCTGGGAAAGATTGAAGGCAAGAGGAGAAGGGGACAACACAGGATGAGATGGGTGGATGGCATCACTGACTCGATGGACATGAATTTGAGCAAACTCCAGGAGTTGGTGATGGACAGGGAAGCCTGACATACTGCAGTCCATGGGGTCGCAAAGAGTCGGACATGACTGAGAGACTGAACTGAACTGAACTGTTTTCAGGTCTAAATGTGGGGAATAGAGATACACAGAGAAGAGCTCACAATCCGGCAGAATAAAATCACAACAGAGTTAGCATACTTACAGCTACATCTGAGTATCCCAGCTAAAGAGGCAATAGTCCCAAGGTGGTTTTTCTAAAAGTTAGATGAGATAACCTAAGTATTGGAAACTGTGGGTAATTTATGATGGTAGGTTTTGCTTATAGAAATCAGCATTCTTTCCCAAGCAAGTGACAGAAACCCAACTCAAGCTGATTGAATTTCAAAGAAATTCATTCTGTTACTGAAAGGCCCATGGCTTCAGGTATGGCTGGATCCAGGAACTCAAACCCTATCAGAACTAAACTCATTCTCTCCCCCTTTCCATTCCGCCTTTCTCTCCCATGTCTTTATTCCATGGTAGGATGCTCCTGCGCCTTGTGAAGGCAAGGTAGCTTCAAGCAACTCCAGGTGTGCCTTCTACCTCCTACCAACCCTAAGTGATTTTTCTCCCAAGCAGTTCAACAACATGATAGACCTTATTCATCATCATTATGACTGGAGATTATTTTGTATCTATGAAGAGGCGATGATTAATGACAGAAGCAAGATTTTCAGTACCACATTATGTGAAGAGGTTCATAATTACATGTATAATGGTGGTGGTTTAGTCACTAAGTTGTGTCCAACTCTTGCAACCCCATGGACTGTAGCCTGCCAGGCTCCTCTGTCCATGGGACTTTCCAGGCAAGAATACTGGAGCAGGTTGCTATTTGCTTCTCCAGGGAATATTCCCAAGCCAGGAATCGAACCCACTTCTCCTGCACTGCAAGCAGATTCTTTATCAACTGAGCTATGAAGGAAGCCCATAGGTGTAATACTCATGTAAATTAAATAACAATGAATACATGTTTAAAGAACCATACCAGGATCTGAACCTACCCACCTCTATGCTTATTAGCAGAACAAAAATCTTCATAATGAACAATTTTTAAAAATATGCTTATACAGTGGTGACCATTTTGTAATTTACATAAGTATTAAGTCACTACGTTGTGTACCGGGAACTAACATGGTGTTGTGGGTTAATTACGCTTCAGTGAAAAAAAAGAAGCAGGATCAGGATTTAACTTCAATCACTGTTCTAGTCTATGGATTTGGGGAAAACTGCCTTATTTGTGTTTTCTTTAAACAGAGGCAATATTCTCTCATGTCTCTAGGTGTACATCTTATGTGTAACTGAACCACTTTACTAAACAGTAGAAATCAACACCACATTGTAGGAAAAGTTAAGACTCCGAGCTCCCAATGCAGGGGGCCTGGGTTCAATCCCTGGCCAGGGAACTAGATCCCACATGCTGCAACTAAAAAGCATGTGTGCTTGCCACAATCAGACCCAGCACAACTAGAAATAAGTAAATATTAAAAAAAAAAAAAAAAACCCACAGCATTGTAAATCAACTACACTTCAGTGAAATAATGTTTTTAAAGTGCACATTCTTGTCTTCACTAATATTAAACATGCAATTTCTCTCTTAAAAGGAAAACATGCTTATACAATCCCCCTGTCAGCTATTATCAAAGGATTGTTTGACTGAGGACCTTCCTTGACTTTGAATGTACGCACTAAATATTTTTAAACAATGCCTCTGAAGAATGAGGTGCTTTCTCCATTCCTTGTTAGTACTTAATAAAGACAGTCAAAAATTACATGCTGCCCTTGCACAACTTTCAATTCATGGGCTTTAGGCATTTCGATATTTTGTTAAAATATCTGAGTATCTGAATATTTTAAACAGCTTTCTTTGGATAACAGGAAAGGCATCAAACTAAGGAGGAACTGTACCAATAACTATGACGTCTATCCCTGTGCTTCACATCCTTAAGTCCATTTCCAAGAACTGCCAAGTAAACATGTATCTGTGATCAGTAATTGTGTCCTAAATATTCAATTTTAAATAGCAATTCATCCACTTTCCATCACTCTGAATTAACAACCATATCAATATCTCAGCTAATTTGCTTGCAAAATTTTTTAAATAATTCTTTTTTTTTTTTTTTTGGCTGCACTGGGTCTTCATTGCTGTGCAGGTTTTCTCTAGTTGCAGGGGCTACTCTTCATTGCGGTGCACAGGCCTGTCACTGCTATGACCCCTCCTGTTGCGGAGCACAGTCTCTAGAGTGTGTGGGCTTCAGCGGTTGAAGCACGTGGGCTCAGTAGATGCAGCTCCTGGGCTCTAGAGCACAGGCTCAATAGATGCAGCACATGGGCTTTGGTGCTCCACTGCATGTGGGGTCTTCCCAGATCAGGGATAGAACCTGTGTCTCCTGTACTGGCAGGTGCATTCTCCACCACTGAACCTCTAGGGAAGCACAATAATGTTTTCTAAACAGTATTAACTTCACAAGTTTCATGGTTGTGTCACTTTAGAAAGAAAAACAGAACCCATACATTTCCATGTACTTCAGTTTCATTATTTGTAAAATGCAAAGAATGGACTGACTTTAAGCTCCATGAAGTCATATATACACACATATATATACACACATATATATACACACCTATATGCATGTCTATATATATACACCTACATACACATGTGTGCATGCACACACACACACACACACAATGCCACTCTCCATATCCCTAGCACTAAGCCCCAGTGCCTACCATATAGTAGGTACTCAATACACACTCATCCAATGAGCAAACCATTTAAGGAATAATCAGTAATTCCCCAAAATGTAAGTCTGTGTTCTCACTTTCAACTGACGGGAGGCCAAAAAAAAAAAAAAAACAGAGAGAAAATATAAGGATGCTGGAATGAGATTTTTCATAAAATCAATTTCATTCAGTTTAGGAGTTGTGTTTTATTTTGAGAGCTATATCTAACCTAAATGTTTGGTGTTACAATGCCCATATCATTTGGGAAATGATGCTGATTGCTTTCATAGTTACTTTTTACATCATTATCTTCCTTAGCAAAATTGAAGGCACACTATATTGGTCCCTCCATTCTTGTTTTGTTTTTTTTTTAATTTTTTGTCACCTTTGAAACCAAAAATGTGGTAAACCAAAGGCAAAATGACTCCCAAAGTTCCTTCTAGCTCTGAAATTCTGTAAGATAGACTTCTTGCTGGGTGGCTTGAATAAATACATCCGGGGTGTGATTCAGCACCATGGACAAATCTCAAAGAAGGCCCATCTCCCTGGACCAAGGGCTGGATTTCTACGTGTAAAAATCCAGGCTCTGCTTTGAGCATGGCCTTTTGTGAGCACACAACTCCAGGCCTAATACCTAAATTAATAAGTCTAAGTCTCCATTCAATGAAATACTCAGATTATGATTACATTTAGTTTCATTAACTGCATTCTCAGACTAATGTGACGGGATTTCCTTTTCAACTTGTAATTAACTTTACTGAGAATTCTTAATTGGGATTTTTTTCCTAAAGCCTTATTACAAATTCTTTTAATATATGCATTATGGTATTAAACTATGTTGCTTAATTTTATATTGGCTGTTATTTTTTAAAGAAGAAAATATTCAGGGACTTCCATGGCAGTTCAGTGATTAAGACTCTGTGTTCCCATTGTAGGGACCATAGGTTCAATTCCTGGTCAGGCAAAAAAGACCCCACAATGCTCAGAAAAGAAAAAAAAAGAAGAAAATATTCAATGCTAATCTCCAAGAACAGCAAGCTGACCTGAACTCAGAGACTGTTCTGCAAAGAATCTGTACTCAAACCTGAAAGCTGATCCAGAAGTTTTAGGCTTCCCACATCAGACATGGCATTTTAACTTTCCTACCAAAAGCAGTGTGACGCTAAAGGACCAAATCCTCTTCTCCCCTTATATAATTTGTATAAAACCAATCAGACGTGCAAGAGAGATCTAGGACTGGTAGTCCTCTTCTCAATCAAAAGCAAGCAAAGTCAGTACATAAAAATCTTCTGCTTTCTTTCCCTCTGGTTCTTGGAAAGTTGTTGGGGACTATTTCTCTCACAGAACAAAATACCTATTTCTCAGGAAAATCTGTCCTCATTTCCCTTCCCTCCCCATCAGCCCCAGGTGTTTTGAGGAGGCCGGCATGATGCTCCCACAACATTCCATACTTACTCCCATCACGCGGCTTTGCAAGTACCTGTTTCCTCTTCCATCTCCCTGACTGCATCACAGGCTCCAGGAGGATATTTCTTATTTTTCTCTCATTCATCCTCATACCTCCAGTTGTCACAGAGCATTGCATGACACATAGCAGAATTTTAGTAAATTTTAGTTCAGTGTTGATGAAGACATGGAAATGTTAATGACAAGAAAGCAAAGATTGGTGAATATCTGAATCTTCCAGAAATGATGGCTCTATCCAGTCGGTCTATTTTCAAAGATGCGTGTCATCTAATACAGTGATTCTTAATGAGGATCAATAAATAAAAGGGAGTAGGAGAAAAGACGTAATCTGGTACATCATCCACTGCATGTCCTTGAAAGTCATGAGAAAAGTCATCAAGAGTTCATGCCTGAGTCCATGTCTAAGGTCTGAAGTGTTAAGTGTTAACTGCTCAGTCATTTCGGACTCTTTGCAACCCCAGGGACTATAGCCTGCCAGGCTCCTCTGTCCGTGGGATTCTCCAGGCAAGAATACTAAAGTAGATAGCCATTTCCTTCTGCAAGGGATCTTCCCAACCCAGGGATGAAACCCGGGTCTTCTGCATTGCAAGCAGATTCTTGACCATCTGAGCCACCAGGGAAGCCCTAGGATCTGAACTCCTTGTCAAGTACCTCAGGGGCCTTGGGCAGATTACTTAAGCTCTCAATGCCCGTTTCCTCATCTATGGTATGGGGGTGCAGGACCTATTTCAATTATTTCATGGATAGTTGTGAGAAGGAAAATGCATGCATGTAGCAGGTGCAGAACAAGTGTTATTATTTCATGTATTCCTCTCTTTTTTAATGCACCCTGTCAATCACACAACAAGCATGTTGCATCTTTCAGTCCCTATACCTAAATAGAAATGCTCTCCCAAAGGAGCTGGATAGGCTTTCCCTAGAATGGAAAGAGCAGAACTTGGCATCTTTTAAACTAAACCAGACACTGTGATAAGCACTTGGGCTTTCTTTACAAATAGTCCTACAGCTGGTTGGAAGCACTTTGGAAAGGCAATGTAGATCCAGTTAGGCAATGCCATGTGGCCAGCATTAGTAGCAATTTTTGAAAAGAGCCCAGGATATGACCTACAGAAAGTGCTAATTTTTTTTTTTCTTTTAAGGGATCTGTTTCTGTTGCTTGTGCATACACACACACACACACACACACAAAATCTCATTTTTCTAGGTGGAAATACAAGGCATGTTTTGGGCCAGATTTCTATGGGTCTGGTCTGCTAGTATAAGTAAATATTAAAATCAACACTCAGAACCAAAGCTCATGTGTTTTAATGGGACTCGAAGGAAAACATAAGACAGGAACAAATGGCTAAGAATGGGACACCTGCTGCACCCCAGCTATTTCTTCGGGAAAGAGTTGACAGTTTCTTCAGTTCTCATTTACATCAGAAACAGTAGTAGAAAACACACACACACACACACAAATGGGGTTATCAACAGGCAGCATGAAAATATGTTCACTGTGAAGACAACTGTACAATAAATGCTGCTGATGAGCATCACTGGCCCCTCGTCTATGGACCACCTTAGCACCTATGCTCAATCATTCCACAAATAACAACAGTAATCAATACGTATGTTACCGGGCATTATGCTAAATCCTTTGTATGTGTTAATTCCTTTATCTCCAAAACAAACTTGTAAGGTAGATGTTATTTCACTCTTTTCAGTGAATGGAAAACTGTAGTTTACAGAATTACATTAATACTTCCAAGATTGCACAGCTCACAGATGACAGAGCATACATACACCCAATCCAATGATGTCCACCTCCCAAGTCCATATC
Source organism: Bison bison bison (assembly GCF_000754665.1). Taxonomy (NCBI): domain Eukaryota; kingdom Metazoa; phylum Chordata; class Mammalia; order Artiodactyla; family Bovidae; genus Bison; species Bison bison. The sequence continues at coordinate 3,261,876 of NW_011494865.1, read as the reverse complement.
TCCCATGCCCTCACTGCACTATCTCAAAGACAAACTGTCCACTGTTTAATGAGCGTCATCACATGTCAGGATCCCATCTATAACTCTGAATACTTCAGGAGAAAACCAGGGCTCCAATCTAAAACCACACCAAGTGAACTCAGGCCACAGCACTAAACCTAAAAATGTTTTTAGGGACTTCCCTGATGGTCCAGAGGTTAAGAATTGGCCTGGCAACGCAGCAGACACAGGTTCGATCCCTGGTCGGGGAATTAAGACCCAACACAGCACGGGGCAACTAAGCCCGAGTCACAACTAGAGAGCCCGTGTGCTGCAACACAAGATCCCACATGACGCAACGAACATCCCCTGGGCCACAACTAAGACCCAGTGCAACCAAATACATAAACATTTTCTTTTAAAGTGTTTCTAGTGGATCCAGTGTGGCCCAGCCCCTTAACTCTTAGCAATGCTATAATCTACTGACCTGTGTGCAAAACTATTTGCAGTCATAGATCTTCAGATGGAAAGACTACCTGTCCAGTCATTTCAGGAACACGAGTGCTGGTAACTGTCACTTCTTAGAAGAGAGTTAAAGCCTCATCTGAGTCGAAATTAGCCAAACTTCCTCAAAACTCAAAAATCTCAAGGGTCCTGTTAATGGGTTCCCCTGGACTTCTTATGGAGCTCCGGCGAGGGAGTCATTCATAGATACATGTAATCATTCATTTGACAAATGTCTGTTGAACTCTGTGTAATTTCTAGGCAGTGAAGGTACAGAAAAGAATAAAACTAATGTAATCCTTACCCTACCCCTAAGAAGCTTAAAACAGCAATCTCCACTGTGCTTCTCAAACATAGCCTCTTGGAGACTAGTTCCACCTAAGTCCTGAGACTGAGACATTCTCCATCCCACCCAACTGATTGTTCAGGAGTCTGACAACTGATTCAAGGGAGCCAGGTTGATGGTTGGTCAGAAACCAACCACATTTTCTCTCTCTGGATAAAGTGAACTAAAAGACACTGTGATTGAGTGTATTAAGGACAGAAACAATAGTGATGTTTTACCCACTCTACCTCCTAAAGTCCCTCAAGTGTCCTGATTCTCATCCTTCCTAAGCCTGGATATTCACCAGAAGATAACCCACATGCCTCCATTAAAGTTCAGGCTACGGACTCAGACAGAACGGGGTTTGAATCCCAGCTCCTCTATGAATTAACTCTGCTATGGTGGACAAGCTGTGTAACTTTCAATTTTATTATGGATATTTTCAAATATACACAAATATAGACTAGAATAAGGAATCCCCATGTAGTTGGTCACCTGGCTGTAATAACAGTATTTTTCCCATTTTGTTTCATCTACCATCCCCCACAATTATATACATTCCTGGTGATGTTAAAAGTAAATCTCAGTTATCATACCAGTTCTGTAGTTTCCATGAATCTCGGTTTTCTCCTTCATAAAACAGGGATAACGATACCTCTTCCACAGGCTTTCTCATTTATTAGACAAAAATTTATGGAGCTTCTGTTATGAGCCAGCCCAGTCCTGCCGTGGGGAGTACAGCTGTGACGATACAAAGCTTTTGTTCTTGTGGAGTTTACAATATAGTGAAAGAGGAATAAATTTAAAACGTGATCAAGACAACTTCAGAGAATACAAAAGTTATAGAGAGAATAGTGGGAAAATGGGGAACAGTAGGTGACTTGGGAGCCACAGGTAGACAAGGACATCCTCTCTAGTGAGGTTGCAATAGGGGTAACAGATGAGATGCAAGAGGCCTGGGATCCTGTGCTATAGGCAAAAAGCACAGCAGGTGCAAAGGCCCTGAGGCAGGAATGAGCAGGGCTGTTTAAACATTGTTTTGCATATTAAAGGAGTTAATATATTCAAAACATTTAGCACCTGTGCCTGGCCAAAATGAAAGTAAAGGTGTCAGTCACCCAGTCATGTCTGACTCTTTGCAACCCCATGGACTATAGCCCTCTGCCAGGCTCCTCTGTCCGTGGGATTTCCTAGGCAAGAATACTGGAGTGGGTTGCCATTTCCTCCTCCAGGGGATCTTCCCTACCCAGGGATCAAATGCCTGTCTCATGTTTCCCGCATTGGCCAGCAGGTTCTTTACCACTAGCAACACTTGGAAAGCTCTTCTTTTCCTTTATACATTATTACAAAATATTGAGGACAGTTCCCTGTGCTATACAGGAGGCCCATGTTGGTAATTCCTCCCAATTTTTAGAAAGTATGTGGGAATATTCCTTCTAGTATTTCAAAAAAATCGAGTATGGGACATCCTGGGTGCCTTTGTAAATATGGACAAATGAATGAAAATCCATTTAGCCCTAAACATGAGCTGTACAACCTCTTCAGAAACTAAGTCATGGATCTGCTTTTCATCTGATTCCTCGTAAACCCGCTTGGAAATGGTCCTGGGGAAGGACAGGGTGGGAGTAGAAGCCAGGATAAGAATCCGGCCTTTCTGATGAGTTCCATGCCCTGAAATAGCAAGTCAGCATTTCACCAGAGTTTGGGGTGAGATCTCACTTGCTCAGACTATGCCCGTGAAATAAATACTACAACATTGACTCCATTCAGAAGTGGAGCTGTATGTTTGTACGGAGTGTGAGGGTCCTTTGTCCCATGAATAGATGTGAGAGCAGTCAGGATGTCAGCTGGTTCCATTCCAACCCTGAGCAGGTGCATAACTTAACGCGAGGTTTTCATAGACACTGAGCAACACTTTATACAATGGCAATAAAGGCTGTGTAATTGCCACTGACTTATTTCATGTTGTTTCCAGCCTTTGCCACATCGTTAAACAATACCGCACAACCAAAATTCTACTATCAAGTCAGCTGCAGTAACTATAATGTAGTGTTCTGGATTGAATCCTGGAGCAGAAAAGGGACATCAGAGAAGAAACCAGTGAGACTGAAACAATACCTACCATTTGGCTAAAAATAATGTACAAATATTGACTCCTTAGTTTTGACATATAACTACGGTGTACCATAGTCAAGTAAGATGTTAACATCAAGGGCAAGTGGGTGAGTGGGTGAGAATTCTGGGTACTATTTGTGCCACTTTCCTATAAATATAAAATTATTTCCAAATTAAAACTTTATTTCAAAAGAAGTGTGCTTTTAATACAAACAAGTTGAGAAATGTTGATCCAAGGTTGTATTTTGTCCCCACAATCCCTCACTCAAATCTCACAATCTTGACACTAAAAGAAGCCTACATTTACCCTGGACTCTCAGAAGGTGAGGTTGGGGCGGGGGGGTG
>NW_011494865.1:3244178-3258508 GCF_000754665.1 Bison bison bison | reverse complement strand
TGGCAAACAGGGCGGCTGGGGTGGGGGAGACAGCGCACGTTCACAGTACTTGAGAACAAAATGCGCCTTCAAAAGCAAACTGTAATTACGCAGAAGCCGAGGAGCTTTTGCAGAAAATCACTCTCTCATCTGAATCTGCATCCTGTTAATCAAAGAGGTCCAAGCCCTTTTGATTATCAGACTAAATATTTTTAGGCAATAACACTGAATGCCTGAAAAGACCCTGAACAGCATCTGCTGAAGATAAAAAAAGGCGAGTCCTGCCTATATCACAGGAAAAATGAACCATAGGAAACTGATAAAGGTTGGCAAAAAAAATTCCCAATATTGAAGCCTTTTCCTCCCTATTTGCCTTCACTCTAGTCCTTCCCGACTCCCCTCCTTCCAAATATCCAGGTTTCTAGACTGTTGCTGGTTCTCTTAGTGTTTGAACAAAGCATAAGGAAAAGTGCAGAAAGTGATCTAGTGTTAGTATCAAGAGAAGATGATTATTCTCTTAAAGCAATGTCAAGTGGGTCACCAAACAGAGATAAAAATAACATTTAAGTTGGAACTTCAATCAAATCTCACAACTTGAATATTTAGTGAAGAGCACCCTAAAAATGGCACAATGTGCCCCTTCTTGTTGTATATCAAATAGATGCATCTTTCCACTTTCTGTAATGGTAAATCTTCGTAGCTCCCATAATGTCCAGAAAAGGGTTTTATATTCATTGTGTGCTCGGACTCTTTGTGACCCCCAAGGACTGTAGCCCTCCAAGCTCCGTTGTGCATGGAATTTTCCAGGCAAGAATACTAGAGTAGGTTACCATTTCCTATGCCATTGTATTCAGTAGTGGCATTCTAATTCTGGCACCAAGAGCTGGTCTTACTTTCTGATTTTCAGACAAGATTCCTCCTCTCCTACTTCTCTATTAGTCAGTGGGCTCTGGAGACTACGTGGCTTCTTGAACCTTTAATAACTGATAATGTCAGTCACCTAGCTCTTATCTTCTCAATGAACTCCACAAATCATTGTTTCTTTTGAACATGTAATTTTTCCCACGTGTCCATTATATGTAAAGAGCTCCTGTAAATCAATAAAAGACAAACACTTCATTACAAGTAAATATTATCACTACCAACTACTGAATTAATTTGCTATTTAAATTAAACTCATTAATGTAAACCTGTAGAAAAGCTATATGCTCTTATTTTCCAGATATTCCCCAAAATACTAAGAAATAAGGATGGAACCAACCTAGCAGAACTACATAAAATTAATATCTGTCATAATTCCTAGGAGAATGCAATGTTTTTGACTTTGTACCTAGAATTCTCCCCTGCAGTTTGTCAGGAAAGCTCTAGTGCAATTCTACTCAGTAAAATATTACAAGATGCATTTTTTTCCTTGGTGTAAAAGATCACTGATTACTGAAACACAAATATAGACTAAAAGCAAGACTCATAAATAAACCAAGTTAGTCTGTCACAGGAGATTTCTGAAATGCACAGTACCTAGAGACCCATCTCTGAACCACAATTTATTTTCAGTACAACTTTAAACAAAGATCCCTTCCTAAAGCAAGATTCATTAATGTTGCCTGACCTTTTGCCTGACAGAGTGGTGTAATTTGAGTGACTTCAATGAGTTTGTTATTCCACTCAAGAGCTGATTCAAAATCATCCTAGAAATTGAAACTTCAAATGAGAAACTTTCAACAGCCACCTTTTTATAGCCAGGGATTCAACACCATTTCAGCTTTCTCTACTTCATGGTCATATTCACTCGCTTATGATATTTAGGACTCATATACACCTAGGTTCAGCTTATTTTCCACTGAATTCTGAAAGAGAATGTGCTCATTTCCATCAAAGCCAGAACTGGATACAACAATTGCTATATCAGAGGTGGTGCAATTCACCATGCCTTTTGGGGCTTTGAGATTTGGTCATAAAACTTCCAATGACTGGTGTATTTTGCTCTAACATGTGGCTATTTCTCTTATCATTTTTACGATCCAGTTCATAAATAAATAATGTCAAGTTATTTAATAGAATGGAACTTAAGACTTTCTACTTAGTAACCCATTTCAAACCACGTACACATTAACTTTGCAAACATGCTGCAACATTTCCAAGGCCATGAACAATTATCACCATGTAGAGGCAGATAATTTGCATCACCAATGTCAAATTCCACAGACTTATTCCTCTACCCATTGAGCATGAAAATTTGTAACCAAACAGTGCAAAACTATGATTCAGCAAATAAAACACCAATGCTGTTTCTGGTGGAACTTTAGCAAAGGTGACCCAGACTAGAAAAACGTGCAAAAATGCCAGAACTGTTTCTGTTTTTAAAAAACCTCCAGCTACAACTAAATGCATCCTTTAAATTTTCTGGCTTTTATTATTTTAAACAAAGCCCTACAACATTACTTTAATGTGGGGCTTACTTGAAAACATAATTGCTAGGAATAACCATGATAGTACACTACTGTCAAAAACAAAACAATCTTATTTTTCCCCACTCCCAATAGTCAGTACATCAGCTCCATAATATATATTGTATATACTGACCTTTGAAAGGAAAGAAAATCTTTGGGACCACGCTAAGATTCCCAGGTATGTGCTGTCAGCTAAAGAATACCTATTGAAACACAATAGCAAATGCAACTTTTTCCCCCTTGGAGAACAACAGAACAATTTGCTTCTTTTTAATCATAGGTACACACCCAAACTAACACAACCCCAACTCAAAACCCCCCACATACATGCACAGGTATACACACACACACACACACACACAGAGTTTGTGGATTATGTTTATGAAATTCTGATTTCATGAAAAATAAATCTAATTCTTCGAACCAGTATCTGTTAACTGAAAGCCATATAAAACCTAAAAGTGACAACTGGTCTACCTCAAGAGGCAGCCAGATAAGCAAATGAACCATTGATTAACAGATTACCCAATCAAGATGAACCAACAAAACAGGTTATTGGCTAACAGATTTACTATATAGGATGAACCAACCAAGTAATCCTTTGGTTAGCTAAGTACCTACCATGATGACCAGCCAAAAGGGCTATTAGTTAACATATGACCAAGATGAACCTCCAAAGTGGCCTGTTAACAGAAGAACCAACCATGAAAAATCCACCACGTGGATGACTCTTTAATGGAGAAACAAAGTGAAATCTGAAGATGCCACCCACAGTTAGATCCAGAAGAGATAAAATAAAACTTCTTAGTCAACAAAGAGAAGCTCCTCATAAACCCAAACACACACCATGAAATCTGGAGGTGTGACCACCGCTTAGGTCACCCCGTGGGACTGGAACTGGATGGCAGAGCTATACTTACGAAGATTATTTATGGGGGTTCTGGTATCCATGTTCTCATAATGCTGGACGTGGACCACAATGTTGAGATCTCTCTCCATGTGGTCAGTGTTGCAGTGGCCCTGTGGCCTCATGACGTCTGCAAGGGCCCTGAAAGGAGAGAAAGTTTAAATTGATTCATTCAAAACAATGACTAGCACCTACTTATTCTTAAAAATTGAAAGTGGCTCAGTCATGTCCGACTCCTTGTGACCCCATGAACTGTAGCCCACCAGGCTCCTCTATCCATGGAATTCTCCAGGCAAGAATACTGGAGTGGGCTGCTGTTCCCTCCTCCAGGGGATCTTCCCAACCCAGGGATCAAACCCAAGTCTCCCACATTGCAGGCGGAGGATTCTTTACCATCTGAGCTACCAGGGCTTTGGGCTTATGAACAAAAGACAAGACCCCTTTCTCCATGTAGCTGCCATTCTACTTAGGGTGGAGGGGAAAAAGACATACGTAAAGAAGATCCCTGCAATTAGAGATTACATAAGGATCTCATGCAGAAGAATTCATATACCTCTCATGTTACTGATGTAATGGCAGCGTTACCCACTTTATAGAGTTATTGAGAGGATTAAATGATGAATATATGTAATATGTCTGCACCCAACAAGTTTAATCACCCTTTATAACTAATCCTAATAATAAAAAAAATGCTTATTCCCAGGTGGCGCTACTGGTAAAGAATATGTTTGCCAATGCAGAAGATGTAAGAGACATGGGTTTGATCCCTGGGTCAAGAAGATCCCCTGGAGAAGAAAAATGACAACCTGCTCCAGTATCCTTGCCTGGGAAATCCCATGGACAAGAGGAGCCTGGTGGGCTACAGTCCATGGGGTCACAAAGAGTTGGACACAACTGAGCACAGCACAGTACTCTTGCTAACCCTAGATACCAACACTTCAGGTACAGTTACGGCCCAGTATTAGTAACAATAAGTAACATTTACTGAGTACTTCCCATAAGCCAGGCACTGTTCTAGTCACGTGACATGCCTTAATTCAATTAGGCAGCACATAAACACATCATGAGGGTTATTACTCCTTCTTTGCTGATGAGTCAACAGAGACCTAGAGAGGTGAACTGATTCCATTTACTTGAAATGTTCAGAATGGGAAAATCCATATGGACAGCAGAGTAGTGGTTGCCAGGGGCCAGGGGTGTGGGAGGGGAAATGGGAAATCACTGCTAATGAGGGAGGGGTTTCTTTTTAGGGTGATGAAAATGTTCTAGAATTAGACAGTGGTGATGGTTGCTCAACTTTCTCAATATACTACAAACCACTGCATTGTATACTTTTAAAAAAGAAAATCCAAAATAACCTGACAGATTGGCTGATCAGGAAAAGCCTTCCTGAGAAGGCATCTGAGCTGAGCCCTGAACAGTGAGGCGTTACTGCCATGAAGAGGATGAAAGAACATTCCAGGCAGAGGGGTCAGCAAGTGCAAAGACCCTGAGGCATAGAAGAGTTCAGATCAGAGGAACAAGAAGGCTAACAAAGCTGAACTGCAGCCAACAAGTGGGAGAGCATTACAAGGCGTGGATTACTATACCCATTCTCCAGAACAAAAAGACTGCCCAACAGGACTTCCCTGGTAGTCCAGTGGCTAACATTCCAAGCTCCCAATTCAGGGGGCCTGGGTTTGATCCCTGGTCAGGAAACTAGATCCCACATGCTGCAGCTAAGACGTGGCACAACCAAATAAATAAATAAATATTTTTTAAAAGACTGCCCTGTCGGGCTACAGTCCACCAGGTAGCAAAGAGCCGGACACGACTGAAGCAACTTAGCATGCACGCACAAACGCCCAAGTTAACCCAGCTAATCAGTGGCGGGACTAAGATACAAACCTGAATGTCTTTGAAATCATTGTTTAAGCTCCTCCCGACCCTGCACAGTAAGCAGAACCTGAAACTTGAAAAGGACTGCAGGAAAGAAATGTTTGAAACACAAGACAGATGTCTCTCAAATCTAATTTGCCTTTTTTTCACTTCTAAACATGTTCTTTCCTATTTGCAGGACAGGAACAGAGACCCAGACATAGAGAACAGACTTACGGACACCGTGAGGGCAGGAGAGGGTGGGATGAACTGAGAAGCAATATTGAGATATATGGATTCTCCAGGCAAGAACACTGGAGTGGGTTGCCATTTCCTTCTCCAATCCATGAAAGTGAAAAGTGAAAGTGAAGTCGCTCAGCCACGTCTGACTCTTAGCAATCCCATGGACTGAAGCCTGCCAGGCTCCTCCATCCATGGGATTTTCCAGGCAAAAGAGTACTGGAGTGGGGTGAGTGGTAAGCCATATTGAAAATCAATATGAAAAAGAATATATATAATTGAGTCACTTTACTGCAGAAATTAATACAACATTGTAAGTCAATTATCTTCCAATAAAAATTTTAAAAATAATAAACATATGTGCATATATTACGTATGTTAGTCACTCAGTCATGTCCAACTCTTTGGGACCCTATGAACTGTGGCCTGCCAGGCTCCTCTGTCCATGAAGTTCTCCAGGCAAGAATACTGGAGTGGGTTGCCATTTCCCTCTCCAGGGGATCTTCCCAACCCAGAGATCGAACCTGGGTCTCCTGCATTGGAGTCAGATTCTTTACCATCTGAGCCATCAGGGAAGCCCATATATTGCAGTGTATACTAAAAAACATGTTACAAATAGGGATGTGTTTTTTTTTTTAATTTATTGAATTAGACAGTGGAAAGAACCAACTATGTACTACAAACCAAACTAATGCCCAAGGAATTGGTATTTATGTGTAGCACACATTCTGAGTGCTTCTCAAACTTGAATGTGCACATGGATTATCTAGGGGCTTTTGTTAGGATGCAGATTCTGATTCAAGATGTCTGCAACAGGCCCTGAGATTTGGGGCCAAGTGATGGAGATACTGCTGGTCCACACTCAGAAGAGCAAGATCCTAACGGTACTGTGATGGTGAATTTTATGTGTTGATTTGACTGGGTGCCACGGCGTGACCAAAGATTTGGTCAAACGTTATTCTGGATGCCTCTGAGTGGGTGTTTTTAGATGAAATTAACATTTATATTGATAGACTGAGGAAAGCAGATTGTCCTCCACAGCATGGGTGAGCCTCATCCAATCAGTTGAAGACTGGAATAGAACAAAGGCCCATCCTCCCCCAAGAAAGAGAATTTTCCTGTCTGATGGCCTTCAGATTGCGACATCAGGTCCTCATGGTTCTACAGTGACTTATAGGCTTTCAGATTCAAACTGGGACCTTAGGACTTCCCTGGTGGCCTAGTGACTAAGACTCCATGCTTCCATTGCAGGGAGCATGGGTTTGATTCCAGGTCAAGGAACTAAGATCCCACATGCTTTGAGGCACAGACAAAAAGTGAAAAAAGAAGGAGAAAAAAAAAAAAAACACTTGGACCTTGACTCTGCAGATTTTGTATGTACCAGCCTCCATTATCATGTGTGGCAAGTCTGCATAATCTCTAGATAAGTAGATAGTTAGCCAGATCTCCTAAAGATTCTGTTCCTCTGGAGAACCCTGACTTAATAAAGGCACCTTATTGAAGAAACTACACTTTTCCTCGATATCCCTTAACCCAGTTCCAAACAGCTGAAAGACTGCCATTTTTGAGGTTGAAGATGATGGAATACTGGCAGTTGCATAAGGTTCAGCTTAGTGTCTATTCACTTGTACATTCACCTGTACATCACCCGTCTCCTGCCATGGACCGTGAGCTCTGTGCCTGCACTAATCCTTGCAGTCTCACAGCTCTCAGTCCAATGCTGGATCTACTATAGGTACTCTATAAACACCTGCTGCTGCTGCTGCTGCTGCTAAGTCGCTCCAGTCGTGTCCGACTCTATGTGACCCCAGAGACAGCAGCCCACCAGGCTCCCCCGTCCCTGGGATTCTCCAGGCAAGAACACTGGAGTGGGTTGCCATTTCCTTCTCCAATGCATGAAAGTGAAAAGTGAAAGTGAAGTCGCTCAGTCGTGTCCGACTCCTAGTGACCCCATGGACTGCAGCCTACCAGGCTCCTCCGTCCATGGGATTTTCCAGGCAAGAGTACTGAAATGGGGTGCCATTGCCTTCTCCCAATAAACACCTACGGAATGACTACATCCATGAGCAAATAAATGATGGAATGAGGAGGTGCCTTATGTCATGTAAACCAGGATGTCAGGCATCAGAACTCCTGTGTGCCAGGTACTATACCAGGACTCAAGTGACAGGTGGGGAAAGGCTGCATTCCTTACTGTGAACAATAATGGAAGGAGGCAGATGATAAACTAGTAAACCAGTACATTAGTAAGTTCATTTTAGACTGTAATGTGAAATGAAGCAAATCACATTGAGTGATGGGCTGGAGAGGGTGGGGGAGCATTGGTAAATAATCCTAGGGGATCAAGGACAGCTTCTCAGACAAGGTGACACTGAGCTGAGACCTGAATGCTGAGAAAGGGCCAGCCAGAGAATCTGAGGCAAACCAACACAACAACTCCAAGGCAGCAATGAGCACGGCATATCTGAGGAACGAAAAGAAAAGCCTGCATCCCTTTTCTTTCCAATTACAGTGAATAAATAAAAGACCCCAACATCGCCAAGTAGAGCTTAGAGTTGCAATATCTTGCTTAGAAGCCTCCAGGGGTTCCAAGGTCTGAACTGTTTTCTGACTTTTAAACACTTGAATGGGATTCCTGAGATTTTCCTCTTGTACCAGAAGCATCATTTATTTTTCCAGGATCTAAGGGCAATGCACATGAGGCTACTTTCTGGGTAGTGGTTATATGGGTGTAGCCATGTGTCCAAATTCATCAAACTACACATAATATGTGTACACTGTATGCTGCAAATTAGACTCCAATAAAGTTGGTTTTTAAAATGCAAGGTCTCAGTGCCCAAAGAGAAGCAAAACATATTCTGCAAGGAAAAATAATTTAGATAGCCAGTGGGAATTTGCTATATGATGCAGGAAGCTCAGGCCGGTGCTCCATGACAACCTACAGAGCTGGGATGCGGTGAGGGGTGGGAGGGAGGTTCAAGAGGGAGGGGACGTAGGTATACCTATGGCTGATCCGTGTTGATGAATGGAAGAAACCAATACAACATTGTAAAGCAATTATCCTCCAATTAAAAATTAAAACAAAAAAATAATTTAGAGACTTTTTGTGGCCAACAGCATATGCATTCGTGGGCTTCTCCAGCCTGGGCAGCTGGTGGAAGCCACAGGATAACCATAAATGTATAAGAAAAGGGAGATGGAGGGGAGGCTGCAATAAGAGAGAGAAGGCAAGAGCAGGAGAGACGTCTGTCACTTGATGCCATTTCTTTGCAAGAGACTTGAGCGTTTGTGAAGCATGCTTGAAAAACACACAGGACATGGCGCTATGTAATTTGCCACTTGGATTTCTGACTGTTTGAAGGTGGGCAAGATGATGACATGCATTCCCTACTGGCTTCGAATGTAAAGAGCTTCAAACACGCATTCCTGCCCTCACTAATGCCTTTGCCAAGAGGGCTGGCCCTGCCAGGGGCAGATGCAGGAAACATCCATAGTCTTGATCTGACTCGGGCTCCTTGAACCAGCCCTGACACTCTTATTTGCAGGGCATCAAGCACTTCTCTGTGATCGGCAAAGACTGAAGTCCTGGATGTCAGTGCTTCAAGGCAGTGCAGCCTGATGGTCAAGGACCCGTGGCATAGCCTCAGACTGTCTGGGCCTGAAGTCTAGCTCCTCCACTCGCTAAGGGATTTTGCATCCTCTTGAAAACCAATCTGTGCCTCTGTGAAAAGCAGATTGTCATAAAGCTGACCTCCGTGGGACATGAAATTAAGTGAGAATTTACACATAAGCTTATGTAAAATAGCAAAGCCAGCAAGTGTCCCTGAATATCAGCCAGGCCAATGAGGAGGTGTGGGATGGATTGGGATGGACATACATACATTGCTATGTATTAAATAGATAACTAATGAGAACTTACTGAACTTGCCACCCATCCTGCTAAAATTCAATGCAAGTCCAGAGAGGTGATGAGACTTGGCCAATGTCACGCAGCTAAATAGACATAGCAGAGCAAGCACTAGGCACAGAGTTCCAGACTACAACTTCACCTCCTTCCATAGATAAGGGGAAGAAAATTCCAATAAGAAGGATGATGATAAAGGGTAATAGTCACTGAGCAGTTACCCTATGGCAGTCCTGCTCTATGAGATTTCTAAGCCCAGTCTCAGTGAATCTTCACACAGACCTATGACATAGGGACCCTAAAGATAGGAATCTGAGAATCAGAGATGAACCGCAAATTTCCCAAAAGTTCACACTATTAAGTGGCTGAGTTGGGACTGAATCTGGAGCCATCTGACTTGAGCCCATTTCTCTTCAGATCAGCCCAACGACCTCTCTAGGGACTGCAGGGAACATGACTGACTGAACTGAGGACCGGGGCACGGGGTGGGGGCAAGTGAAATTAACCTGAGAGGGTCCTAAAGGGAACAGATGCCACTTGAAAATACAGGTCCAGTGTTACCTAATCTATCAGCTTCTCAAGAGAAATCATAAAATCGAGATTTCTATGCGAAACTTCCCAGTTTTTTAAATGTTGGTCATTGGTTCTAAGTTGGTTTTAAAACACCGTACACCATAGAGACTAAAGAGATTTCACAGCCAAACGCAGTGAGCCTTGACTGAAATCCTGGTTTGAAAACCCAATCTCTAGAAGACATTTCTGGTGTATGACTGGGAAAACAGTAATACAATTGGCTATTTGATGATGTTATGGAAATTTTGTTCCTTTTTGGGGGCAGGATACTGGAACTGTGTTATGTGGGAGAAATGTCCTTGTTCTTAGGAGATCCACACTAAAGTATTTAGGGATGAAGTGTCATGTCTGCAACTTATTTTCAACTGCTCCAGCCAAAAAAAAAAGGAAAAAAGAGAAGAAGAGAGGGAAGGAGAGAGGAAGGAAAAAAGGAAGGAAGGAAAGAAGGAAGAGGGAGAGAGAGAGAGAGCCATAAAGCAAACGTGACAAAATACTAATAAGTATTCAATCTAAATGAGCAGTTTTTGACTGGGAGTGACTCCGCTCCTGGATGACTTTTGGCGACGTCTGAGGATATTTTAATTGTCCTGACTGCAGTGTGTGGGGGCCACCTGCTCCTAAGGGGGCAGAGTCCTGAGATGCTGCCAAACACCCAGCAATGCACCGGACGGCCTCCCACAGCAGAGAACAATCAAGCCCCAAATGTCAAGAGTGTCAAGGGGAGGAAACCCTGCTCTAGATGAAAGATCTACTGGAGTTTATGTTTATTCTTCTTTCAAGTTTTCTGTATGTTTAAAATGTTCACAATAACAAATTGGGAACAACTTAAGAATTCATGCGTGCAGGCTCGACCGCTTCAGTCGTGTCTGACTCTTTGCGACCCTATGAACTGTAGCCCCCCAGACTCCTCCATCCATGGGATTCTCCAGGCAAGAATCCTGGAGTGTGCTGCCATGCCCTCCTCCAGGGAATCTTCCAGACCCAGGGATCATACCCGTGTCTCCTGCATCTGCTGCGTTGCAGGCGAATTCTTTACCCACTGAGCCACCTGGAAAGCCCAAAAATAAGAATACAGACATAGGAATATGTTGCAGACCAAATAAAATGTGTCTGCATGGTTTGGTACCATTTGGTACCCACCATTTGTGGTCACTTCTTCCAATAAATAGTGGTTGAATGTGCTGTGGTTATATCTGCTGTAGAAACACCTACACAGTTTTCTCCACATCACAGGCCAGGCCTGCGCATACTCTGGAATTGCTGTCTCTCCCCGTTTTCAGTCCTAATCAGCGCACAAGGAAGCAGGCAATGTGCCCAGGCCTCTGAGCCTGGAAACTGACCTTACAAACACAAGCACACTGGGCACTAGGAGCAGTCAACGGTGTGACGTTGGAGCAGCACGTGCTGTAAGTCTTTGAGGAGAAGGTACTCTCAGGTGAGGTAAGAACAAACTTCCCACCCCAGCGACCCCTGCAGCTCGAGACAAAATAAATTAAGAGGCTGCAGCCAGCACGTTCATTTCACCGGAAAGCCACCGTACAGTCTGTCTGATGCGGAGTTTGGCGTGCTGGACCCAGCCAAACATCCTATGGTCCATGCGGGCAAAAGCAAATGAGCCATGGCTGGGATATGAAATGATTAACTGCATCAGTAGAGCAGGATGTGCTTGGTGAGTACTTGGGGCAGCCCCTAGCACCATAGAAACACACCCAAAGGCTACACAAATGGGGAGAACCAGCAACAGAATGTCAGTAAGAGTCACACTGAATAAATCCATCCACCCTGTATCCGGGAAAATGTTCCCAAGTCAAGTGTGGACCACTTTACACAAGCCGTTCAAGGAGGTGGTAAAAATGCAGACTTCTGAGGCCCAGATAGATGGATTTAGAATCTCTCTGGATCAAGCGCAAGACTGTGCATTTTAGGAAGCTCCTCAAATTCTGATGCTCACTCAACCTGAAAACATCTGCCCCAGACACAGCTGACACCAGGGGAGTAAGGAATGCGCAATTTTCTGTGTGACCTTGAGCAAGCTACCAACCTCAGCTACAATTTGCTCCTATGTAATAGAGAATTAGCACCTGTCTCATCACTGGGCAAACTAAATGATGTTTACACACACATACACACACACAGACACACACACATCCCTAGTACAGTGCCTGGCACCCAGAACTGTGCTCAGCAAATGTTGCTTCCTTTTCCGGGACAGTGACTGACTGAACACCATAAAGCCTGGAGAGATATACAGAAGTATAGATGTGCAGACCCCACCCTAGAGATCCTGATTTGAACCATCTAGGGTGGGGCCCCTGGCAACAGTGTTTTGTTTTGTTTTGTTTTTAAAGCATTCCAGGTCACCCTAAACGTCAGCCAAGGTTGAAAATTATACCTTGGGGGTCATCAGTAAAAATCAAGCAGTCTTTCTTTTCAAGAGTATGTACCTTCACTCCAGCCTGGAATTCTCAAAATGTATGCAAGGAGAGCCTGTGCTGGGGCTCTGCAACACCAGGACTGGATACCCCCTAGATTCCACCTCCAAGGAGACCTTTCCCGGTACCTGTAGAGGAATGTGGGGGCAGCCTGCTGGGCTGGAGTAAACAGAGCTGCAAGGGGGCAGGACCAGGAAGTTTCTCCCTCAGTTCCCCAAAGGTTAGTGCTCCTCCCCAGCTTCCCACCTCCCTCCTCCTGCTTCTCCACCCCCATCCCAACCGAACCAGGAGGAGAGCTCCCAAAGCCCTGGTTTGCAAGGCAAAGGCTCCAAGGAGATTTCAGCAGAGGAATTAAGTCGAAATCTGCCAGGCACCCTACCCATCCCTGGGTGAATTTCTCTACCGAGGCAACAGTCGCTGCAGCAACCCTGCTTCCGAGTCTCGCTCGCAACACCAGACCCTTGGCGAGGACAGCGGGGGGACGTGAAACCACCGGCCCGTGGGGTTGGAGATCGGGCACCTTGGGGTGGCAGGAGGTGGGCGGGGCCCGCACTTGACTCTTTTGGTAGGTCAGGCTTTCTCGAAACCCCTGGAGTGGGGGTGGTTCTGTGCCTCTTGATCCCACCATCCATCCACACCTCCCTGCTAACCCAAACCGAGAGGAACTTCTCACCTCTTTCTTCCCCCAAATTTTTCCCTTGGGGTGGGAAAGGGTGGGGGGGAATCATCTGATAATCTGCATATAAATAGAAAATAATTACTAGTGATGTGGTGGTGATGTTCCTCGCCTATTTTTGGTGGGTCTCTTTGTTGAGATTTTTTAGGCAGGCACACGGAGCGCGTGCAGACACACGCGCGCGCACAGGCAGCCGGAGGTGCGGGGTGTGTGTGTGTGTGTGTGTGTGTGTGTGTTTGGGGGTGGGGGGGAACACATGGCGACTCTGTTGCGCGTATACGGGAAGAGAATAAACCTTGTTCCCCAGTCATCCTGCTGTGTGCAGGCGACCCCGCTCTCTTCACCACCCTCCCCCGTCCCTCCTCACCCCAGCCGGGACCCCACACCAACCCCTGGCCTCTCCCCGGCCGAGGGTTGCATCCTCCAGTCTGCGTCTTCAGCCTCCAAAGTTACTGGGTTGTGCGAATCGATTTAGACACTCGGGGGAAAAAAAAAAAAAAAAAGGCAAATAGCTCCATTAATCCCCAAATGCCTTCTCCCATCTGCTGCGACTTGCTCGTGCTGGGACTTGCATAATGAATAAGGCAAGAGGGAAAGTTGACGAATCAGGGTGTCTGGGGGGGTGAAGGCACGCTGGGAGGGGGCTCCGGCCCTGGGAGGCCACACCAGCCCGCTCAAAGGGCGCAGCGCCACGGCTGAGGTCGCTGCCCCCGGCAGGGAGAGGAGGCGTCTGGAGAGAGGGACGAGGGGGTGATGGGGAGGGGGGGGCCGAGGTCCCAATTCCAGGGAACTGGCAGCTCGGCGGAAAGCGAGGCGGCCGCTCCGAGCAAAGCTTTTGTTCTCGCCCTCCCCGCACTCTCCACCTCCCTCGCCACATTTTCGCGAGTCGTACGAGTTGCAGGCGGCACACACTCCTTGCCTCCCTCCCTCCCCCTCCGCACACACGCGCGCGCGGGCTCACACACACCCCTCTTCCCTTTCGGGCTCGCCGGCCCCTGTTTACCTAAAGGGTAGTATGCGGAATCCGAAGGCTGGACCACCCCCACCTCCCCAAAACCCAAGACTCCAAAGGCACTGGCTCCCAGGCTGTGTGTCTCAAGTCCGCTGCAATACTCGGCGGGAGGGGGCGGCAAGAGAGCGGGGGTGGCGGGGGAAGACACCCCTAATCCACATACACACTCTCACATCCACACCTGTGCTGAGCTCCCCGTCCCCTCTCTGCACTCCCAGCCCAAGTTGGCTGCCCGGGTGACATTCCCCCGCGGAGAGGCCGGGCTGGAGAGGGAGCGCCATTGCCTCTGGGAAGGTGGAG
>NW_011494865.1:3228210-3242646 GCF_000754665.1 Bison bison bison | reverse complement strand
CGGGGGCTGCCTGGCCCTTTCCCGGGCCATGCCCTCCAACCCGAGGCTCTCCCGCCCCCGCCACCCCCGGCTGGGTGGACTCCCGGGGCCCAGGCGAGGACCAAGGCAGAGCTGGGAGGGAGCCTGGGCCCGGCGTAGGCACCCCCGGGAGAGGGGCTCGGGATGAACTAAAGTCAAAGAAACGCAGGGAAGGTGAGGCGATGACGTGGCCCCAGAACGTCTTTCCTTGGGACGCTCTCCCAGGCCCCTGGACCTGCTACTTGGTCCCTCTTCGCCGAGGCCGCCTTCCCCGCGCTCCACAGGAGGGCCACACCGCGGCGCCTCCTCTGCGCGCCCAGATCTGGTGCAGCGCAAGGCCTGGGCGCCCAGACTCGGCCGCCCTCCGGTACCTGCAGCCCTCGCGTATCGTTCTCCGGGAGCCGGCTGGCCCCTGTCCCCACCGACTCCCACCACCACCACCCCGGATATCCTCACCGGAGCTGCCGAACCCGGCCTTGCTTCCTCGGCTCCAAGTCTCCCGTCGTCAGTGTTTCCAAATCTGCCCTAGCTCACATCAGCCGATTCCAGCCAGCCGTCGGCCCTCTCCCATTTCTCCCACTTCTTCCTCTCCTCGGCTTGAATTTGACTCCAGGAGCCCCTAAAACAAGAATTGTACCAAAGCTGCTACACCAAATTTAGATCCCCACACGCCCCTGCGTTTTGTTTTTTAATTGCATTAACTAAGTATACACTTTGCAGTCGGCTAGGCGATTTGCAGGCAAATGTTTCCATCACCCCTCTTCTCCATTTGGCTGCAGTCAAGGGCTTCTCAGGGCATTTCCGAAGAATCAAGAGGTTGGGCCACAGAGAAGGTGACATACTAGGGTGGGGGTCTCCTTAATTGAAAAATCATGGGGTTTTAATGGGACTGTTTTGCAAATTTTCTCAGCATGAGAGGGGGTTTGGCTTTGAAGAAGCCTTCTCTTTGAAGAAATGGTCACCTACTCTCTCCCGCTAAAGACTAGCAGAGAATGACCCGATTCCAACAAAAACACACCAGGGCCATATTGATAGAGCCATACCCAGGAGTGAACCAGCCCTGGAAGAATCAATGAATTATCAACTGTGTTATATCCCAAAACCCTCAGGACAAGGCATGAGATTGCCTAGCCTGAACTCCTGTTCATCAGAACAAGATCCCCAAAACAAGACAGCGTCCACCCACACCTATGTCCACCCACACCCACCACCACAGTATGAATCTCTGCAAACGCAGGCATTGGTGTGTGAGCTGACCACAGCTGACATTTATCCAGTGCCTATAACATACCCACTAAGCTTGCTTGTGTAAAATCACCTCCTCATGATACTTAAAGCAGTGCCTCGCATCTCTAGCAGACAATCTGGGAATATCTGCTGAACCATTGAGTGACTGATCTCATTTAACTCCCCCCTGTTAGGTAATCTTTCCAAGCCCCACACAACAGAGGGAGAGACTGAGGCCCAAAGCAATTAAACCAGGTGCCCAAGGAAACATAGCAAAGAAGTGCTGCTGTTGACATTTGACCCAAGAAATTTGACTCAGGCGCCTGTGTTCTAACCACTGCAGGTAGCGCCTTCCTAAAATAGGCCTCCACACTCTCCATCCAGTTGGCAGTATATTATTATTTCTTTTTTTTTTTTTACTGTCATACCACATTGAAATCTAAAGCCCAGGCCAGAAAAGGCTGACTCTGGCAAGAGTCCCCCAGCATCTAGAACAATGTGGATGTGGGAAACACTTTTAAAAATATGTTGTTGTTGTTTAGTCGCTAAGTCATGTCCAACGCTTGCCCAAAGACTGTAGCCCACCAGGCTCCTCTGTCCATGGATTTCCCAGGCAAGAATATGGGAGTGGGTTGACATTTCCTCCTCCAGGGGATTATCCTAGACCAGGGATGAAACTCCAGTCTCCTGCATTGGCAAGCGGGTTCTTTACCACTGAGCCACTGGGGAAGCCCCCCAAAATACCTAAAGGCTAATTAGTGAACTAATTTAAGATCTTTTATGCAACACCCTGTCTTTAAGAGAGGAAAGGAACTATTAGGGCTGAGATAGACATGCAGAGGGTTTGGAATATTTTCACATGAGAATTCAGAATTGAGAAAGGCTGCTCCAACACATTTGCTTTAGTCCAGGAAGTTGAGGCTCAGAGAGGTTAAGGGCTTTGTCCAGGTCACACAGCCAGCAGATGGGAAATGCAGAGCTGGATGCAGAGCGCCCGGCCCCTAATTCCAGGTCTCCCGCCATCCTACCCCACTGCACCCCATGTGACACTTCCCGGCAAGCATCAGGGCTGAGGGATGAGGGCAAGACCCAGACAGAAGGCTGGATCACAGATACCTTTCTGCAAAATAGGTTTGAAGGCATTCCTAAATTTGATTAAAAAAAAGAAAAAAGAAAAAGCTTAGCAAAAAGAGACGAAATCTAGACTGAAAAGTCCATTTCAGAAGCAGCCTCCAATCTCTGCAAAATATTGCCTGTCACCAGGACATCTAAGTCGGATCCTCAGAGGAGACGGGCTCTGGAGGCTGCTGCCGGCTTTAATTAACAGAGACTGCCCCCTGTTTGTGACAAAGAGAGTGCAGGGAATGGCTTTGGGAAGAAGCAGACCTAATCCACTCTGCGTGGCTTATTTGCCAGATTCAAACCTGAAGCCCTGTAAGCTTTGCCCCAACCAAATTCCCTTCCTGCTCCCGCCTGCTGTGGCTGTCAGTATCCCCTGGAATACTGCCCAAGCCTATTTCCTAAGAATTGGAAAAATACTTAGAGGAGAGGGGAGTCATCTTCGTTTTACTCCTCAGAGGGAAAAAAGTCAATTTCCTCTGGGTATGTCAACTCAGGAAATAGATTCACTACTTTCTACCAGATGTGTGATTATTGGGTAAGTGCCCCCATTCGGAACATGTGATTGAGAAGATATTTCTTTCAGGGCTTCTGGGGATGAGGGGTGGGGCGCGTTTGTAAACTTACTAATGAAACACCTGGCAAGTTCATGGAAGATGAAAAATCGTTATTAAACGCCACCCCGTACCACTACCCGAATGAATTCATGCAAATATGTTGAAATTAAAACGTAGCTCTTAATGAAAGTGCTTTCTGTGAAAGAGATGATGACATTATTATTTACAACACAGGGGCTTTTAATATCTGAAGAAGAATCTCATTTGCTCCAGCCTTACTGCTGTCGGGCTGCAGTGTGTGCAGCATCCAGAATGTATTTGTGCCCCACCCCACCCCCTACCCCTCCCCGCAAAAATTAGTGGAGGTAGCGTTGTAACGAAGGATGTTCACTTACCAGGACTTGTAATGAAGAATGCTCACTTACCAGGACTTGTAACCCACGTCCAGAAGCAGCTCAGCAAATCAGATGATTTGTGCAGTGGTCCTCCCTCCCAGGAGTTCTTTGTTAATTTTCCTCATCCAGTGCCTTGGGGTTTCAAAGTAGTCTCTAAGCAACTGTTAGCCATGAGAAAGAAAAAAAATAAAAAGCACTGAAACAGAAGCTATTGGTTTAAATCCTCAGGGAACTTCCTAGGTGAAATTCCAAACTGGCCCATCTCCAAAGAGAGAAGACAGGAGAAAGAAGCAGCCACTTCAGATTAGCAGGATTAATAAACAAGAGAACTTACAGATGAGTTTGTCTTGAGTGGCTGCAGAAGGAATAGATCTGCACCCGTCTGCCAGTCTTAACCTTTTATTTAGACTTTTGCATCCTTGGAACAGCTTCTAGTGTGGGGAAAGTGGCTGGAATGTACATTTCAAGGGCCAAGGAGAATCAGGAGCCTCTCATTGCCCAGGTCTAGCTCTCAAGTCACATCCTCTCTATGACCTCCAACAGAAGCCAAAGTGTAGCTAACACCCTGCCAGTTTCAAGTAAAATACTGAAATGATATATTTTATTCCCTTGTTCTGAAAAGATAAGAAGTTTTATTAGAAGAAGAAAAGTAGGTCTGCTATACAGTTCTCTCAGATAGGAGGTAGTGTGTGAGATGATTTTTGGCGGTACTCCAACAAAGATTTTTTTTATTTAATATATTTTTATTTAAATTCAGAAAACAAAACAATGTTAACTGTGATCCATGCATTTAACAGGCAGAAAAAGTGACATAGATTTATTTTCAGTAAAAATTAGTAGTAATTGATGAAAACACATCCCATGAACATAATATTTAAAAGAACAGTTCAGAAATTGAATATATTTGCAACATTATCATTTTTTGAATTTTTTAAGTGACTTGGGCATATTTTTATTTACTTATTTTTATTTTTTGAACCCACCATGGGGCACATGGGATCTTAGTTCCCCTGCTGCTGCTGTTGCTGCTGCTAAGTCGCTTCAGTCATGTCCGACTCTGTGCGACCCCATAGACGGCAGCCCACCAGGCTGCCCTGTCCCTGGGATTCTCTAGGCAAGAACACTGGAGTGGGTTGCCATTTCCTTCTCTAATGCATGAAAGTGAAAAGTGAAAGTGAAGTCGCTCAGTCGTGTCCGACTCTTAGCGACCCCATAGACTGCAGCCTACCAGGCTCCTCCATCCATGGGACTCTCCAGGCAAGAGTACCAGAGTAGGGTGCCATTGCCTTCTCCGATTAGTTCCCCTACTAGGCGTCAACCCATGCCCCCTACAGTGGAAGCAAGGAGTCTTAAACCCTGGACCACTAGGGAAGTCCCCCCAACAAAGATTTTTTTTTTAATAGTTTTATATTTGTTGGCTGGAAAAAACGCACAACCTAAAAAGTTGAGAATTACATTTTATTTGGCGGACATTCTAAGGACTTCAAGTCAGGAAGACAGAAAAACTAGACTCTCAGCTCACTCTGAGGGACTGCTCCGAAGAGGTAAGGAGCGAAGCTGGATATACAGGAGTTTTGCAACAAAGGCCAGGTTATCGTGAAGAGGAAAAGTTAAAATTTTACATAACCTCCTGCTCCTCCTGGCTCTGTAACTCAGCTTGCTGCTTGCAAAGTCTGGATCACGTAGGTCACGTAGTTTCAGAAAGTAGGGACTTACAACACTAGGAACTGGAGCTTATCTCACTCACCCTTGTCCTGCTCTTTGCAAATGCCCAGCCCCTGCAATCCTGCTTAATCATCCCTGTCCATGTGAAAGTCAGGCATCCCCCTCCCCATCTTGACTGCTATTCCCGCGTGCACATGAAACCCCTTAGTTTAAACCAGCCTAGTTTAAACTAAGGGGTTTCATATGCACAGCCTATTAGTAGCTAGTGTTACCCACTATAGTCTGTCTATAAAAATTCTGTAATCCCTTTGTTCAGGGCTCAGAGCTTGGAGTGTTAACTCCTCTGGGCCCGATGGAGTAATAAACCTGAGTTCTTGGTGTTTCAATTACTGGTTTCTGCAACAATTGGAGCATAAAAAAATTACTGTTAATTAAAGAAAATCAGATATCTCAAGTTAATGAATTTAGTGCCTTTCTGTGTCTGGGAAAATACAAGACTCTTGATGTAGGAGATAAATGGGCCCTTGGGCCAGGCAGCTGATATTTGTCAAATGGAGCAAAACTGAAGTTTTAGTCTTCAGCCAGACAGGAATGATACCTGTTTCGTTTCCTCCACTGATACAGAGGGATTAACTAACAGAGGGGCATTTGTTGCAGCAAAAACAGAAATGGGTGAACAGCCTTTGGTACATACTAGTCAAACCGGCCTACAAGAGTTAAACAACCTTGGTTATTCTTTAGCTGTTACTACAAACAAACAAACACTTGTAGCTGGATTTGTCCTTCACAAAGCTAATTACTCTCTTTCTCCATATAGATGATGCTCTGCACCTGTCATACTTCCCCCTACATGCAGGTCATGGGCCGATAACTTCAGGGACATAAGACCCGGCTGTGAGTTGTCTAATGCCAGCTATAGCCACTTTGAAACTTTGCAAGAAAAAAAAAAATGCAAGACCTTCAGAAGGATATAAAACCTCTCCCTATTCCCGAGAAAGAGGGAGCACAGTTCTTGAGGCACTAGCCTGCTGTTTTCCTTTCCCCTGGCAAAGGTAATAAAGCTACTCTTTCCTATTTCCTCCAAACTCTCTCTCCGTATTTCTATTTGGCATCAGTGGACAGGGAGCCAAGGTTTTGGCAAAGTCTGGGCTCACTGAAATCATTCATTCGATGTGCACCTCAGCTGTCTGGGGCCAGTATCCTGCTTTTCTGAATCCCGAATTCCCTCTGGGGGCACCCTTGCAGGTCAATGCCATGGCTAAAAGCTTGGCAATGGGCAGCTATAGTGGCTTGATGGTGGCAACATCCTTTGTTTACTGATATGCAGGCCACATCTTTTCACTGACATATTTATTTCAATGTATATCAGGAAAAAAATGATGTCACATCAAACACATGGCTTCAGTGTTTCAGGTGTAGTCCTTTCAAGTATATCAACTTAAAGTCAATTTAAGAAAAGTAATAAATATAATAAAAATTTTATTAATAAAATACAAATAAAAAGAATACGAAGTGTCTGGTACTGAAAACCAGAATTGAGGAAACGTGGCCTTTGGTATCAGGACAGAGTTTCTCAGCTTCAGCACTGATGACTGGAATGGTTATTTAACTCTCTGTAGGATGTTTAGCAGCATCCCTGGATTCTACCCCCTGGATGTCAAAAGTACCCCCCAGTTGAGAAGTGAAAGTGTTAGTCCCTCAGTTGTGCACAGCTCTTCAGGACCCCATGGACTATATAGCCCGCCAGGCTCCTCTGTGCATGGAATTCTCCAGGCAAGAATACTGGAGTGGCTTGCCATTTCCTTCACCAGGACATCTTCCCGTCGCAAGGACTGAACTCAGGTTGCCTGCATTGCAGGCAGATTCTTTATCATCTGAGCCATCAAAGAAGCCCACCTCCCAGGACGACAACCAAAAACTGTTTACAAAACATCCCCTGGGGGCAAAAAAAAAAAAAACACTGAATCTTGCTTATGTTTAAATGCCAGCAGTTTCTCAAATGAGTTTGATGATCTCAAATCATCTCAGCTTTCTAAGCCTTAGTTTCCTCACCTATAAATGGGGGGATAAGAACGGTACCTCTCCTCAGACCTGTAACACACACTCCATACTTTGTGTAGAGTGATAAAAAGCACAGTGAATGTAACCTGATGTTGACTTTGAAAATAACACTGCCACTTATTTTACCAGCAAAATGGGTTAGTTTGTGAATATCAGAGAATTGCAATGTGGAATAAGCAAACGTTCTATCTAAGTCCAGCAGACAAAGTAACCTTCCATGTCCCTCTGTCCATGGGAGTCTCCAGGCAAGAATACTAGAGTAGGTTGCTGTTTCCTCCTTCAGGGGATCTTTCCCACCCAGGGATCGACCTGTGTGTCTTATGTCTCCTGCATTGGCAGGTGGGTTCTTTACCAGTAGCACCACACTCCATGCAGCAAAAGTCACCATGGAGGATCCAGAGAGTCCAGGGTGGTGCTGGCTTCCTATTGGCTGAGTTTGGACAGTTCTCATAGGCTGGGCCTGTTGCTGGGCGGGGAAAAATCTTCCTCAGGCTGAGGTGGTAGGGAAGAGAGACACCTTCCTCCGGAAATGCAAGGTATGTCTCTTCCTGTTGGGGTCTGTGGTTTAATGAAGTGGTAGTGCCTGAGAGTTTCCCTTTCTGGCCTCCAGACTCCATTTTAAAAGAGGTTTCCTTTATTCAGTTTCACACTTAGCAGTGAAACCATCACTTAATACAGTAAATCTGAAAAGTCCACAGTGTGTCAGGCACTACACCCGGAAGTAAGGAGACAGATGACTGAGACAAGAGTCTTGCTTTCAGGATCTCAACATCTGCAGATCGAGATAGAATATAGAGGCAGGGCAGGCTTCCTGGGCATGCAGTCTGTGTAGCCCTACAACAAGGCTCCATGCTTGGGGAAGGCCCCGTGCTTCGTTCAATGCTCTACAGTTGCCTTCTTGAAATTCCAAGTGATTTTTGAACACAGGGTCCCACCGATTACATAACCAGTATATAGGCAATGCAACTCCAGCAGAAACAGCGGTGTTGACTTAAAAAATATTCACAACCTGAAAGTTGAGAATTATGTTTTATTTGATGGGAATTTAGGACTTCAAGCCCAGGAGGCAACATCTCAAGTAACCCTGGGGGGTGGGGGGCGGAGCTGGGGTGGGGATGGGTGCAGCGTTAGGTGTAGGTTATATAGTAAAGTTTTGCAAAAAGGCAGATAGTCTAAATCTTAAAAGATGATTGTAAATTGAAACCAGGTATCCCAAGTTAAGGAATTTCGCGCTTTTCTATGTATGGGAATATGCAAGAATCTGGCTTACTGAAATCGGTCCTTTGATAGGCCAGTTTCCTGTGTTTCCATATCCTGAGTTCCTCAGGGCTCACTGTAGGGAGTGGCTGCCATCTGATGGCTGCTAGATGGCAGGTATTCTTTGCTTCCTGAGTTCTTTCAGGGCTTACCCACTCACCATCCAAGGAGGCTGCAATGCTTGATGAGTGTGACATCCTTTGGTTACTGATATAGCAAGAAATGCTCCATTTCTCAGAGGTCATTTCTCATCTTACAGGAACTTAGAAGATGATGTTTAGCTCCACCAACACGGAAAAGGAGGACTTCCCAGAGGTGGTGACATTTGAGAATGTTAATTTAAGTTAAATATATCTAAGCATTCTCAGAAATTTAGCAGGAAAAATTTTGGTAGATGCTCTTTAAAAGTAGTTCTCAGGACTTCCCTGGTGATCCAGTAGTTAAGATGCCACCCTTCCACTGCAGGGATGGGTTCTATCCCTGATCAGGGAACTAAGATCCTGCATGCCTAGCAATGCAACCAGAAAACAGAGGGACAGGGAGTAGTTCTCAAAAGCTAGTCTGAAGAATAATACCAATATGTGTTGAGGTTTTCACTGGGCCATTTAGAAAACTGAGAAAAAGTAAGACTGATGAAATAAGTGTTCAAAATAACACTTTAATTGTTGTATATTATTATGTTATATATTATATATTATTTTTGTATTACAATTTACTTTCTAAAGTAAAGTATGTTGGACTTACTCCACATTAGTTTCCATTTAGTGTGTGAAAGTGAAATTGTTAGTCACTCAGTTGTATCTGATTCTTCGCCACTCCATGAACTGTACGCCGCCAGGCTCCTCTGTCCATGGAATTCTTCAGGCAAGAATACTGGAGTGGGTTGTGATCCCCTTCTCCAAAGGATCTTCCCAACCCAGGGATCAAATCTGGGTCTCCTGCATTGCAAGCAGATTCTTTACTGTCTGAGCTACAAGGGAAGCCCATTTAGTGTGTATGTGTGTGTTATTTTAAAAAATATTTCCTACCAGAGAAAAATTGGCAAACCTACCCTTCCCAATTTTTGGTTATTTTACTATAGATGAAATCCCAGAGTCTGGGACTAATTTTAAAACATCACAGTAGCTTCCATTTACAAGTAAAGTGGTAGGTTGAAGCAAGTATCTGAATAACTGAAGTCCCTCCAACCATACTGTGAAACCAAAATAGGTTTGGGGGGTCATGAATTTTCCTGCTAGCTATATTAAAATAACTAGGCTTATCCCTAGGAATCAACTGAGACTAGATGATAATGCCCCAACTGTATACTCCCCAGGCCCATATGTCTCTGCTCAGATAAATGCCTATAAGTGAGATTGTATCAGTTTTTAACATGTAACAAATTATCCCAAAACAGTGGCTTAAAACAAGTAATGTTTGTTTAGCTGATAGTTCTCTGAATTGAAAACTTTTTTGTTGGCTTCATGGATGTTTCTTCTGGTCTTGGCTGGGCTCACTCACAGATTTGCTGTTAACTGCCAGGTCACCGGAGAAGGCGATGGCACCCCACTCCAGTACTCTTGCCTGGAAAATCCCATGGATGGAGGAGCCTGGTAGGCTGCAGTCCATGGGGTCGCTGAGAGTCGGACACGACTGAGCGACTTCACTTTCACTTTTCACTTTCATGCATTGGAGAAGGAAATGGCAACCCACTCCAGTGTTCTTGCCTGGAGAATCCCAGGGATGGGGGAGCCTGGTGGGCTGCCGTCTCTGAGGTCACACAGAGTTGGACATGACTGAAGCAACTTAGCAGCAGCAGCAGCCAGGTCACCGGGGTGCTGGTTGGTCTGGGACAGCTTTCAGCTGGGTCAGGTCCACTCTACCCCATGAGGTTCATTATACACCATCAGGCTAGCCCAGGGCATTTCACATGGTGTTTGGGCAGGCTTCCTAGAATTTGAGAGAAAGCATGAAAGCCCAGTTGAAACCCAGGTTGGAAAAATCACACCATCACTTCTGCCACATTCTGTTAGCTCAAAGCAAGCCATAAAACCAGTCCCTATTCAAGGGATTAGAGAAACAGACTTCTTCTCTTGATGGGAAAAGCTGTGAAAAGTCACATTGAAGAGGGACCTGCACACAAGTATGTGTGAATGACAGTAGCCATTTTTTGTATCAGCTCTCTTGGTGTGTTTGGGCTTTGTTATTGTTTAGCCGCTAAGTCTCATCTGACTCTTTGTGACCCCATGGACTGTAGCCCACCAGGCTCCTCTGCCCATGGGATTTCCCAGGCAAGAATACTGGAGTGGGTTGCCATTTCCTTCTCCAGGGAATTTTTCCAACCCAGGGATTAACCTGGGGCCTCTTATGTCTCTGGCATTGGCAGGTGTGTTCTTTCCCACTGAGCCACGAGGGAAGGCCCCTGTTTGGGCTCCTATAATGAAATACCATAGATTGGATGGTTTCTAGACAAGAGAAAGTTATTTCTCATAGTCTGGAGGCTGGGGAGTCCAAGATCAAGGCAGGGGCATGGTCACATTCTGGTGAGAGTCGTCTTCCCTGTTCATAGCTAGCACCTTTTCATTGTATCATCACATGGTAGAAGGGGTAGGGGCTCCCTGTGGGGTCTTATTTATAAGAACTATATTCCCATTGTGAGGGTTTCAGGCTTGTGACCTAAGCACTTCCCACAGACCCCACATTCTAATACATCACATTGAGCATTTTGATCTCTACCTATGGGTATGTTAGGGATACAAACATTCAGACCACCACTTATCTCAAATCCCATTACTACCAACTGGAGTAGAATAAAAAGCTCCGTATCTAGGAATTTCCTGGTGGTCCAGCAGTTAAAACTCCATTCTTCCACTGCAGCAGGCACAATTTCCTTCCTTGCTCAGGGACCTAAGATCTCACGTGCCAAGTGGCACAGCCAAAACCAACAAACAAAATCTCCATATCACCAAGTTTGCCCAGCCAACAATATTCAAGGAGAAACTTACATATACAAAGAAGCAACAGAAGGAACTTGCCTATAGCTCAGATGGTGAAGAATCTGCCTGCAATTCGGGAGACCCAGGTTCACACCCTGGTTCAGGAAGATTCCCTGGAGAAGGAAATGGCAATCCACTCTGTATTCTTGCCTGGAGAATCCCATGGACAGAGGAGCCTGGTGGGTTACAGTCCATAGGGTCACAAAGAGTCAGACACAACTAGGTGACTAACACACACACATACACACAGAGAAGCAACAGTCACAGAGAGCTGTGTTTTCACCTACATATTCAGAGCCGAAGAATTGATGCTTTTGAACTGTGGTGTTGGAGAAGACTCTTGAGAGTCCCTTGGACAGCAAGGAGATCAAATCAGTCAATCCTAAAGGAAATCAGTCCTGAATATTCATTGGAAGGACTGATGCTGAAACTGAAGCTCCAATACTTTGGTCACCTGATGCAAAGAGCTGACTCAGTTGAAAAGACCCTAATGCTGGGGAAGATTGAAGGCACGGTGAGAAGGGGATGACAGAGGATGAGATGGTTGGATGGCATCACCAACTCGATGGACATGAGTTTGAGCAAGCTCCAGGAGTTAGTGATGGACAGGGAAGCCTGGCGTGCTGAAGTCCATGGGATCGCGAAGAGTCAGACACGATTGAGAGACTGAACTGAACTTGGACATTTGAAATTTCAGTGCATTGATGTCCAGCCATGTGTCCATACTGGTAAAGTGGAAGGTCTTCGATGCCATCCTTTATCTCAACGTCCATGTCCTGTTAATCACCACATTCTGCCAGACCCTCCTCCTAAACAAATATGGGGTCCTTCCTCTCCTTTCATCCCCATTGTCATGGCTTCAGTTCAGACCTCATTTCTCACAGTGACAATTACACTTCCCCCTAGTGTCACCTAACCCTCTGTGTCCCCATCTTGAATCCAACTGCCGCTCATTCACTTAACAGTCCTTTATTGAATGATCACTTTGTGCCAAGCACTGTGCTAGGGACAGGGGGGAAATAAGATACAGCCTATATTTTGGTAAAGAAAAGAAACAAGAGAGCAGATTTATTAGTCAGGATAGGACATCTGCTAGAAAACACAAGCCCAAGATCTGTAGTAAATGATGACTTAGGAATCCCAGTTCCTCCCATCATGTAGCTCCACCATCCTGAAATCATTTACCCTAAGCCATGTGGATACCAAGTGGAGCCATGCATGTGAATGAAAGAACAGAAGGATATAGGGAGGCAACGTAAGGCCATGGCTGAATGGGGCACACATCATTCCCACCATATTCCGTTAGCTGAACTCCATCTCATGGTCCCAACTTAAGCACAAAGGAGGCTGGGAAATGTAGTCTCCCTATGCTCTCAGAGGAGGTAAGAGAATTGGTGAGTATATAACAAGTCCTTGCCTCACAGATCATTATATGCATTTTAACAGATGCTACAGCTGGAAAAGTATAGCATCCTGTGGGAACCAGGGGAAAGTTTAATACATTTACTGTATCCTGGGATTCAAGGTGTGGTGGTGGGCTGAATAATGGCCCCCAAAGATATCCAGCTCCCTATGTCCTTATCTTGAATCCAACTGCCTTTCATTCACTTAACAGTTCTTTATTGAATGATTACTTTGTGCCAAGGACCATGTTACCTATCCAAGTTCTACCCGACCCTGAAACTCAGTACTTAGCAAAAGGGACTTTGTGGATGTAATTAAGTTAAGGACCTTGAGATGCAGCAGTTACCCTGGATTATCCAAATGGGCCTTCAATGTAATCAGCAATGTTCTTATAAAAGGGAGACAGAGGAAGATTTGACTGCAGAAAAGGGAACCTAAATGTGATGACGGGAGCACTGGAGTAGTGCTCTTTGAAGAGGAAGGAAGGATCCACAAGTCCAGGAAGCTGAGAAAGGACACTCGGAGAGGAAAAGGCAAAGAATAGATTCTCCCCCTGGAGCTGCCAAAAGGAATCAGTTTTGCCAACACCTTGATTTTCACTCATTAAGACTCAGTTTGGACTTCTGGCCTCCAGAAATGTAAGAAAATACATTTTTCTTGTTTTAAAACATTAAATTTGCAGCAATTTGTTACAACAGTAAGAGGAAACTAATATAGGCAGTCATGCCAACACTGACTTCCAGATAAGGGTCACTCATTGGAGAGCCAGGCAAAAAGGCAGGAGGGCAGGGAGGGGTGGAGGTTACGGCTGAGAGGTAGCCAAGGCCCAGAGCTAACAGGATTGGGGGACAGGTTGAATTTTAACCTGAGGGCGCTAGGGCAGCCTTGAAGCAAGTGTGACCTGATCAAGGTTTGCATTTTTGAAGGGTGGCTCTGCCTGCTTCTTGGAGAACAGACCAGGAGAATCAGTGCTGGAAATAGGCAATCATTTGCTTTATTTCAGGGGAAAAGGAGAAAGGCAGTACTCTAGGGGCTTCCTTGGTGGCTCAGACAGTAAAGAATCTGCATGTAATGCAGAAGACCTGAGTTCAGTCCCTGGGTCAGGAAGATCCCCTAGAGAAGGGACTAGCTACCCACTCCAGTATTCTTGCCTGGAGAATCCCATGGACAGAGGAGCCTGGTGGACTACAGTCCATGGGGTCGCAAACAGTCAAACACGACTGAGCAACTAACACATACATACATAATCTAAGGTCATGGCAGAGTGCTAATTGAGTGCGTAGGTGGACTCAGGAGGGCTTGGTGATGAACTGCCTAGGCTCCAAATATTGACCAAGGGCAAAAGAGCAATCTCCTCCATCAATATCAGCTATACCAACTCTGATGCTCAATAGTATCTTCAGAGGCTATAACCAGCTTAGCCACCTATTCAGGACAGAGATCAAATAGGAAGGTCTAAAGGAACAGGGAAAGTGCCTGGGAAACCTAAGTGCTACCCTATGGAAGTCCTCTTCCAAATCCTATTGCTTACCAGGGCCACCATGCCCCTTGTAATTTGAGTAAAATAATTCAAATGCCATCTCCACATAATGGGAAATCCAGCATTAACTCCCACCTCCACCCACCTCATGATCAATAGGGATTTCTATTTCTCCTAATCTCTTCTGACTCTGATTTCCTGCTTCTGCTTGTACATTTATGCCTTACTGATTTCCAGGATGTTAAATATGTAAATTAATATATATTTAATATATATTA
>NW_011494865.1:3225983-3228110 GCF_000754665.1 Bison bison bison | reverse complement strand
ATAAAAATTTAAATATATATCTTATAAAATATATTTAAATATATAAAATATAATACATATATTAAATATATATATTTATATACACAAAACTTTTCAAGATAGGGTAAAAAAAGGCAAGGCAAAAATAAAAACACACTTATTGTTAGAATATATGAACCATTTCTAGAAAGATATACTAGATCTCTAAGGATAGGAACTAGAAAGGAGGGAAAATGTACTTTCCTCCTTATACTTTTGCGTACTGTTTTATCTTTTATTTTATTTTAGCATTTCGTTATTCAGCTATATTGGGTCTTAGTTACAGTACATGGGATCAGACGTCTATCCCCTGCACTGGAAGCCAGATTCTTAACCACTGGGCCACCAGGGAATTCCTCTGTGTGCTGTTTTTTAAACCATCTGTGCACTTAACCTATTTAAGAAAAGTAATCAAAATGTGTTTAATGGGGACTTCCCTGGCGGTCCAGTGATTAAGACTCCACCCTTCCACTGCAGGGGATACAAGTTCAGTTGGGGAACTAAGATCTCAATGCTAGGTAAGTGCAGCCACACACACACAAACACAAAAATCTGAAAGGAAAGAAAAAGAGGAGGAATGGGTGAGGGTAGATGAAAAGAGAAGATCAAGCATCTCAACAACAACAGCCTTCTGAGTTCCATTCCTAACGCCTCTATGCTCACAGGTCCTTGATCTTAACTAAATGACTTCCCTACTTCAGGCCTCAGTTTTTTCCTCTGGAAAACAGGTCAGCAGAACCTGATGCTCTCCAAGGTCCCAACTCTGAGCTAATTGCTCGGGCAGAACTTTCAAATTAAAGCAGTAATTGTGCCGGCTTCTCCCAGCTGCCTAAGATGTTCCCATCATAATGTGAAATGGCTTTTTCTTTATTAGAGTCATCTTTGGAATCAGATGCCTTAAAGGGTAGAAAGTGAATCATAAGCAACGTATTTGCAAATCATGTAGAATAAGGGATGATTTTTTTTTTTTTTACAAGAGGCACATTTGCATGCCTAACCAGCCCTTGACCCTCTTCAGAGAAGAGTCTCTGCTTTCCCACCCTGGTCAGAGGTGGCCCCAGACGACTGATCAGAAGGATCCAATCAATGAGAAACCTGCCTAAAGTCAGTTAGAGTCCCCCTCAAGAACTGGAACTAAGAAATGTGATCTGAGGGAGAATGAAGGTGAAAAGGCCCGTTATATTAATGCTTCGGAACTAGATTGAAAGTAATATGAGGACAGAGATTGTGACAGTCTTGTTCACTGCTGCGTGCCTAGTCTCTGCCACCATTCTAGCATACGACAGGTGCTCAATAATCATTAGTTGAAAGAGAAAAATAATCACCAGCTAAAAGCTTCATGAATCTCATTGTTCTAGCTCCCTGGTACTACCCTGCTGTTACTGTTCAGTCACTCAGTCATGTCTGACTTTTTGGTACCACCCTAGCTCCCTTCCTTTTGAAAATTAAATTTCCAGTTTCTCTTATGGGGTTTTTATCTTTCTTTAAAAGCCCACTTACCTCTGGAGAAGGAAATGCCAACCCACTCCAGTATTCTTGCCTGGGAAATCCCATGGACAGAGGAGCCTGATGGGCTACATTCCATGGGGTCGCAAAGAGACATAACTGAGTGCGTGCGCACGCGCACACACATACACACACACACACACCCGCTGGAGGGGCATGGCATGTGGGCGTGCAGCCAAGACCCTTGAGCTAGATCCTGGGTTTACTAGTTCTGTGACCTCCGAAAACCTCTAACTCACCTGTGATGAGGTTTCCTCATCTGTAAAATGAGAATTTGTAAGAGTTGTACAGGGGGACTAAATTAATAAATATAAATGAAGCACTTAAAAAAATAAATAAAGGCCCACTTACACCTGCTGCTGCAGCTGCTCAGTCACTTCAGTCATGTCCGACTCTGTGCGACCCCAGAGACGGCAGCCCACCAGGCTCCCCCGTCCCTGGGATTCTCCAGGCAAGAACACTGGAGGGGGTTGCCATTTCCTTCTCCAATGCATGAAAGTGAAAAGGGAAAGTGAAGTCGCTCAGTCATGTCTGACTCTTCGCGACCCCATGGACTACAGCCTACCAGGCTCCTCCGTCCATGGGATTTTCTAGGCAAGAGTC
>NW_011494865.1:3195027-3225883 GCF_000754665.1 Bison bison bison | reverse complement strand
CGGCAGCCCACCAGGCTCCCCCGTCCCTGGGATTCTCCAGGCAAGAACACTGGAGGGGGTTGCCATTTCCTTCTCCAATGCATGAAAGTGAAAAGGGAAAAGTGAAGTCGCTCAGTCATGTCTGACTCTTCGCGACCCCATGGACTACAGCCTACCAGGCTCCTCCGTCCATGGGATTTTCTAGGCAAGAGTACTGGAGTGGGGTGCCCTTGCCTTCTCCGCCACTTACACCTAAGTTAATCTAAATAGATTTGGTTTGCTTCATCCAGAAGAACCCTAAAGGCAGATAATTTTTACCCCAGTAATATAAATCATTTTTTCCCCTGAGATAACTTTTTAAATAAAATGTTATCGAAATTCATATTAACATGTTCCCTGGCTCAAATCCAGTTCAGTAAACATGTATTTTGCTAGGAGGTATGGGGCAGCTCAGAGACGAAGAGGGCAGTGTCTCTACCATCAGAAAGTTCACAATTAGATGGAGAAAGACAGATACACAGTTAAGTCATTCCAATAGCATATTGTCTGAAAGAAGAGGTTTAAACAATGTCCTCTGGGTACAAATGGGAGAAAGGAAGAAATATCAAGGAAGACTTCACAGAGGAGGTGATCCTGAAGATGGGCTTTGAAGAATGCATAGGATGTCCCAGGGAAAGTGTATCTTGGACAGAGAGAACACTTTGAAGAAAGAAGTGAAGCCAAGGAACACAGTTTGTGGGGCTACATGTTAGAATGAAATGGAAAACGAAGCTAGAAGAGGAAAAGGAAAATGTAAGAGTGAACCACGTATCTTCACCCAAGATCCCAGCCCAGGGTTTTAAATTATTCAGGCCAGTAGGGATTCTTTTATAGGAATAGCACATTTGGCAAGTCTCCAAGTGCTCAAGGAAGCCCATGAAAGCCCATGAAGTCCTAGAAATTCTATAACACAGAAGAAAAAAAAATTATCAGAACCTAATCTCAACAAGGGTCATTCTTTCTACTCAAAATGTATGTTGTTCCTCCCCCGAAACATCCAACAAGCAGGGGATGTCTTGTTCAGTCGTGTCTGACTCTTAGCGACCCCGTGGACTGCAGCCTACCAGGCTCCTCCATCCATGGGATTTTCCAGGCAAGAGTACTGGAGTGGGGTGCCAGCACCTTCTCCGGATGCTCGCTCAGTACCACACAAAAGTGGTTAACAATGATTCTCTTTTTGAAGTGATGAAACTGTTCTGAAACTAGAGAACTGTGATGGTTGTACAACATTGTGAAGGTAGGAAAAGCCGGTGAATTATATCCTTTTCCTGGGACATCCTACTCATTCTTTAGAGCCCATCTTCAGGGTAGTAGTCCATCGTGTGTGTCTGTATGTATGCATATACATTCTTTATCCATTCATCTGCAAGTGGACATATAGCTTCCATGACTTGGCTGTTGTAAATAGTGCAGCTGTGAACGCTGGGGTGCTTGTATCTTTTCAGTCAACAATTCTCCTTTAAGGAATCTATCTTTGTGCACAAGATACTAGTATCCTTGTATACAAGACTCTAGACAAAAAAGTTCATTGTGACATTGTATTAGTGAAAACTTGGAAACAACATAAATGTCCATAAATAGAAAGCTGGCTAAATAAACAGTAAAATAAGTAAATAGGATGGGCCACTAAAATTTGGTTACCTGTAGGCAGTGCTACTTAAGAGGGAGATTTTTCCATATAATTTTTTCATTTCTTACTTGATTTCTTATGGCATGCCTTACTTTCGTCATTTAATAAATCGGCAAGTTTTCTTTAATCAAATATGGCTTTATTGATTCCCACGGAAAATATATGAATTCTTCAACTTAGCTTACTCATACTTTATTGAGACAACATTAATGAAAAAAACAAAGTCTGTTTATTTTATGCACATTTGAGGCGCAAAAATATTAAAAGATGGGCATGTTTTAAAGATAGCCACCTGAAGGATACTTCCTAATCTTGAATTCTTAAATTAGATCGTGGTGGTGGTGGTGCTGGAGGTGGTGTGTCCACAGTCTTTGTGACCCCATAGACTGTGGCCCACCAGGCTTCTCTATCTATGGGATTCTCCAGGCAAGAATACTGGAGTGGGTTGCCATTTCCTCCTCCAGGGGATCTTCCTGATGCAGGGATCGAGTCTGGGTCTCCTGCATCTCCTGCATTATAGGCAGATTCTTTACCATTCAGCCACCATTCGTATTAAATCAGGGTCATATTAAAAACCCAGTCTCTGTCATTCATAAAATGGATACAAATGACGAGATGTATCAAGTCAGCAACAGAACCAGTGTTATTGGACCAAGTGCTGTTGGTGTCCTACCCAGATTCCCTTGGCTTCCTTTGACCATGTCCTGTGACCCTTGCCTGCATTGCTGTGCTTTTGCTTCTGTTGCTGTGCACAAGGAAGTCATTAGAGAAAGAAAAAAAAAAAGGCTACTGGAGCAGATTTGATTGGATGTTCTAAACCAGAAGTACTCAGAGGGTACCTCCCTTTGGTCGGGGACTTATGAATATCCCTTCTCCGGCAGATCTTCCCAACCCAGGAATCGAACCAGGGTCTTCTGCATTGCAGGCAGATTCTTTACCAACTGAGCTATCAGGGAAGCCCACTTATGAATACAAGAGTATGAAATTCCAGCTCTCTTGACTTGGGTCAGAATAAACTCTGAGGGACAGCTTACATTCCAGCGTCCCCTGTGGAATCAGACTGGAGTTACCCTCTGTGGAACTTCGTCTACAATCATACTTTTGCTTGGCTTCTAGTCTTTCCTTTATGGGAAGTACTTCCTTCATAAATCAATTACATATGAATTCTCATCTCAGGGTCTTCTTCTGTAGAACAGTCTCAGGCGATCATTCTTACAAGTTTAAACTCAAAACCAGACGCCAAAACCACAAAAACCATTATCTAGGACCAGCTTCTTCAGTTCCAAGTTTTCATAAAACAGGATGATTCAAAACATGGCTGATATGATGATAGTTTCTCATGGCTTCAGCTCCCGCATTTGCTACTTAGACTCTAAACCTGCTAATGATTCTGTCTATTGAAAGATTCATTATCTTTTCTTGCTCATGTGTATAAGACCAGTAGTTCCATGGAAGAAATCAATTAAGTTCTCCTAATTACACGTATCCTTGGAATTGTCCGCATCTGGAAAGTCAATAAAAATTTAGTGGGCTCATTTATTTCTTGCACCTACCTGTCTTTATTTAAAGAGTAGAATTGCTGTTCTACTTCAAAATCATTTCACACACCTAAGGGGAGAGAGAGAGATTTCTATTTGAAGGGACCTCACTAGATTGTTCTGGGGGTTAAATGAGGTTAAGTTCAGGACCTGATCCAGAGATATGGCTCATAGTAAGCACCTAATCAAGTAGTCACCTTCCTACATTCTGAAGCTGTAGCCTATAAAGATATTCTAGTTCTGTGATTTCCTAAAGTATGGTCGCATGTGAGAATCACCTAGCGTGCTTAGCAAATGCAGATTTCTGGGCTCCATCCTTCTGAATCAGAATCTCTAGGAAATATCCAGAAACCGGCATTTTGTAAAGCCTTCTGTCTGAGCCTGAATCGTATTCATTCTAAAGTTTAGAAATCATCATCACTGATTCAGTGGCTTTCAAACAGAGTGATCATGAGAATACATATGTGTTCAACAGTATGACTTTGAAAATAACAGAAAATCAAATGAAACTAACTTAAGCCAAAGCGGGGGAAAAAAAAAGAATTGGGAAGATTTATTCAGAAAGTTAAAAACTCCAAGGTTAGGTTTAGGTGTGGCTAGCTCCAAGGACTCAAATGCTGCCTTCAGGAATCTCTCTTTCCTGAGACTTCCCTGGTGCTGCAGTGGATAGGAATCCACCTGCCAATGCAGGTGTTTTCTCATTTGATTCCACATCTGGGAACTAAAATCCCACATGCCATCGAGCAAATACGCCCATGTGGCACAACTCCTGAGCCTGTGCTCTAGGGCCCGCAGGCCACAGCTACTGAGCCTGTGCTCCACAACAAGAGAAACCACAGCAGTGAGGAAGAAAGTCCACGTGTAGGAACAAAATTCCAGTGCTGCCAAAAATAAATAAATAAAATTTTTTTAAAAGAAGCTCTTTCTTTCCTCTGTCTTCTGGCTCTCATATCTTCTCATTTGGCTTCATTCCTGGGCTCCCGTGTGATGAAATGATAGCCACCAGCAGCCCTGTCTCACCTTGCCTGTATGCTATTGATCCATAAAGATAGGAGTGTATTTCTTTTCAGGTGGTTTCAGCAAAGCTCTCTGAGAGCTGTCTGATTGGTCTAGCTTGGGTCACATGCCCATCTTTTAACCAATCAATATTCAGAAAGTTACAGTGCTCTGAGAGGTGAAGCTTGAGTCATGTGTCCATTCCTGGGCAGAGATGTCAGTGCTGACTCCACCTAGGTGGCACTGGTGGAAAAGAACCTGCCTGCCAATGCAGGAGAGAGACCCAAGTTCGATCCCTGGGTTGGGAAGATCCCCTGGAGGAGAAAATGGCACCCACTCCAGTATTCTTGCCTGGGGAATCCCATGGACAGAGGAACCTGGTGGGCTACTGTCCATAGGGTCACAAAGAGTGGACATGACTGAATCAACTTAGCACAAAGTCATGTAAATGAGTTTCACCCAAGAAATGTGTCCTGTTGCCAGAAGAAGGGGAGAAGGCTCTTTGCCCAACTAGATCTCATGTTCACTAGCCCCAGAATCTGTGTTCTTTAAAAGCCCCCCAAATGGTTCTGCTGATCACCCACATTTGGGGACCAGAGTCTGGCTGCTCCTGTGGGTCAGCTGGAAAGTGCCTCTTATCGATAGTGAGGGAATGTCACATGTGTCTTTTTTTTTTTACATATTTATTTGGCTGCATTGGGTCTTAGCTGCAGCACCTGCAATCTTCCTTGAATCATGCAGGATTTTTCATTGTGCTGAATGGACTCTAGTCATGGCTCACAGGCTCTGGAGTGAGCGGGTTCAGTAGCTGTGGTTTGCAGGGTTAGTTGCTCCACACCTCATGGGGTCATAGATCCCCAACCAGGGGTCGAACCTGTGTCCCCTGCATTGCAAGGCAGATTCTTAGTCGCTGAACCACCAGGGAAGTCCCTGACTATTTTTCCCCCAGTACTAATACAGCTAAACTTGTGAACATGTGTCTATGTGCCTATCTGGTGCTAACGTAGTAGCCTCCATCCTGCCTCCCCCTACCATGATGAGCAAAGGCGGTTGTGCTAAACCTCAGGGATGCATTTACCTTAAATTGACTCAGAAAATCTCAAAACCACTGATCTGTCCTCACTGGAGAGTTCTGCAGTTCAGCTGGGGGTGAATTTTCTGTAAACCATGTTAGCCAGAGAATGCAAGCTTGGACTGTCACCACAACAGAGAGCAAAAAGGTTGGCATTAGAAACAGCTTCAGCAAAATGTGTCTGCTTGGACTCCAGGGAGACAACAGGGTAGTGTAACATCTACCAAGCAGATGTGCTCGTGGGAATAGGGGCCAAAAGGCAGATTTGTTGAAAAGGGAAAATCCAGCGTAATATAGATGATCTCCTGACACAAAAGTATTATCTTTCAGTTCGTGCAGTTAGGTCTCTTCCTTGCTATTTGTCAACAGAGGAGAATGTTTTTCTTGAACTGAAAAAAATAAAACTAATCTATGTGTATGTGCTTTTTTATATCGATGCCAAGGAAGATAGAAAAAAAGTCCGTGAAATAAATCCAGTGTCATCTTCTGCAACTGGCTTGCCCAAAATTCTGGTGCTCCTTGCTGTTGTTAAGTCACTAAGTTGTATCTGACTCTTTGTGACCCCAAGGGCTGGAGCCCACCTGGCTCCTCGGTCCATGGGATTTCCCAGCCAAGAATACTGGAGTGGTTTGCCATTTCTTTCTCCAGAATATCTTCCCGACCCAGGGGTCAAACCCAAGCACCCTGTGTTGGCAGATGGATTCTCAGATTCTGTACAGTTGAGCCACCAGGGAAGGCCTGTGGTGCTCCTATTCCTGGAGGGAAAAAAAAAAAAAAGGCAGGACCAGAAAGGACTTAGGAGCCTAATTTGAAAAGTACATCAAGACATTGGGAGAAGATGCTGGAAAAGTTGCTGAGAGAAGGTCCTGGTTGTGTCTTCTGGGGGTCAATTTGCTTGCATCAGCATGTCATATGTAAAGAGCAAAACACCATCTCATTTTAATAACACCCTTAACTGCCTACACATACACAGGAGATCATAGTGTTAGCCAATTAAAAAAATTTAATCTCTAAGGCAGGTACAGCAAGCCAGTATTTTTTTATACCAGACAGCTGGAAGAGATCTGTATTCTTAACACAATATTGGAGGCATTAAAAGTGTGGCAACAAACATAGCAATGATTTGGATAATAAAACTACATTTCGGGGTGGATTGTGACATGGGAGGATGCTTAAAAGAAAACAACTCAGCACCTTATTAGCAAGTGTGGGGGATAGCAAGAAATCATTGTGTGTGTGTGTGTGTGTGTGTGTGTGTGTGTGTGTGTTGAGCATGTGTGTGTGCTCTCCACCCACACATTTCATCCACCTAACAGCCAGGTGGCCTCCTTTGTGGTAGTTTTATGAATTTCATCTTGTGCAAAATTTAAACCCTCACCAGATGCAAT
The DNA here is from genome assembly GCF_000754665.1 of Bison bison bison. Lineage (NCBI taxonomy): Eukaryota > Metazoa > Chordata > Mammalia > Artiodactyla > Bovidae > Bison > Bison bison. The sequence goes on along the minus strand of NW_011494865.1, from coordinate 3,219,241 downwards.
TATGACTCTGACTTGCTTTGGCTTGCCCTCACTGCTGCTGTGAAAGTGCCCTCCTCTGGACTTCCCCAGTGGTCCAGTGGTTAAAGAATCCACCTTGCAGTGCAAGGGATGTGGGTTGGATCCCTGGTTGGAAAACTGCCAGAGTTCTCCATGCCGCAGAGCGACTAAGCCTACATGCCACAACTACTGAGCCTGTCAAACGACACAGTCAGATAAATAATTTTTTTTAAAGTGCCCTCCACCAGATAAGAATGCCCTTCCTCTCCCTTCTGGATAGAACTGGATATGCACTTCATCATTTATTTTAAAATATCTATTAAGGGTCTACTGGGTGCTATGCGGAGAAGGCAATGGCACCCCACTCCAGTACTCTTGCCTGGAAAATCCCATGGATGGAGGAGCCTGGTGGGCTGCAGTCCATGGGGTCGCAAAGAGTCAGACACGACTGAGAGACTTCACTTTCACTTTTCACTTTCATGCATTGGAGAAGGAAATGGCAACCCACTCCAGTGTTCTTGCCTGGAGAATCCCAGGGACGGGGGAGCCTGGTGGGCTGCCATCTCTGGGGTCACACAGAGTCCGACACGACTGAAGCGACTTAGCAGCAGCAGCAGCATGTGCTATGCATGGCATTAGGCACTAAAGATACAGCAACGTAAAAAACAGACCCTCGTGATCTTTTGTTCTGGAAATGTACTGTCTGATATAGCAGCCACAAGCCACATGGGCTGTTGAGAACTTGAAAAGCCAGTAGTACAAACTGAGATATGCTGTGAGTGTAAAATACAGGATTTACCAAGACATACTGTTTTTTTTTTTTTCCAAAGTGTAAGGTATGTCCATTTTCCCTATTGATTACATGTCAGAATGATAATATTTTAGATATTGGGTCAGATAAAATATGTTATTAAAAGTAATCTTGCTTGTTTCTTTCTACTTTTTTAGTGGAGCTACTAGAAAGCTTCTATATAGTTGGGTGGTTCAGTGGTAAAGAATGTGCCTGCTGAGGCAGGAGACTTAGGTTTGATCCCTGGTCCAGGAAGATCCCCTGGAGGAGGGCATGGCAACCCACTCCAGAATTCTTGCCTGGAGAATCTCACAGACAGAGGAGCCTGGTGGGGTACAGTCCAGGGGGTTGCAAAGCGTAAGATACAACTTAACAACTGAGCATGCATAAGAAAGCTTAAAATCACAGTTGTGGCTCACCTTGTATTTATTGTATATATTTATGTTGAACAGAATTGTTCTAGAGGAGGAGGAGGAGGAGGAGTAGTAGTTTAGCCGCTAAGTTGTGTCTGGTTCTTGAGAACCCACAGACTGTAGCCCGCCGGGCTTCTCTGTCCATGGGATTCTCCAGGCAAGAATACTGGAGTGGGTCGCCATGCCCTCCTCCAGGGGATCTTCCCAACCCAGGAATCGAACCAGGGTCTCCTGCATCACAGGAGGATTCTTTACCGATTCTTTACCTACTGAGCTACAAGGGAAGGATGGTACTCAAATGGGGATGATTTTGCCTGCTCTCAAGAGACATTGGTGGGGGTGGTTTAGTTGTTTTCGACTCTTGCGACCCCTTGGACTGTAGCCTGCCAGGCTCCTCTGTCCATGGAATTCTTTAGGCAATAATATTGGAGTGGGTTGCCATTTCCTACTCCAGGGGATCTTCCCAACTCAGGGATCAAACCTGGGTCTCTCACATAGCAGGCAGATTCTTTACGTCTGAACCACCAAGGAAGCCCTCTGCAAGGGCAAAATAAACATGTTTTCCTTTTACAGGTCTGAATCTATCATCACTTTGGAAGTTTAAACTACTACTTACAGGACCAATCTCTGAGAGGTTTTTAGACACCATGCCTTGGAATTCATTGAGCTGTCTTCCCCACAGCCCAAGTGGTGTCTAGTTTTCTCTGCTTAATTTAACAAGTTGAGATTACTACACACCTAGACACAGTATGGAGCCTATATTTCTATGTGGGGTGTGTGTGTGTGTGTGTTAAATCTTGAGGAAGAAAGTGTGACAGCAAAATCACTGATTATAAACAAATAGGATACAAATTTGTGAGCAATGTTTTGCCATGTAAATCAAACCATCACACTGTATACCTTAAACTTATACAGTGATGTATGTCAATTATCTCTCAATAAAAGTAGGGGGAGATGTCTTGGCGTATTGCCAGGTTTTCCTCCCCTGATCTTTCCCCTATTACTACTTTGTTTCATTGAATGTGAAAAAAATTGCTTTTTTTCTTTAATTGACACACTGCAATTTACAGTGCTGTGTTAGTTCCAGGTGTACAGCAAAGCGATTCACTTAGGCTGTGCTGTGCTGTGCTGTGCTTAGTCCCTCAGTCGTATCCAACTCTTTGTGATCCCATGGACTGTAGCCTGCCAGGCTCCTCTGTCCATAGGGATTCCCCAGGCAAGAATACTGGAGTGGAGACTTTGGAATACTGGAGCCATGCCCTCCTCCAAGGGATCTTCCCTTCCCAGGGATCGAACCCACGTCTCCTGCATTGCAGGTGGATTCTTTCCTGTCTGAGTGATTCACTTATGCATACATATATATCTATTTTTTGTTGTTCAGATTCATTTCCCTTATAGATTTTCCCAAAATATAGACTATAGTTCCCTGTGCTAGGTCCTTATTGGTTATCTAAAATTCCTTTTCTTATTTTTTTCTACATTTTTTTTTCATGGAATATATTCTTAAAAGAGCAAAAGCCATGAAGATACTGTGTAACATAAATAGTAAGCAAATATCCATGTCACCACCAACAAGGTCAAGAATAGAAGATTCCGACTACCCCAGGAACCCTCAAGTTCATTTCCCCATCATGATCCCTACCTCCCTGTCAGAGGAGGTCATCAGAGAATATGACTACCGGTTGACTCCTGAGCAGGACCTGGGCAATCAGAGGCTCTCCATCCTGTCCCCTGTCCTTGCGATGTATGTCCCTCCCCCATTCCCACACTAGGAGCTGTTCCAAGGACATAGCCTTGAGAGAGTAAGGCATCAATTGAGAGAGTAAGCCTTGAGACCATCTGGATGGGAAATGTGACTGAGTACCATCATGGCCTCTATAAAAACTATTAAGATCCTGGGGAGCATGTGTGGAGATCTACCCATCCTGTGGCACCCAAGATAAGCCTCGTGTGTGAGTTCCCTTCTCAGTAAACCTACACCTGCTAATCTGGAAAGGTCTGCTTCTCTCTTTCCCTTCTCAGTAAACCTACACCTGCTAATCTGGAAAGGTCTGCCTCTCTCTTCAGTCTTGCCTTGCCCTCCGTGTATGAGGCCTGTTTGGGAGCCAACTCTCCCCACTTCCCAGGATTTTGAGGCTTTTCCCTGCCTTCTTTTGTAGCGTTACAATCTACAGACACATCCCTCAACAGTACAGTTCCATGTTGCCTATTTTTGAGCTTTACATTACTGAAATCATCCTGTGTGTTTTCTTTTATATCTTGCTTCTTTTTAAAATGTTTATTTATTTGGTTGTGTTGGGTCTTAGTTGCAGCACACAGGATCTTTGCTGTGGTGCATGAATTCTCTAGTCGTGCCACATGGGCTCAGTAGTTGTGGCACAAGGGCTTAGTTGCTCCCTCAACACGCGGGATCTTAGTTTCCTGACCAGGGATTGAACCTGTGTCCCCTGCATTATAAGGCAGATTCTTAACCACTGGCTCACCAGGGAAGTTCTTTTATCTTGCTTCTTTTGCTCAGTTTTATGTTTTCTAGATTCTTCCTCACAGTTGCATGAGAAAGACTTTATTTATTTTCATAGCTGTATGGCATTTTATGAATATACTATGTGCATGCTAAGTCACTTCTGCTGCTGCTTCTGCTAAGTCGCTTCAGTCGTGTCCAACTCTGTGGGACCCCACGGACTGCAGCCTACCAGGCTTCTCCGTCCATGGGATTCTCCAGGCAAGAACACTGGAGTGGGTTGCCATTTCCTTCTCCAATGCATGAAAGTGGAAAGAGAAAGTGAAGTCGCTCAGTTGTGTCTGACTCTTAGTGACCTCATGGACTGCAGCCTACCAGGCTCCTCCGTCCATGAGATTTTCCAGGCAAGAGTACTGGAGTGGGGTGCCATTGCCTTCTCCCAAGTCACTTCAGTCATGTCCAATTCTTTGTGACCCCATGCACTGTAGCCCGCCTGGTTCCTTTGTCCGTGGGATTCTCCAGGCAAGAATACTGGAGTGGGTTGCCATGCCCTCCTCCAGGGGATCTTCCCAACCCAGGGATCAAACCCAAGTCTCTTGTGTCTCCTGCATTGGCAGCGAGTCTTTTACCACTAGCACCACCTGAGAAATCCATCAATATATATTCATGTAATAACTTCATGTACTATATCCATATAATAATACAGTATTACATGAGTATACGATGTATGTATCCAGTCTACTGATGAGGCACATTTAGGCTGTTTCCACTTTGAGTCTTTCTTGAATCATGCTCCTATGAACATTCCAGAACAGGAATGTTGAGCTTATGTGTACAGCTTTCTCTAGAGTATGTCCTTGCCAAATTTTAATTTTAAAACCTCTGGAGAATCTAATTATGCATCTATATTTGAGACTGAATAAAAGCAACTCTTCTGAATCTCTTGTTAGAGCTGAAAGATTTCTGGGATGAGGTACCTTTGCTTATTTATCTCTGTATTTTCAGCATTAAACATGATGCCAGATGCTTGTTGTAATGGTTAATATTATGTGTCAACTTGACTGGGCCATGGGCCCAGATATTTGGCTAGACATTATTTCTGAGCGTGTCTGGGAGAGCATTTCTGCATGAGATGAGCATTTGAATCTGTAGACTGAGTAAAATGGGTTGCCCTCCCCAGTGTGGGTGAATCTCATTCAATCCATCAAGAGTGTGAATAGATCAAAGAGGTCAAGGAAGGGAGAATTTGCCCTCTCTCTACCTGAATCCTTGAGCCAAGATACTGACCTCCTGTCCTTGGATCAGGACTTATACCATAGGCACTCCTGGTTCTCCAGTCTTCAGACTTGGACTGGAGTTACATCACTGGCTTTCTTGGGTCTCCTCTTCTTAGCCTCCATAATCAAGTGAGTCAGTTTCAGCTTCTCTGGATAATTTTAATACACTTGGTAAGTGCTAAATAAATATTTGCTGAGCTGAACTGAAATTGGCATTTGAACGTGAACTTGACTTAGATGAAAGAGACCATGCACAGCAACAGTGCTGGGGAGTCCCATTCACTATGTTGCAAATGACTCTGCTACAAATGATCTGTCCCTCCACCCCATTCCTCTTATTTTCGTTGTTATCTAATCAAGAAAGTATTTCCTCCATGTGACCCACTTCTCTTCCTGATTTTTATCCTCCAGCACCTAGAGTTGCTATCCTAAGTAATTTAGAGTCAGTCACTTTAGAATCATCTAATACCACTCTAGTAAGTAACTGTATCCTTAAATGAGTGTTCCCTCCCTTATGGCTCATACAGTAAAGAATCTGCTTGCTGTGTGGGTAGACCTGGGTTCGACTCCTGGGTTGGGAAGATCCCCTCAAGAAAGGAATGGCTACCCACTCCAGTATTCTTACCTGAAGAATTCCATGGACAGAAGAGCCTGGCAGGCTACAGTCCATGGGGTCACAAACAGTTGGACACAACTGGGAAACTAATACTTTCACTTTCTCCTCTTAATACAAGTAGACTCTCAACCAAGAGCATATATTTTCTTTTTCTTGATTTTTTTTTTCACTTTGTTCACTTTTTTTAAAATGTTGGAATTTATTTTTTGGCTACCATAGATTTTTGTTGCTGCCAGCGGACTTTCTCTAGTTTCACTGAGTGGGGACCACTCTTCATTGCAAAGTATGGGCTTCTCATTGCAGTGGCTTCTCTTTTTGCAGAGCATGGTCTCTAGGGCACCCAGGCTTCAGTAATTGATATGCATGGGCTCAGTTGCCCCTTGGCATATGGGATCTTCCCAGACCAGGGATCGAACCCATGTCCCCTGCATTGGCAGGAGGATTCTTAACCTCTAGACCATCAGAGAAGTCTAGAATATATATTTTCAACAGAACACAGCTTGATGTTCACACAGATGTACAGTTTATCATTACATTATCTAGCATTTTTTTGTGTGTGCCTCAGAGTCTTTCAGAATATAAAGGAATCAATTTGTCATCCTGTAAATAAAGTACAGGATATCTGTTTAAAATTTAACTACTTGAGTAGAAATGTTCTGGAAGACTCTTTTTTCAAATAATTTGTTTAATTTTTCTTATGTGTCTCTGTCCTAAAAATCAAACGCAAGGTGTGAAGTCCAGTTAAATATTTCAGCTAGTCAAGTATATAAAAACAAAAATGTCATTTCAATTTGTAGAGAAAATTACAAAAGACAGAAATCACACATGTTTGATATTCTTCCTTGCTCTTCCCATACCTGTGGCAGACATCACTAATTGATTCCAGCACTCATCTCCTCTGAGATTATCAGAGATTCAAAATCCCTTTCAAGATAGAGCTCCAAGCAGAATTTGCTATTTCAGACTGAAAAGATTCCGAGAATGTTTTAGGTAAAAGGTCATCTGTTTGTTTTTCTTGTTTGGATAAGAGTATATTCTAGTTGACATTAAGAATGGCGCTAACATATTGAATATCAGTGTGAAGCTGAAATATTTTTCTCCTCCACTGGTACTAACTTCTCCCTGAAAGTCTTCCTGGTTTCTTCACCCTATCCTGGCCTTTCTCTTCTCTCATTGTTCATGGTCCTTAGAATTTGTGCTATGGGACTTCCCTGGTGGTCCAGTGGTTAAGAATCTAGCTGCCAATGCAGGGGACATGGGGTCAATCCCTGGTCCTGGAATTAAGATCGCACATACCAAAAAGCAACTAAACCCATGTGCCAAAACTACTGAAGCCCTTGTGCCCAAGAGCCCATGCTCCAAAACAAGAGGAAGCCATCGCATTGAAAAGCCCACACACCACGACTGGAGAATAGCCCCCTCTCACTGCAACTAGAAAAGGCCTGGATGCAGCAACCAAGAGCCCGTGTGCCACAACCAAGACCCAGCACAGCCAAAAATAAGTAAATAAAGAGAATTTGTGCCAGATGGTTTAGTGTTCAATTAGATCGCTAAGTTCCTTGGGAGCAGGGGCCGCATCTTACAGTAAACCTGGCAGAATCCTGCTCACACTCACCACTCTTCAACGCTCTTGGCCCTTTCGGTTGCTGATCTATAAAGAGAGGAAAGCAGAAAGAGGACGGTCTTACCTGCTGCATATGTTTCAAGAAAAAAAAATCTAAATTAAAAATTCAGGCCAGAGATTCAACTAAAACAACAACTAAATATCTCCCCTACCCTTTCAAGCCTGACATCTTCAAACTATTTCTAGTCAAAACGGTGGAGGGAAATCAATTCAGAGACCACACTACCCAAAATTCAGGAGACAGTCTGTTAATGCCGGGTTGAATAATTTAATATTTCAAATAACCTTTCCACACCTCATGTCCAACAAGATTATTAATGCTGAATCTTTGTAAGGCTCTGAATTTAAAATTGCACTGCAGTCCTTCCCTGGAACTCTCTCTTCTGTCTGTGAAGCTACTTGATCTTCCTGAGGTTTACTGGTTCCCTCATCTTTGCTCAAGTTGTCTCTTCCATCTGAGATTCTTCTTCCCTTCTGCTGCCGTGTGTCCCAGTCCTGTGTCAAGCCAGGGACTCCCCCTTCCTTAAAAGCATCTCCTGACTCCCCGGTGGAATGGCAAGTCTCTCCCTCTGGATGTCCATGGCAACACTTAAAAAAAAAAAATTATTTATCTATTTACTCTTGGTTGCTCTGGATCCTGGAGAAGGAAATGGCAACCCACTCCAGTGTTCTTGCCTGGAGAATTCCAGGGACGGGGGAGCCTGGTGGCCTGTCGTCTCTGGGGTTGCACAGAGTCGGACACAACTGAAGTGACTTAGCAGCAGCAGCAGCAGCTCTGGATCCTTGCTGCTGAGTGTGGGTCCTCTTTAGTTGTGGCAAGCAGGGGCCTCTCTTCGTTGAGGTGCACAGGCTTCTTGTGTTGCAGAATACAGGCTTCAGGCACATGGACTTCAGTAGTGGCAGCACGTGGGCTCAGGAGTTATGGCCCGTGGGCTCTAGAACATGGGCTTAGTAGTTGTAATGCACAGGCTTAGCTGCTCAGTGGCATGTGGAATCTTTCCAGACCAGGGATCGAATCTGTGTCCCCTGCATTTGCAGGCGGATTCCCACCCACTGTACCACCAGGGAAGTCCTCCACAGCACTCTGCGTACCACACTTAGGGTTTAGATCACACTAGAGCATGTGCTTCAGAATCTGGGAGACCCCTGGGGCAGAATCCTGGCTTTGCCTCTGACAGGTTAAGTGACCTCAGGTAAAGCTCTTATCTTCTTTAGACCTCAGTTTCTTCATCTATGAGATGGACATAAAAAGAGCACCCACCTCAAAGAAGTTCCTATGAGGACTGAGTGAAATAATGAATGCCGACATACTGTAACCACTTATTTAGATATTACTTATCATTATTATTATTATGCAATCTGATAGTGGTTTATAATTTTAATATTTGGCCTCATACATTATAGGTTGTGCTTAAGAATATGTTGTCTCTCTTAATGAACTCTAAGCATCTCAGGGGCACTGGTGAATTTCTCTTCCACAGCTGTGTTAGTTAGCCTCTGTATGCATGCTAAGTCTCTTTAGTCATGTCTGACTCTTTCCGACCCTATGGACTGTAGCCTGCCAGGCTCCTCTGTCCAGAGGATTCTCCAGGCAAGAATACATGGAGTGGGTTGCCATGCCCTCCTCCAGGGGATCTTCCTGACCCAAGGGTTGAACCTGCATCTCTGATGTCTCCAGCATTGGCAGGTGGGTTCTTTACCACTGAGCCACGTGGAAGCCCTTGTTAGCCTCTGCTGGGTAACAAACTAGTCCAAGACTTAGTGGCTTAACATAACACCATGTACTTAGTGGTTCTTAAACGTTAGCATGCATCACAATCACCCAGACAGCTTGTTTAAAAATGTCACTTGGGCTTGTGATTCAGTAGTTCATAAGGTGACCCTTAAATTTTGCATTTCTAACAGGTTTCCCAGGTGAGGCTGATAATGCTGGGCTTCAGGATACACTTTGAGAATCACTGAGTTAGCTCATGATTTGTGGGTTGGCAATTTGGGCTGTATTAGTTAGCCTCTGCGTGCATGCTATGTCTCTTCAGTCGTGTCTGACTCTTTCTGACCCTATGGACCATAGCCCCCCAGGCTCCTCTGTGGGGCGGTTCTTCTGGTCTGGGCTGTGCTCACTTATGCATCTATGATCAGCTGCTGGTCAGCCACACAGCTCTGTATCTAGGGGTTGGCTGGCTGCCAGCTAAGGTGACATGTGTGACTAGGTCGTGTGTCTCTCACACCTTGGCTGCTGAGTCCAGAGCTGTTCCCATAGAACTCATTCCAAGAGAGGGCAGAAGGGCTTCCCTGGTGGCTCCATGGTGAAGAATTCACCTGCAAATGCAGGACATGTGGGATCAGATCCCTGATTTGGGAAGATCCCACATGCCACGGAGCAACTAAGCTCATACACCACGACTACTGAGCCTGTGCTCTAGAGCCTGGAGCCACAACTACTGAGCCTCACGCCCAAACTGCTGAAGCTCGTGCTCCCTAGAGCCCATGCTCTGCAACGAGAGGCCACTGCAATGAGCTTCTGTACACCACAACTAGAGAGCAGCCCACGCAGCAGTGAAGATCCAGCACAGCCAAAAATAGATAAACGAGAGAGCAGAAACTGCAAGGCCGCTTGAGGTCTAAACTGGCCTTCTGTCATGTTGCAAAGGGGTGTGGCTAAAGAGAAAGGAGGTAACCTAGATGTCCATGGAAAGATGGATGGATAAAGACTTTGTGATACATATATACAGTAGAATATTACCCAGCCCCAAAAGGAATGCATTTGAGTCCATTCTAATGAGGTGGATGAACCTAGAGCCTATCATGGCAGAAAGTGAAGAAGAACTAAAGAGCCTCTTGATGAAAGTGAAAGAGGAGAGTGAAAAAGTTGGCTTAAAGCTCAACATTCAGAAAACTAAGATCATGGCATCCGGTCCCATCACTTCATGGCAGATAGATGGGGAAACAGTGGAAACAGTGGCTGACTTTATTTTTCTGGGCTCCAAAATCACTGCAGATGTCGATTGCAGCCGTGAAATTAAAAGATGCTTACTCCTTGGAAGGAAAGTTATGACCAACCTAAACAGCATATTAAAAAGCAGAGACATTACTTTGCCAACAAAGATCTGTCTAGTCAAGGCTATGGTTCTTCCAGTAGTCATGTATGGGTGTGAGTTGGACTATAAAGAAAGCTGAGCACCGAAGAATTAATGCTTTTGAACTGTGGTGTTGGAGAAGAGTCTTAAGAGTCCCTTGGATTGCGAGGAGATCCAACCAGTCCATCCTAAAGGAAATCAGTCCTGGGTGTTCATTGAAAGGACTGATGTTGAAGCTGAAACTCCAATACTTTGGCTACCTGATGCGAAGAGATGACTCATTGGAAAAGATTCTGATGCTGGGAGGGATTGGGGGCAGGAGGAGAAGGGGATGATAGAGGATAAGATGGCTGGATGGCATCACCGACACAATGGACATGAGTTTGGGTGAACTCCGGGCGTTGGTGATGGACAGGGAGGCCTGGTGTGCTGTGATTCATGGGGTTGCAAAGAGTCGGACACGACTAAGCGACTGAACTTAACTGATACAGAGTGAAGTAAGTCAGAAAGAGAAAAACAATCATATATTAACACATACATATGGAATCTAGAAAGATGGTGCTGATCAACGTGTTTTCAGGGCTGCAGTGGAGGCACAGACATAGAGAACAGACTTGTGGACCCAGTAGGGGAAGGAGCGGGAGGGGCGGATTGAGAGAGCTGCATTGAAACACATATATTACCATATGTAAATTAGACAGCCAGTGGGAATCTGCTGTAGGACTCAGGGAGCTCAAACCACAGTGCTTTGCCACAACCTTGATGGGTAGGATGGGAGGGAGGTTCAAGAGGGAGGAGACATATGTATACCTCTGACTGATTCATGTTGATGTATGCCAGAAACCAACAAAGTATTGTAAAGCAATTATCCTCCAATTAAAATAAATTTAAAAAAGAAAGCAAAAAGTGAAAAATAAAGAGAAAGAAGGCATGAGAGGCGAGGTTTACAATCTACCTCGCCACCACTGAGTCTAATACCTAACTGGTGTGCAGGAAGTACTCATAAAATGAGTAAATAAGTCTAACAACTGAACCTTAGCATTTGGCAAATGATAGCAATTTATCTGAGCACTGCATTTCAGCAGAGCATGCCTAGGGGACCCCTGAGGAGTGCTTGATTTCTGACTTACTAGCCCTGTGACCTTTACCCTCAAGAGTCAGGATTTTCATGCATAAAATGAATATTCTAATTCTCATCTCACAGAGTTCTGGTAACTTGAGAAACAGTACAATTTAACCTCTCTACACCTCAGTTTCCTCATATGAAAAATGGGTGCAAATCATTCCCATCTTACAGAGCTTTGGGGAGGATCCAAACTGGATGGTATGTGCAAAGTTCTTGCCTTATAAAGTGCTCACAATTACTCGTAACTAGATCACCTTGCTTAGCACTGTGGTGGCAACACTCAGTAAACGTTTGGTCCAATATAGCACTCTGGCTGTAGAAAAATCCCTGCTTCTGCTTAAAAGAGCTGCCCCTCAAATGCTCCACATCAAGAACTACAGGTGCATGAACCCTGCCCGAGGTGCCCAGCTTTGAAAATCTGACAGCTGCCAGCAGCCTGGTCAGATAACCTCTGGGGCCCCGTGGTTCTCACCAGCTGGAAGCCTCTGCCCACTTCTCCCATTCATCTGGCCCACAGCTCCATGGTCTCCACTTACAAAACGAAAGTAGGTCACTTCAATATTTCAGATTTTAGAGGCAGGAGAGATACAGGAGAAAGGGATGGAGTAGAGCCAATAGCCAGGAATAAGAAGTGGAGAGCTGGGGAATTCATAGACCTTTTGTAACTTTCTTAGACTTGAAGGAAGGAAAGAAAAGAAGGAAGGGAAGGAGGGGAGGAAGGGGAAGAGGAGGACAAGGATAGGGAAGAATGGAGAGAGGGCAGAAGGGATCCTGCTAGGCAGATGGCTGATTTGCAGACAGCTTGGACCAACCATCCCCAGCAGCCTCTGAGCCCCAGAGGCTGGAGATGCTAAGGGAGCAATCTTGTTGCTGCCCATCTAATTGCCCAGGGAAACCTTGGTGAAGGAGGAGGCCGCAGCTCTGCTAATGCTTTCTGAGTGGTCCCTGGGGCTTCACTTCCTCCAGGTGACTCCCATTTAGGCCAGCCTTAATGGGTCCCCTGTCGAGAAGCCCTTGTGGGGGCTGTGCAGTTAAAAGTGCCTCATTCAAATAATCACCATCAGAAACAAACAAACGAAAAAATGGCCTCTGGGCTGAGAAGGTGAGCTCAGGCTGTCAGTTTCAGGCAAGCCTGGAGCAAGGCAGCTGCTCAGCCTCTTCTTTCCCAGGCTCTTCTTACCTCCCTTTCCCTGGGGGACAATGCACAGTGCTTAGTAGCAACCCAGGATCAGATTTCAGAACAGGCCTCTGATAGCAGGCGGGAGTGAGGAACAGTGAAGAATCTGGAGTTTTCCCCCCAGGGAGGCTCCAGATTAATACTTGTGGTTCACTTACTGGGTACCAGGTGCTTTCCAGGTGGCTGAGTGTGTTGGATGAGCATCATGGTGGAGCCCTTCTCTCAGGATACTGATGTCTGGAGCAGGGAGACAGAGGCTAAATGAACCAATGAGTAATGGAAGTGATTTCAGAGAGTGAAGAGAATGAGTCCGTGGATGTGGATTGGCCTGGAGTGAAGGCCGTGAGGAAGAGCAAAATTAAAGAGTGATTAAGAAATGCTTCTTGGACTTCTGTAGTAGTTCAGTGGTTAAGAATCTGCCTGCCAATGCAGGTGACAGGGGTTTGATCCCTGGTCGGGAAGGTTCCACATGCCACAGGGCAGCTAAGCCCATGCATCACGATTACTGAGCCTGTGCTCTAGAGCCCACGCTCTGCAACGAGAGAAGCCACCACGCGAGAAGCGTGAGCACCACATCAAAGAGTAGCCCCCTGCTTGCTGCAACTAGAGAAAGCCTGAGCGCAGCAACGAAGACCCAGCACAGCCAAAAATAAAGAAATAAAATTAGATATATAAAAGAAATACTTCTTCAGAGATAAGACTGGAGCCAAAACCTGAATGTTATGAGGAAGCACAGATCAGAGGAAAGGTTATCCAGGTGGAAGGAAGAGCTGGCAGAGCACCTGGGTTTGGAACCAGCATAGCAGAAAAACAGAAAGATGATCAGTGTAATGAGAGCAGAGTGAGTTCATGGGAGTTAGAATCAAAGAAGTTGCTCGTTGTGGTAACATTACTGAACTCAAGTTCATAAGCCAGGGAGGCCCAACAAGCCAAAATGTTGGGAGTTGGGAGCAGAGTAAGGCTCATTGCAGAGCCAAGCAGGGACAACAGGTGGCTCATGCTCAAAACCCCTGAACTCTCCAATGGTTTATAGCAGGGGTCCCAAGCCCCTGGGCCATAGACTGGTAGTAGTCTATGGTGAGCAGCACAGCAAGAGGTGAGTGGTGGGCGAGTGAGCAAAGCTTCATCTGTATTTGCAGCCGCTCCCCATCATTCACATCCCCCTGATCCTTGGAAAAGTTGTCTTCCATGAAATTGGTCCCTTATGCCCAAAAGTTTGGGGATCTCTGGCTTATAGGGCTATAGGGTGTGTGACTTTCTTCTCATTGGTTGGTGGTGAGGTGACAGGGTGGTGCTCCAGGAATCTTGTGCTCAGCCTGGGTGGGGCCTAAGTTCAGGGGACGACCTCAAAGATACTGTTATGTTGATTGCTTTTCTGTTTTGGCCATGCTGCATGGCTTGTGGGCTCTTAGTTCCCTGACCAGGGATTGAACACTTACCCTCGGCAGTGGAAGTGCAGACTTCCAACCACTGGACCGCCAGGGAATTCCCTGTGTATTTCTTGAGGAGAAACCAGGACCCTGCCCCAAGCCTGCTCTTTTGTTTCTTGACTGTGTGTGTATGTGTGTGCTCAGTCGTAACCAAATCTTTGTGATTCCCCTGGACTGCAGCCCAACAGGCTCCTCTGTCTTTGTAATTTTCCAGGCAAGAATTTTGGATCGGGTTGCCATTTCCTACTCCAGAGAATCCCCCCAACCAGGGATAGAACCCATATGTCTTGCATCTCGTGCACTGGCAGGTGGATGCTTTACCACTGGCGCCACGTGGGAAGCCCGTTTCTTGATTGTCATTGTTGTTCACTCACTATCTAAGTCATGTCCAACTATTTGCAGCCCCATGGACTGCAGCATGCCAAGCTTCCCTGTCCTTCACTATCTCCTAAAGTTTACTCAAACATCCATTGAGTCGGTGATGCCATCCAACCATCTCATCCTCTGTCACCCCCTTCTCCTCCTGCCCTCAATCTTTCCCAGCGTCAGGGTCTTTTCTAATGAGTCAGCTCTTCGAATCTGGTGGCCAAAGTACTGGAGCTTCAGTTTCAGCATCAGCCCTTCCAATGAATATTCAGGGTTTATTTCCTTTAGGACTGACTGTCTTGATCTCCTTGCAGATCCAAGGGACTCTCAAGAGTCTCCTTCCTTATTTCTCCTTCCCTGATTAGCAACTGTTTGAATCTGCCCTTTGGAACTCAGGGAAGATCATGGAGGCTGGATGAAGCTTATTTCCTGCAAACAAGAAACTCAGGGCATGAAAAGCATTTTTGCCCAGAAGCCCACAGAATCCTACTCAGTTTCAGTAGATAGCCTCTAAGATATTCCCCAGTGAACTTTGAAGATTGATTCACGTCCTCCCACTCCACTTCCCTCACCTCCCACCGTGGCACACTCCCCTCCAACCCCAGGCTCACAGGAGTGATCAGGATTTGAGCCTGATACCTTGAAGCAACCAGATTTCTCAAACTTGAAAGCAGCATACTTTCTCCACCACCGCACTGTTCCTGAATCCGGAGCCTCATGCTGCCTGGAAGGCTATTCTGTGTTTCTTAATTAGTGCTTAATGGAACTCAGTGATTTCCTCCAGGCACAAGGACTTTCTGCATCTTTCTGATTATTTAACCACGTATTCTAATTGGTGTCTTTCCCACTCCCGCCCGCATCCCCCACCCCACCCCCCGCCACCCGATTTATTTACTAATGAAAACTGTTCAAATGAGTCATGTTTGAATCAGGACTCGCCTTTGCTGGTTTACAGCAAGCTTCCAGGAAGCGCCTGGAAAATCTTCTTTGGGGTTTTGCTCAGTTTGGGGGTAAACGTAGGACCTGTTCTTTGTACGACATAAGGAGTGGATCAGACTGACCCCAAACAGGGTTGGGACATGGTCTCTGCATTGGCAGCTGGCAGCACTCGTTGGCGATGGCCTGCTACGTGCCAGGACATAGACGGGCGGGAGAGACCGCATGCGTGATAGCCCAGGCAGCCCAGCACAGAAGAATGGCCAGCTTCTCTACCCGGGCAAGCCTTGAATGCACTGTGTGATTTGAGGAAAGTTAGTTGACCTCTCAGAGCCTCTGGCTCCTCCACTGCAAAACTTATTTAATGTCAACTAGGACAGGGAACTATATTCAGAATATCATAATGACCTACAATGGGAAAAAATCTGAAAAATACATGTGTGCATGTTTGCACAGGGCTTCCCGGATGACTTAGCAGTAAAGAAGCCACCTTCAATACAGGATATACAGGTTCGATCCCTGTGTTGAAGGTCTCCCGGAGGAGGAAATGGCAATCCACTCTAGGATTCTTGCCTGGGAAATCCCGTGGACAGAGGAACCTGGTGGGCTACAGTCCATCGAGCCACAAAGAGTTGGACACGACTGAGTGACTGAGCACTCACATGTGTATGACTGAATCACTTTGCTGTCCGCCTGAAACTCTATAAATCAACTATACTTTATACTTAAATAAATGATACTTAAATAAACTTTGTATAATAAATTTCACATTCTAAGTAATATGGAGAGTATTGAATCAGTTCGTTAATGCCTCTCAGAACGCCTATGACAGTGCATAGTGGTCCAGGTGAGCGCTCTGGAGCCTGACCACCTGGCTCACACCTGGGTCACAGCCATTATGACCTTCCACCAAAGGGCATAACTTCTCTGTACTCCATTTTTCTCATCTGTGTTATGGAGGTAATGGCAACACCTACCTCATTAGCTTGTTCTCAGAATCAAGTGAGATGTTAGAACAAAACGCTTAGAAAGTTGTTTGGAACACATTTAGCACTCAATCAGTGGTAGCTATTATCATCTGGGCTTCCCTGGTGGCTCAGATGGTAAATACCTGCAATGCGGGAGACCTGGGTTCAGTCCCTGGGTTGGGAAGATCTCCTGGAGGAGGGCATGGCAACCCACTCCAGTATTCTTGCCTGGAGAATCCCCATGGACAGAAGTGCCTGGTGAGCTACAGTCCATGGGGTCGTAAAGAGTCAGGGACGACTGAGCAACTAATCACAGGGAGCTATCACTTTAACGTACTAGAGTCCTTGAGACTTACTAAGCTCTAGCTAGATTGTTGCCATTGTCATTAGTAGAAAAAAGCGATCAACCAACAGGAAACTTCAAACGTAACAGCCCTGGAAGGGGGCTGGAAAACAACAGCCCTGGGAAGCATGTGGTCTCTCTCTCTCTTTTTTTTTAACTGAAGTATAGTTGATTTGCAATGTTGTGTGTTAGTTTCCAGAGTGGGAAATGGCAACCCACTCCAGTACTCTTGCCTGGAGAATCCTGTAGACAGTGGAGCCTGGTGGGCTGCCATCTGTGGGGTCGCACAGAGCTGGATACGACTGAAGTGACTTAGCAGCAGCAGTGTTAGTTTCAGGTGTACAGCAGAGTGATTCAGTTATACCCATTTATGTCTATTCTTTTCCAGATTCCTTTCCCTTATAGGTGGTTACAAAATACAGAGGCTCCTCATTTATCTTATATTTGGTAGTGTTTATATGTTAACCCCAAACTCCTCATTTATCTTTCCCTCACCAATAGCCATAAGTTTGTTTTCTGTCTGTAGATCTATTTCTGTTTTGTAAAAAAGCTTTGTTTATATCCTTTCTTAAGATTCCAAATGTAAGCAATATCATATGATATTTGTCTTTGTCTAGCTTACTTCACTCCGGAGAGGGCAATGGCACCCCACTCCAGTACTGTTGCCTGGAAAATCCCATGGACGGAGGAGCCTGGTGGGCTGCAGTCCATGGGGTTGCTAAGAGTTGGACACGACTGAGCGACTTCACTTTGACTTTTCACTTTCATGCATTGGAGAAGGAAATGGCAACCCACTCCAGTGTTCTTGCCTGGAGAATCCCAGGGATGGGGAGCCTGGTGGGCTGCCGTCTCTGGGATCACACAGAGTCGGACACGACTGAAGCGACTTAGCAGCAGCAGCCGCAGCTTACTTCACTCAGTATGATCTCTAGGTCTATCCATGTTGTTGCAAATGACATTATTTCATTCTTCTTTATAACTGAGTGTGTGTGTATACATACGTAATATATACCTCATCATTGTGTGTGTGTATATATACTTTATCATTGTACATATATATATGTGTATATATATATTGTGTGTGTATATATACTTTATCATTGTACATATATATATGTGTATATATATATTGTGTGTGTATATATACACACACCTCATCATCTTTATGCATTCATCTGTCAATGGACATTTAGGTTGCCATTCCCTGGAGAAGGAAATGACAACCCACTCCAGTATTCTTGCCTGGAGAATCCCATAAACAGAGGAGCCTGGCAGGCTACATGGGGTCACAAGAGTTGGACACAACTTAGCGACTAAACCACCACCACCACATGTCTTGGCTATTGTAAATAATGCCTCAATGAACCATGGAGTTCATGTATCTCTTTGAATTAGAGTTTTCTCTGGATATATACCTAAGAGTGAGATTGCTGGACCATATGGGAATTCTATTTTTAAGGAACCTCTGTACTCTTTTCCATAGTGACTACACCAATCTACATTCCCACCGACAGTGCAGATGTGGTCTCTTTAGAGATGCCTCCACTCTGAACCATGAGGCATGGATTGGATGCAGCTGTTCGTAGTTTAAACAAGCATCACTATCACCTGGCGGCTTGCTAAGACTCAGAGAGCTGGGCCTCACCCTCAGGGGCAGGGGCCTGATGACTTGCATTTGTATTGAGTCCCAGGAGAAGCTGGTGTTGCAGGTTTGGGAACACAATTTTTTTTTTTAACCCCACTGTGCAGCTTAGGGAATCTTAGTTCCCTGACTAGGGATCAAACTCGTGCCCCCTGCAGTGGAAGCACAGAGTCTTAACCACTAGACCACCAGGGAAGTTCCTGGGAACACACTTGGAGCCATCTATTTAATAGGCTAACTCTCAGGCAGTCACCTCACTTCCAAGCTCTGGCTCCATAAGCCAACCATCAACATGGTCCCATCCCACTGCCCCAGACAGCTCTCTCAACACGGCAGTCCACTTTGGAAAGAGGCCACCAGGATTCCTGCTCATATCCTCTCTTTTGATGCTAAAGGGGACCCTGTCACCTTACAAGCAATCACCAGATAGTCAGGGAATTCACCTAAAAGCACAAAGCCCTTCCCTGCATCCCTGAGTTGAGAAATAGAATTTTTCAGGGGTGCTTTAGCAGCTGTTCAGCCTCTAATTCTGGCCCGGAAAGAGTTAATGTTTTTTTGTTTGTTTCAATGGACCCCAAATGTGAAGGGATTCCTCTGGTTCCTACCATAAAATTAAATCTATTTCTCCAGAAAAAGATAAAACTAGAAGTATTCAGAGCTATATTGTTTCACTCATTAAAAAAAAAAATTCCCTTCCTTCTGAAATTCATTAGCCTTGTGTTAATATTGTGACCCAAATTAATTTTAGACTGAAGTAAAAATTATTATTCTTTATTTTCCCTAAAATACATTTTACCTTCAGAAACTTGTCAAGTAGGAAAGTACAATTCAGTATTAAAGTGGGCTTTGCTAATTTGCCGTGTAATCTTTGGAGAAGTGTTGAAGAAAGAAAGAAGTAACAGAGAATTATAGAGAAACATTTGGAGGGGAAAAAAATGAGACACATACATAAGAAAAAATAATGCTGCAGACCTAAAGGAACATTGGAAAATATTTTCTGTAAAAGGCCAGATAATACATATTTTCAGCTTTGGGGGCCATAGAGTTTCTGGTTCCAACCACTGAACTCTATCCTTGTTCTGTGAAAGCAGCCACAGGCAGTTTGTGAAAGAGTGCGTGTGGGGGGCTTCCCTGGTGGCTCCGTGGGAAAGAATCCGCCTGCCAATGCAGGAGACAAGAGGTCCAATGCACGGCTCGATTCCCTATCCGGGAAGATCCCACGTGTCACAGAGCAACTAAACCTCTGAGCCACAGCTACTGAAGCCCTCATGCTAACTTAGAGCTGGTGCTCCACAAGAGAAGCCACCTCAATGAGAAGTGTGCCCACCCCAACTACAGAGCAGCCCCTGCTTACCGTAACCAGAGAAGAACCTGCATGCAGCCACAAAGACCCAACACAGCCAAAAAGAAAATAAACCTTTTATTTTATTTCATTTTTTTTGACTGTGGCAATGATTTTATTTGCAGGAACCACAAACACCCTCTAGATAAATGTTGGGGAATCAAAAAAGCATCCCTATGACTGTTTTCCAACAAACTTTACAGGTAGACATGGAATTTTAATGTCATGTAATTTTTACCCATCACCAATATTATCTTGTAATTTTTTCCAACTACTTAAAAGTGTAAAATCCATTTTTAACTCATAGACTGTATAAATAGAAATGGTAGCTGGATGTGGCTCACAGGTTGTAGTTTGCTGACCCATGTCCTAAAGAAAACAGCTTATTTGAAACATCATCTTTGCTTTCAGAAATGCTATTTTTTTTCTAATTGAAGTATAACTGGTTTAAAATACTGCATTAGTTTCAAGGGTATATCAAAGTGATTCAGTTATACATATATATGTCTATTCTTTCTCAGATTCTTTCCCTTATAGATTATTGCAAGATCTTGAATATAATTCCCAGCACTATAAGTAGGTCCTATTATTTGTTTTATATATAGTAGTGTATGTATATCTGCTAATCCCAAACTCCTATTTTATCCCTCCCCATTTCCCCTTTAGTAACCATAAGTTTGTTTTCTCTGTGAGTCTATTTCTGATTTGTGAATTTCACTTGTGTTATTTTCTTTTAGATTCCACATTTAAGAGATGTCATATGATATTTGTCTTTCTCTTTCTGACTTACTTAGCATGATAATTCGAGAAGGCAATGGCACCCCACTCCAGTACCCTTGCCTGGAAAATCCCATGGACGGAGGAGCCTGGTAGGCTGCAGTCCATGGGGTCGCTAAGAGTCGGACACGACTGAGAGACTTCACTTTCATGTATCGGAGAAGGAAATGGCAACCCACTCCAGTGTTCTTTCCTGGAGAATCCCAGGGACGGGGGAGCCTGGTAGGCTGCCGTCTATGGGGTCGCACAGAGTTGAACACGACTGAAGCGACTTAGCAGCAGCAGCAGAGGCAGCAGCATGATACTCTCTAGGTCCATCCAGCTTGCTGCAAGTGGCATTCTCTCTCTCTTTTTCTGTGCCTGAGTAACATCTCACTGTGGTCATGGACCACATCTTTATCCATTCCTCTGTCGGTGCACATTTAGGTTGCTTCCCGAGTCTTGGCCACTGTAGACAGTGCTGTCAGTGAACACTGGGATGCACATATCTTTTTGAATTATATATAAAAAATGCTACAGTATTTAGGGACACAAGAAACAGATTTGTTTTTCTCTTGCTGACATAACAGTGGCCAGTAAGAGGTTAACCCACTGGGCTGCCGAGGGAGAGAGGGGGCAAGGAGATGTGGGCGTTAGAAACACAAAGGACTCTATATGCCTGCCCAGTGGGAAATTTCTTTTTCAGTCCAGATGCCAATCAAGTAATGCCAAACGAAAGATGTCTACATTTCTCCTGGCATTGTGTCAACCTGTGTTTCACTGCCAAATGAATGCAATCTGAGGCAAGTGATCTCATTTCTAGGAATTTTAGCCATAGATGCAAGTAAAAATATTTATAGGAGGATATTCATGGAAACACTGTCCTAGAGGTAAACTGGACATAGGCTAAGCATCCGCATGCAGGCGCGACTTAAGGAATTTAAGGGAAATCCATAAAATGGAGTAGTATGTGACCATTAAAAACAATGAGGGTGGCTTTTATCCACAGATGTGACTCAATGTTCAAGATCTATCATTAAGGGGGAAAAAAGTAAGTCACAGAATAGTACATTTGGTATTATGCTATATTTATATATTTGAATATGTATAGTGAAAAAAAATGTCAGGAAGTAAAAAGTTCCCACTATAAACCACGGTTACTGTTGGAAAATGAAGCTAAAGGATGAAGACAATGATGGACTTCAACATTTTAAACATTTCTCTACTCCACGTTTTTTTTTTTAATTTTTATTTTATCTGTTTTTGCTTGCTCCGGGTCTTCATTGCTGAGTGAGGGCTTTCTCTAGTTGCGGCAAGCAGGGGCTACTCTTTCTTGCGGTGCTCAGGCTTCTCACTGTGGTGGCTTCTCTTGCTGTGGGGCACAGGTTCTAGACATGCAGGTTCAGGAGTTTCAGCACACAGACCAAGAAGTTGTGATTTGCAGGCTCAGTAGTTGTGGCACACTGGCTTAGTTGCCCGTGGCATGTGGGATCTTCCCAGACCAGGGATCAAACCCACATCCCCTGCATTGGCAGACGGATGCTTATCCACTGCACCACCACTCCAATATTTTTTTTGTTACTTTATGTGATGGTTAATTTTATGTGTCAACTTGACTGGGATATGGGGTATCCAGATATATGGTTCAACATCATTTCCAGGTGTGTCTGTGAGATGTTTGCTGAGGAGGTTAACATTTCACCTGGGAGCCCGAGTAAAGTGGCTGTGGGTGGGCATCAGTCAATCTGTTGAAAGTCTCACAGAGCTAAAAGACCGGGGAAGCAGGGATTCTCTATCTGAGCTGGGACATTCATCTACTCTTGCCCTTGGGATTCCTGGTTCTCAGGCCTTCAGACTTGAAACTGATTCTGCACCCCTGACTTTCCAGCTTTCAGGCCTCTGAACAAAACCACTGGCTTTCCTGGGTCTCCAGCTTGCAGATGACAGAGCCTGGGAATTCTTAGCCTCTAGAACTGCATACTGCCGCTGCTGCTGCTAAGTCGCTTCAGTCGTGTCCAACTCTGTGCGACCCCAGAGACGGCAGCCCATCAGGCTCCCCTGTCCCTGGGATTCTCCAGGCAAGAACACTGGAGTGGGTTGCCATTTCCTTCTGCAATGCATGAAAGTGAAAAGTCAAAGTGAAGTCGCTCAGTCGTGTCTGACTCTTAGCGACCCCATGGACTGCAGCCCACCAGGCTCCTCCGTCCATGGGATTTTCCAGGCAAGAGTACTGGAGTGGGGTGCCATTGCCTTCTCCAAGAACTGCATGAGCTAAATCCTTATCAAAAATCTTGTTTTAGATATAGACATGCATATACATATAGACACTGATATAGAAATAGATATAGATGATATAGATACAGATATAGGTTTATATAATATGTATAAATATATATTTTTAGAAAATATATAAAATCTATGTGTGTGCATTAAAAAAATTTTTTTAGTAGAATATGTAAAATCTATATGTGTGTGTTGGGCTTCCCAGGTAGGGACACTGGTAGAGAACCCACCTGCCAATGGAGAACACCTAAGAGACAAAGGTTCATCCCTGGGTTAGGAAGATGCTGTGGAGGAGGGCACGGTCACTCACTCCATTATTCTTGCCTGAAGAATCTCATGGACAAAGGAGCCCCGAGGGCTACAGTCCACAGGATTGCAAAGAGTTGGACACGACTAAAGCGACTTAGCATGCACACACGCATATGTGTGTGTTAGTTACTCAGTCATGTTGGACTCTTTGTGACCCCATGGACTGTAGCCCGCCAGGCTCCTCTGTCCATGGAGTCCTCCAGGCAAGAATACGGGGTGGGTAATCATTCTCTTCTCCAGGGGATCTTCCCTACCCAGGGATCAAACCTGTGTCTCCTGCATTGCAGGCGGTTTCTTTACCATCTGAGCCGCCAGGGAAGCCCATAAAATCTGTCTCTGTGTCTATATCAGGTATATAGATATACATAAGAGAGGTGTCTCTCTCTCTCTCTCCCCCCATCTGTCTCCTATTGGTTCTTTTCTGAACCCTGACTTTTGTAATAAAAATTAGTTTAAAAAAAATCCCTCCTTTCACAAGAAGAATGGATCAAGGAAGGGCTAACCTTGCAAGAGCCTGCATAATTTTTCTCAAAATTATTGATTGAACTAAAGAATCTGAGTAATTACATTTTCTTTAATTTGTTTCCAAATTTGTATACTAGGGCTTATGGGAGAATCCTTCAAATGTGTGTATTCTTTCTGTCCACATTTACTGTAAAAGCACTCTATGTTCTAATTTAAAGAGATTTATATGACTTTGAAGGAAGAAAATTTGTATTTATTATATTTTGCTCTACTTCATGGCTTGAGGAATCTTAGCTCCCTGACCAGGAGTTGAACCTGGGGCCTCCAGTGAAAGAATGGAGTCCTAAAACCACAGGACTGCCAGAGAATTCTCTGATGGAAAATTTTTAAAATGAGTTATTTTCAAAAATGTTTGAATGTTTTAGAATGTTATAATGTAAGGTACACATATCAGGGGCCATAGTTTGATTATTTTATAGATACACTTCATGGAAGTTAGGAAGGAAGCCTTGATAACCATAGGAGCTAAATGGTGTCATCTTTGTATTAAAGAGGAGGCTAATTGTGTCACTTTCATAAGGTCACGGGATCAATAAATGCTAGATTTGAATCTAGATGTGTCTGACTTCAGAGACCATGTATGTTCTTTCTACTAGTAGCAGAGACCAAGACCCCTTCTCTCCTTTTGTTGTGCCAATGAAATCCCAAATTTTTATTTAGATTCACTTTACATAGCCACCAAAAACAAACAGATTACCCACCCCAGCCTCTCCTGGAATTAGGTATGGCCATGAAGGCAATGGCACCCCACTCTAG
>NW_011494865.1:3178468-3194927 GCF_000754665.1 Bison bison bison | reverse complement strand
CCAGTGTTCTTGCCTGGAGAATCCCAGGGATGGGGGAGCCTGGTGGGCTGCCGTCTCTGGGGTCTCACAGAGTCGGACACGACTGAAGTGACTTAGCATGAATCTAAATCCTAGGTGTAAGAGGACATAACCTATAGTAATATATGTAATCTATCGTGGCTTCCATAAAACCTTCCTAAGAGGTAGCTACTATGTACATTTTGCCTCTTCTTCCCTTTCTTCGTCCTGCTGACTGGAGCCACCAGGAGCCATCTTGGGCAATGAGGTAGAAGTCATGTGTTCAGTGTAGGAGGAGCATGAATCCCTGAGAACTATGGAGCTGCCATGCCTGCCTCAGACTACTGGCCTCTAGGCTTCATTTATAGGAGAAAAAAAAAATACATTTCTGTTGTTCAAGTCACCATATTAGTGTTTTATTGCAGATGAACTTAATCGTATTATATGACAAAATGCCCTCAAATCTGTCATCACTTGGGAAAGAAGTTCTAAAACTATCATCAATAACAATTTCAGCTCAAAATATCTTGGAGGAGTCAGATTACACAAGGCAACATCCATAAGTACATAGCTCATTCAAAGGGAATACATAGGAATTCTTCCCGAAATAATTGGCGTTGACCTCTGTTTTTTAGTAAACATTGAGATTCAGTGCTCACCAAAATCAAATATTGACTTCCCCTTCACTTTGTTCAGCGTTCATCCTCAAAGCAATAAACTGAGATGGAGTGTGGGAAAGAGAGATCAAGAGAAAGTGCTTACCTGCTTCTCCATAAGTGCAGTGCTTGGGCTAGTTCTTAATAAATCTATTAGGAAGGATCAGAACTGGAGCAAAATAAATTGTTTGGGATTATAAATGTTTTTAGGGCACACACAAAACATCTTTTATAAACATTACTTTAAATGTATTACATTTATATAGTATTCACTTAAAACTATTTTCTTCCCTTGAGAAAGTCAAGGGACTTTACTAAAAATATTCTTTTGTCCATTTTAGGTAAACACAAACTTACATCTGGGGATTTTTAAAGTAAGGTTAACTTGGAAAAACAGCAAGAGAAATGCTGAGGTTTACAGCCTGTCTACCTCGTTCAAAATCCCAAAAAAGTACCCTACCTAGCATTTTGAAAACAGAGTTATAGTACCATAGCATAAATGGACAAAACCTACTGAAATGTTTTAAAGGAAGATATAGGATTTCATTATTATTGCTTTTGTGCTGACTTTTTAAAGTTGTGTTTTCATTATCATATTTTTGTGCTGCAGGAAATAGCACCCTGAAATATGAAATTAGCATTTAACTTTGAAATTTCCTTTTAAAAATATTAAACTAAAAGATTTTTAAAAGCCAGTAACCACTTTAAACTCTACATTCATTTCTGAAGCATGGTTCTTCCAACAATTCCTAATTAGTGGTGACCCCCAAATGGGTCATTTTGACTTGACCTAATCTTTTTTTCTTTTTCCTTTTTGATAGTTGACTTACATTTTGATAGTCAATGTAGCTATGAAAAAGAAGGGTGATTTTTCAACAACAGCTAGCAAATAGAAACTAACCATGGACCTATGTATTTCTGAAGGTTCTTAAACTATGTACCCTAGGACTTGATCTAATTTCTGGATCACATTATAGCTGTTTAATCAATTTCTGTCACAATGGCTCTTGGAAATTTATGCTACTTTTTGGACAACCACTCTTTTTTTTAAACACCGATGCTTTTGCCCCAAAATACGTTAAATAAATATGCTATAAGAAGTGATAGCTTGACACTATGGTTTCAGGCAAAGACACACTTTCCAATTTACCCAACACAACAGTTTCAAGTCAGAAAATACCAAGTAGAACAAATTTGAATTGCAAGCCATGTTTGATGAACCTAGATCTTCCCTGTGTCCATATACCAAGAGTGAGGGATTAAAAGGTGTCTTCTATAGCACTCCAGTGGGCTGTGCACACGTACTATTCATATAAGCATGCTCATGTTTCATCTTGTTTTGTCCTTAAGTTATTTGTTTGAGCTCTAGTATTATTTCTTTTGTACAATTTGAGTGCAAAGTAACCAACCTATCAGCCCCAAATGGTTCAGAAATTACTGAATAAATGGTGCAGAAAGAAAATGCCATTCAAAGAATGGTTCCTTTGCACATTTCTTTCTCAATTAAGTCTTGCCTTCCTCTTTTGGCAGACACAGTAAGGCTTCTTGGCATTGTATCTTATGTTCAACTACATTTATTTACTCTCCATTTTTAAGTTACTACTTATATGAACTTTTTTCCATTGTTCAATTGATACATTTTTTTCTATCTTTGAAAATTATGAGGATATTTTGGATTGAGATGAAATGAATAATAATCTTCCCATTAAAAGCAATGCAAAAGCTTCCTATTTAATGACATTTTACTTAGCAACAGAATTTTCAGGAATTAATAAGGGTCATTAAAAAAAAGAGAGATAGGTGTATAGGTTCTTCCCCAGGCAGAAATAGAACAACAAATAGTCTTTCTCACTCATTCTTACTTTTTCCACAAGTTTTTGACATAATATTAATATGGATTCCAAGTTTTCTGCCCTTTTGGTATAAATTACCCTGTGTAATTCCCAGAACTATAAAGATGATGGATTTTATTCCAGTGATTAGGTTATATTATGTGGCAGTTGATCTTAAGAGATAATCCCAATTATCCTAATCTAATCCCATGAGAAAAGTAGAGAGTTTTCTCTGGCTGAAAGAGAAGTTAGGGACACTCAAAGAATAAAAAAGGATTCAATTTCAGGGTGATTTTTGCTTGTCAAAGGAGGGGGCTACATGGCAAGAACCCGAGATAAGCCTCCAGAAGCTGAGAATTATCCCCTCAGCCTCTAGCTCGACAACTAGCAAGACAGTGGGAACCACAGTCCTAAAACCATAAGAATATGAATTCTGCCAATGACTCACAGGAACTTGGAAGCAGATTTTTCTCTGGCCAAATCTTCAGATTAAGATGCAGTTAAACAGATAACCTTGATTTCAGCCTGTGGCATCTCTAGCAGAGAATCCAGCCACCCTGCACCAGACTCCTGACCAATAGAACTCTGAGCAAATAAAAGTGTGTTATTTTAAGCTACTACATTTATGGTAATTTCTTACACAGCAATAGAAAATGACTATGCCCCATATTAGTAAGAATAAACAGAATTATATTAAAATTTTTAAATTAATTTTTTTAAAAAACACAGAATTTCAGAATCACAAAACAACCAAGGCTCATTTCTCACTCACTCAAATGTCTTGTGTATTTTATTAGAAGGGTTCCTCTCAAAATACTCACTCAGGGATCCAGGTTGCTAGAGGCTCCTTTTTAGGATGTGTTTCTATGATTGCCAATGGAAGAGCAGAGCAAAGGGGCTTCACAGCAGCCTGACAATGACACGTGTCCCTCCTGTTCACAACCTATTAATTATGTGGCCTTGACCAAAGTCAAGGAGGCTGAGAAGTTCAATCTCTCTACACTGGTGAACTACTGTCCTCTCAACCACAATCATCTGAATCTACTGTCCCCCTTCATCCTCTTACTCCCAGATCTTGGGAGATTTTACTGGCATCATGCATGTAGGGCTGTAAGGAGGAGCATATCCATTCTGAGGTCTCAGACTGGCCGTTGATTGATGGGATGAATCAAGCCCATAAGCGTATTCTGTTAAGCTCTCACACTCTTTACATTTTCAATTAGTTGCTAACATTTAAAAAATCAGAATGTTTTCCGATAAACATCTGAAGATCTTCCTAAGATCTCGCAGGGAACTTCCCTGGTGTCCAGTGGCTGACAGTCTGTGCTCCCAGTGCTGGAGGCCCAGGTTTGAGGCCCACATGCTGCAACTAAAGATTCCATATGCTGCAACTAAGACTCAGCCCAACCAAATTAAGGTAGCAGAAGATCTTGACCTGATCTATTTCAAAGAGCAAGGTAGAGTCATTTGGCCTGACCTACAATGTTTTCTAATGGAGAAGGAAATGGCAACCCACTCCAGTATTCTTGCTTGGAGAATCCCAGGGACAGAGGAGCCTGATGGCCTGCTGTCTATGGGGTTGCACAGAGTTGGACATGACTGAAGCGACTTAGCAGCAGCAGCAGCACAACATTTTCTAAAGAGCATTGTTGGGAGGTGGGAGGGGGTGTTCAGGATGGAGGGGACAGGTATACCTATGGCTGATTCATATTGATGTATGGCAAAAACCATCACAATACTGTAAAGTAATTATCCTCCAGTTAAGATAAATAAATAATTTTTTAAAATTAAGAGCACTGTTATATGAGAAAAATGCTAGTCAAACTCTTTTCCAGCATGTTTCTGCATACAAATGCAATAGAAAAAGATCTAAAAGACTACACACACCAAGCTATAAATCAGAGTTACCTACTGGCAATAGAATGAGATAGGGAGATTCCACAGCAGCCCAGAATGTAAATGAAGTGTTTTATCTGGCCAAGAAAATTCACCAAGTTTGACTGAATAAAGATAAGAATAAGCTTATGCCTTAAATTGAGAAAAAGATCTTATATCCATTTATTTTAAATTCGTATTGTCTTAAACCCAGCAGAAAAAAAAATTCAGTGCACTGATGCTCTCACATAGTCATTTTTATAAATTCTACACTTCACTTTTCTAAGTCAAGGACCCCATGGACTATCCATGGAATTCTCCAGGCCAGAATACTGGAATGGGTAGTTGTTCCCTTTTCCAGAGATCGAACCCAGGTCTCCACATTGCAGGCGAATTCTCTACCTTCTGAGCCACAAGGGAAGCCCAAGAATACTGGAGTGAGTAGCCTATCCGTTCTCCAGCAGATCTTCCCAACCCAGGAATTGAAGCGGGGTTTCCTGCATTGCAGGTGGATTCTTTACCAACTGAGCTATCGGGGAAGCCCTAAGTCAAGGACAAACAACCAGAAAACAACTTAGGCAGGAATTTTTTTTAAAAAAATTCAAGGTATTTTACAAGCCAGTACAAACCACCTTCACTGATGTTTCCTGTTGAGCATTATGTGCAGCTGCTGGTGGTCCTATGCCGGTCTTGAGACTCTGAGAGAGCATGAAGCATCAGAGGGAGAGTCCAGTCAACGGTGCAGAGATTTTGCTCCATAGTAGATAGCTGTGGTTATGTCCCCTCAGCAGCCCCTCCATCTTCTGGAATGACTCTCCATCCACCAAGGACTTTTGCTGCTTTTGGTCACTTATAAATTATTCCCCTCTTCTAAAACTCCAGTTTCCTTCTGGAAGTTTACCCCTCATTCATTGTGTTCAGAATCTCTGGTAAATCCAGGTGTCTACCCTATTGTATGGTCAGGCCACTTAAGATGGCTATTTTTTTTTTTTTTTTTGTATTTTGGTTGTTCCCCATGGCATGCAGGATCTTAGTTCCTGACCAGGGACAGACCTCGGGCTGTCCTGCAGTAGAAGCATGGAGTCTTAACCACTGGACCACCAGGGAAGTCCCACGATGGTTGTTCTCTTGCTCTCCGTACATCCCCTGCCTGATCAGTGCCTTCTTCACCTATACGCTGTGCTCATGACTGCCTTTTCTACATGCCTGCCCCAGGCCCCAGCTAGTGATCTTATCAAAGGGGCAGAGGAGGGGCAGATCCCTCTGCTGCTTTCCCTAGTAACTAAGAGAGCCCACCCAAGATCAGTTCC
The DNA here is from genome assembly GCF_000754665.1 of Bison bison bison. Taxonomy (NCBI): domain Eukaryota; kingdom Metazoa; phylum Chordata; class Mammalia; order Artiodactyla; family Bovidae; genus Bison; species Bison bison. The sequence continues at coordinate 3,189,257 of NW_011494865.1, read as the reverse complement.
CCTATAGCTGGTAACCTTCCCATCCCCCTGGAACAAAGACCACCACCAGATACTGTTCACTGTCCACTGCACATGGTGGGCTGTTGTGCCGGGACCTGGCTTCAGACTGGTAAGCTCCTCCATCCACTACACCACTGAAGTCTGTTACTGACCACAGGCACTGTCCTGGGCAAGTGCAGGCCTTGTAATCCTGCCCAATACCTCTTATAATAGACAGAATAATGATTTTCCTCAAACATACCCATACCCTAATCCTCAGACCTCATGCTGCTGCTGCTGCTAAGTCGCTTCAGTCATGTCCGACTCTGTGCGACCCCATAGACCGCAGCCTACCAGGCTCCCCCATCCCTGGGATTCTCCAGGCAAGAACACTGGAGTGGGTTGCCATTTCCTTCTCCAATGCATGAAAGTGAAAAGTGAAAGTGAAGTCACTCAGCTATGTCCAACTCTTGGAGACCCCATAGACTGCAGCCCACCAGGCTCCTCCATCCATGGGATTCTCCAGGCAAGAGTACTGGAGTGGGGTGCCATTGCCTTCTCCCTCAGACCCCATGAGTATATTACAATATATGGCAAAGGAGAATTAAAGTTTCAGATGGCACTAAGGTTGCTAATCAGCCAACCTTAAAATAGGGAGATTACGCTGGATAACAGGGGTGGAGGTCTGTGTAATCATAAGAGTGCTTAAGAATGGAAGAGGGATGCAGAAGAGGAGAGTAAGGGAGATGAGAGAAGTAGAACATTCACAGGAGACGCAGCTGCGCTTGGCTTTGGAAGGGGAGGGAGGGGTCCGGGGGCCAAGGAAAGCAGATGGTCACTAGAAACTTGTAAAAGGCAAGAAGATGGACCCGCCCCCAGAGCTTAAGGAAGGCAGCTATGTTAACATCTTGGTTTCAGCCCCGTAAGACCTATGTCAGACTTCTGACCTCCAGAACTATTAGATAATAGATTTGTGTAGTATTAAGCCTTAAGTCTTTCTGGCTGATCCTTCCCTCAACTGGATGCTCAGAAACATCTCTACTTTCTCCCAGCTTGAGTACCTTTTCCTTCTTTGTCTGATTCTCAAGAGTCCTTTTAACAAACATATACTTTAGTTTAAGTTTCTTGAAGTTGTGCTCTTATTGTGCCGTGCTGTGCTGAGTGGCTTCAGTTGTGTCCAACTCTTTGTGACCACATGGACTGTAGCCTGCCAGGCTCCTCTGTCCATGGGGATTCTCCAGGCCAGAACACTAGAGTGCATTGCCGTGCTCTCCTCCAGGGGATCTTCCTGACCAGGGATCAAACCTGGGTCTTTTATGTCTCCTGCATTGGCAGGCGGGTTCTTTACCACTGAGCCACCTAGGAGGCCTGTGCTCCTATTACTGGCAGTTAAGTGTCCTGATCATAATTTCTAGATTGGACAGAGGACCATTTTTCAATGTATTTTTCATTCCCAAGAATTATTATAAGCAGAATTAAAGTATTCATGAACACTTAGTTAACCAGTTAATGACAATAGTTAGAATCCCTTGTAGGTAGCCAAGATTCGTATGGATGAAACCTGTCCCTGTAGGATGTCTTTCTCTTTTTTAATATATATTTATTTATTTTTATTTATTTATTTGGCTGCACTGGGACTTAGTTTGGCACTCGGCATCCTTAGTTGCCGCATGCAAACTCTCCATTGTGGTATGTGGGACCTAGTTCCCTGACCAGGGATCAACCTGGGCCCCCTGCTTTGGGAGTGCAGAGTCTTAGCCCCTGAACCACCAGGAAAGTCCCTAAGGATGTCTTTCTTATCCTATATTCCTCTCAAAAAGAAAAATAGAGTAAGGACAGAATGGTGTGGTAGATAAAGAGTCTGGGCTTCAGAGCCTTGCAGATCAGAGTTCAAATTCCACCACTGCTGCTTACAAGCTGTGTGACCTTGGCCATGTGCCATGTTGGTTGGGGACCTCCATCCACTCAGCCTCTGGTTTTCAACTTGGTGTTTTGTTCGCCATGCTTCTGACCCCTGTCTCCCAATTTTCAATTTGTTCAAGGGAAACCTCTCTAGTGCTCCCTCAAGACTGTAAAAGTTTGAGTATTTTCTAGTCTCAATTTCCTCCTCTGAGAAATATGGATAATGCCACACCGACTTTGAAGATGAAAGAGAATAATACACAGAAATGAATTGTACTGATCTTGGCACATAGCGAGGATTCAGCAAATGCTGGTTGACAGCATAGCACCAAGGATAGATGAGCCTCTTTGAGTTTAAGTTTCCTCACTTTTAAAATGAGATTGGCATCTTTCACGCATAAACTGTTAGAATTTTAAAACATGAGACATTTAAATTGCTTGTCCAGTACAAAAATTGGTTTCCTTTAGCTCTCCTATTCTTGGAGAAAGACACCCGAAGCAGCATCCATATGCTCTAGTTCTTCTTTCCCATTTCACCTAATAACATCATCATTCTATTTCTGTGAGCACAGAACCAGAGTTAGGGCTGTGCTCATTTCCCCCCACCCCTACCTTGAGGCATGCAGGATCTTAGTTTCCAGACCAGGGATAGAACCCATGCTCCCTGCAGTGAGCATAGATTCCTAGCCACTGGACCGTGAGGGAGGTTCCCAGGGTTGTGTTCATTTCTGAAGCTATTTGCCAAGAACATGATCAACTAATCTTGATTAACCCTGTCTATGGTTAAAGTTGTTTTTGCTTTGGCTCCATCCCTTCATTCTTTCTGGAGTTATTTCTCCACTGATCTCCAGTAGCATATTGGGCACCTACTGACCTGGGAAGTTCCTCTTTCAGTATCCTATCATTTTGCCTTTTCATTCTGTTCATGGGGTTCTCAAGGCAAGAATACTGAAGTGGCTTGCCATTCCCTTCTCCAGTGGACCACATTCTGCCAGACCTCTCCACCATGACCCGCCCATCTTGGGTGACCCCACAGGCATGGCTTAGTTTAATTGAGTTAGACAAGGCTGTGATCCTAGTGTGATTAGATTGACTAGTTTTCTGTGAGTATGGTTTCAGTGTGTCTGAGTGAACTCCGGGAGTTGGTGATGGACAGGGAGGCCTGGCGTGCTGCCATTCATGGGGTCGCAAAGAGTCGGACACGACCGAGCAACTGAACTGAACTGAACTGATGGTTAAAGTTGTCCAGTTGCTAAGTCATGTCCAACTCTTTGCAACCCCATGGACTGGAGCACACCTCTGTCCTTCACTATCCTCCAGTGTTTGCTCAGATTCCTGTCCGTTGAGTTGATGATGCTATCTAACCATCTCATTCTCTGCCATCTCCTTCTCCTGCCCTCAGTCTTTCCCAGCATCAGAGTCTTTTCCAGTGAGTCAGCTGTTCACATCAGGTGCCCAAAGTATTGGAGCTTTAGCTTCAGTATCAGTCTTTCTAATGAATATTCAGGGTTGATTTCCATTAGGACCGACTCTCTTGATCTCCTTGCTATCCAAGGGACTCTCAAGAGATTTCTCTAGCACCACAATTTGAAAGCATCGATTCTTCAGCACTCAGCCTTCTTTATGGTCCAACTCTCACATCCATAGATGACTACTGGAAAAACCATAGCTTTGACTATACAGACTTCTGTCAAGGGTGATGTCTCTGCATTTTAATATGCTGTCTAGGTTTGTCATAGCTTTCCTTCCAAGGAGAAAGCATCTTTTAATTTCATGGCTGCATTCAACATTCTCAGTGATTTTGGAGCCCAAGAAAATAAAATGTCACTCCTCCCACCTTTTCCCTTCTATTTGCCATGAAGTGATGGGATCAGATGCCATGATCTTAGTTTTTTGAATGTTGAGTTTTAAGCCAGCTTTTACACTGTCCTCTTTCACTCTCATAAAGAAGCTCTTTAGTTCCCCTTCACTTTCTGCCATTAGAGTATCATTTGCATATCTGAGATTGGTGCTGTTTCTTCCAGCAATCTTGATTCCAGTTTGTGATTCATCTAGCCTGGCATCTCGCATGATGTACTCTGCATAGAAATTATTTAAATAAGCAGGGTAACAATATACAGCCCTGTCATACTTCCTCTCCCAATTTGGATCCAGTCAGTTGTTCCATGTCCGGTTCTAACTACTGATACTTGACCCACATAGAGGTTTCTTGGGAGACAGGTAAGGGGGTCTGGTATTCATATCTCTTTAAGGACTTTCCACAGTTTACGGGTGAGGAACCTGAGACAATAAAGATGTTCTCATCTTTCCAGAAAAGCAACTCCTCAGACCCATTCTATTCTCAAGGTCCTCAGAAAGTAGAGGACATGTCTGTATGTCTGCTTCAGCTGTTCATCTGAGTTGGGGAGGAAGAATGGATTAAGTATCTATTTGCCAATTACATTTTTGCTGAAATTCTTATAAGCATTGACTAGGAAGTTAAAGGCAGAATGGTTTTAAAGAAAATAACAGAATATTACTCATTGAGACACATACATTAACAACACCAACAAAACAAGACTCCTCTGGTGGTCCAGTGGTTAAGAATCCACCTGCCAATGCAGGAGACACACGATCAGCCCCAGGTCCAGGAAGATCTCACGTGCTTTAGAGCAATTAAAGCCAGGAGTGGGGGACATAACTACGAAGCTCGCTCTCTGAGCCTGACACTAGAGCAGGAACTACTGAATCCTGTGTATGTAGAGCCCACGCTCCACAGCAAGAGAATGGCCCCTGCGCGCCACAACCAGAGGAAGCTGGCGCCCAGCAACAAACACCCAGCCCACTCAAAGAAATAAACAGTTTTTCCATTACTCCCATTTCAGTTGGTACATAAGCCATGCAGCTATATAAAATACATCCCAATTCTGCACTACATGTATTACATACTGAAAGTGACTTTAAAGTAGTTTTGTTGAGAATAACATATTAGTTTTGGCTGACTTAAGTACATTTTACTGTATGTTAAAATCTAATAGAAAATTATTAGGTCTGGATGTGCAATAATATTATACTCAAAAAGGAAAAACAGAAGATATAAAATTACCTAAAAGAAATATTTTGGCACCGATGATTAATGTTGTGTAGCAAAGGTAGAGTAATCATAAATTTAAATCTAATATATGAGGGATTGACCTTACTTTCCCCCTGATCTGGCTGTGTGGTCCCTGGTTTGTTTTCCTTTAAAAAAAAAAAAAAAGAAATCTATGTTTAAAAATATCTTATCTGCACTGTGGTTTGTACTGCAGATCTTGGCCACTAGGGGCAGCATCAGCCATGACTTTTCTTTGATCAGATCGGATCAGATCAGATCAGTGGCTCAGTCCTGTCGGACTCTTTGCGACCCCATGAATTGCAGTATGCCAGGCCTCCCTGTCCATCACCAACTCCCGGAGTTCACTCAGACTCACGTTCATCGAGTCAGTGATGCCATCCAGCCATCTCATCCTCTGTCGTCCCCTTCTCCTCCTGCCCCCAATCCCTCCCAGCATCAGGGTCTTTTCCAATGAGTCAACTCTTCGCATGAGGTGGTCAAAGTACTGGAGTTTCAGCTTCAGCATCATTCCCTCCAAAGAAATCCCAGGGCTCATCTCCTTCAGAATGGACTGGTTGGATCTCCTTGCAGTCCAAGGGACTCTCAAGAGTCTTCTCCAACACCACAGTTCAAAAGCATCAGCTGGGTAATTTGGGTGCATATTTAGTGTATGTAGGAAAATCACAGTAGCTGACTTTGTGACTGGGAAATCACTTCTCTTTGGCCCTCAGTTTCCCCAGGAAAGATTTGGACTACATGAGCTCTGAGGTCCTGACAGTTAACATTCCATGGCTCAATGATCGTTATTTTGTTGTTATTAAAACAGAATAGCAGAGAGAACTGAGTTCTAATTTCAGGCATGACATTACTTTCACTCTATGACTCAGGATAAGTCAACTACTCTCACTAGTTCTTAGATTTAATATTTATTTATTTTTGGCTGCGCTGGGTCTTACTTGCAGTGCTCGAGCTTTTCTTGCTGTGGAGCAGAGGCTCTGGAGCCCACAGGCTTCAATAGTTGCAGCCACAGCTTTAGTTACCCCGAGGCATATGAGATCTTACCCAACTAGAGATCAAGCCTGAGTCCCCTGCATTGGAAGGTGGATTCTTAACCACTGGACCACTAGGGAAGTCCCTGGTTGTTAGTTTTCTTAATTGTGAAATGAGATGAAGTTAGTATTTTCCTAATGCTGTTCTTCTTGCTACTAAGATGATGATGATAATGATGATGGTGGTGGCGGTGGTGGTGATGATGGGAAAAAAGAGAGTAAGAGAATGAAGATGATAAAGAAGGCAGGCCCATGCATGCTAAGTCACTTCAGTCATGTCTGACTCTTTGTGACCATATGGACTGTAGCCCGCCAGGCTCCTCTGTCCATGGGATTTTCCAGGTATGAATATTGGAGTGGGTTGCCATACCCTCCTCCAGGGGATCTTCCCAACTCAGGGATCGAACCCACTTCTCTTGTGTCTCTTGCCTTGACAGGCAGGTTCTTTACCACTAATACCACCTGGGGAGCTGAAAGAAGACAGCACAAGACAGATAATTACTGATCCCTTATTAAGTGCCATGCCGAATCCTAAGAGCTTTATCTGAATAATTTCATGCAATCCCCTTTGAAACTCTATGATGAAGGTACCATGTACTTATCCTCATTTTCAGCCATTGAAACATAGGTTCTGAGAGGCTGAGAGTGTGGCCTGAAGTCTCGATAGTTGCTTTACAATGGTGTGTTAGTTTCTGCCATGCACCAGCGTGAATCAGCTATAAGTGTACATCTATCCCCTCCCTCTTGAGCCTTCCTCCCACCCTCACCTCAGTTCTGATGAGACCCTGAACTTAAGTTTCTAAACCACAATCCTATCTTGCTTCTTACAATATCACTTGAGGATTTCAAAGCCTGATAAATGCATCTTCTTCTTAGATTTTTACCTCCAGAAAAATGATGAACCAATTTTTGCCCAAAGGGAGATATATATTGCTGGTAGTACACTTGTTGAGTTTAGATGATACACAGTCAGGCCCCACAGCGGGACAGTACCCCCTTTAAAAATATACAGTTTTTAAAATGTGAACCCTGTATTTAGCCTGCCTCTGGTCAAATACCATTTGTAAGTAAGGAAGTTACTCTTTGTGCCTCTTTCATCCTTAGTCCATTGGTGATGCAATAATACTGAATTGAACTCTTTGTGTTGTCATGAATAGTTAAATAAAGTATTTGTAAAGGACTTGGGATAGTGCCCACAAAACAAGTGTCTTGAAATGTTTATTATTCCTTTCAATATATTAATAGTCGACAAGAGCAAACCCTATAGTGGTAAATTTGCACATCTAAAACTTGATAAACTAATAAATTCACTTTCTTTTTCTTATAATATTGTTTTCCCAAGCCCTTCTTTTTCCTGGAATCTTGAACATACAATGTTTTGTCTTATAAGGAAATATTACCTTGTGGTGGAGAAGGAAATGGCAACCCATTCCAGTATTCTTGCCTGGAGAATCCCGTGGACAGAGGAGCCTGGTGGGCTGCTGTCCATAGGGTCGCACAGAGTAGGGCATGGCTGAAGCAACTTAGCAGCAGCAGCAGCAGAGGGAGTTAATAACAGTTGAGGGAGAGTCAGCATTTGGTCAGCTTAACAAGGACTTAAAGGCAACTAGTAAACATGATGCATTTTTTCTCTCATTAAAAAACAAATTAAAAATTAAATAAATATTATGACTCTTACTTGAATGTAAAAACAAAATAAAAAGTTAAAACAATAAAAATGCACAACGTAAAAACAATTGTAGGCTCACAGGAAGTCGCTGTTAAGAGCAGTTATGTAGAATGCCATGAACTCCTCACCTGGCTGCCTCCCTTGGTGGCATCTTGTGTCCTGAAGTGCCATATCAAAGCCAGGAATTTGACGCTGGTGCAGCACAGTTTATCGGACCACAGACCTTATTCAGATGTCATCAGTTTTTTGACACCTACGTGTGTGTGCGTGCCTAGCTCTGTGCGGTTCTGTCCCATGCATAGCTTTGTGTAACCACCACTACAGTCTCGTTTCAAAACAGATTACCCCAAGGGAACTCCATCGTCTGTATTCCCTCTTCAATTCACTTATCCTTAGCATGTGACCCTTTCCATTCTCCTTTGTTTTTGTTTTTGTTTTTTTTTCTCTTTTGGCTGTTCTGGGTCTTTGCTACTGCAGGGGTGGGAGCACCCCAGGGCCAGAACAAGTAGTAGTCTCCTTCGGAAGGTCTGACCAGCCTCTGCCAAAGTCTCCTGAGCTGAGAGCAGGTGATGTCACCAAAGGACAGATCTGCAGATTTCTCGAATGAGCCAGGAGGGAAATGGGGAGAAAACTCATTGCTGTCTGTCCCCAGAAGAACCAAATGTGCATGGACGCTGGCACTGCAGAGCTGATACCGACAGGCAATAAACACGAGCATCTAGTGAAGAAGGCTCCACTAAGTGTTTAACTCATTATTTCAGCTTCTGTGTCTCTTCTTGTGAGAGTAATTCAAAGACTATGTTACCGTACTGCCAGATAAATGGCTGAAACCCATGCTAAGTGAGCCAGAAAAATCAATTAATTTGTAAACCCTTACTGCTAGAAATAATAATGTCCGGTTTGTTCCTTTTCTGGGCTGAGGAATTTTTAAGGTGATTTGGTTGATGGTCCTTGAAGTTTCACTTTGTCTAGGAAATGGTAGAGTTGGCTTGTTGGCTGAAATCATTCATTCATCTCTTCATGTTTTTATTAAGTAATTTGGCTGCATCGGGTCTTGGCTGCATCAGGTCTTAGCTGCAGCAGGCAGGATCTTCGTTGCATCACACAGGATCTTTCCTTGCAGTGCACACAGTCTCTAGCTGTGTCTCTCGGGCTCCCGAGTATACAGGCTCAATAGTTGCAACACATGGGCTTGGTTGCTCTGCATGTGGGATCTTAGTTCCCTGACCAGGGATCAAACCCATGGCCCCTGCATTGCAAGATGGACTCTTAACCACTGGACCACCAGGGACATCCCCTCATCTCCTAATTTATTCCATAAATTTTGTTGAACCCCAGACCCTAACAGTGTACCAGACACAGTCCTAGGAGCTAGAGATATAGGGACTGAATAAACGAAATTTCTTACCTTCTTGGAGCTTACATTTCATGAGTGAGGAGAGAGTAAACAGGTAAATGTGTCACGTCAGGCCACGTAGTAGCATGGAGACAAACATACTGCAGAAGAATGGAGAGAGAAACGGAGATCCCTCTGAGGGGAGGGTCCTCTGAGTCATAGATCATAGCATTTCCTGAACACTTACTACATGCTAGATATTCTGTGGGTGCTGGAAAGATGAGTAGAGGGAATAACATGGTTTACTGGTTACTCACCTAGTGAGCAAGGTATAAATCACAAAAACAATGATTCTAAGTTATCCCTTGATATCCTTCCAAGATGGGTGTTTTTCCCATTTTACAGTGAAGACTTGGATATTCAGAAATTTTTAATTACTCTTCACAGAAGAAAAGTTCCAGCACTAAGAATCTACCACAGATCTGTTTGCTTCTAAAGCTGTTTCACTCATACCACTGTACAGACAGAATTGGAGAAGGGATCAATGAGTTAAACACTCTTGGTGCCACCACACATGACATGAAATGATCTTGAACTGTCAGTTCAGTTCAGTTGCTCAGTCGTGTCCAACTCTTTGTGACCCCATGGACTGCAGCACTCCAGGCCTCCCTGTCCATCACTAACTCCCAGAGTCTACTCAAACTCATATCCATTCAGTCAGTGATGCCATCCAACCATCTCATCCTCTGTCATCCCCTTCTCCTCCTGCCTTCTATCTTTCCCAGCATCAGGGTCTTTTCAAATGAGTCAGTTCTTCTCATCAGGTGGCCAAAAGATTGGAGTTTCAGCTTTAACATCAGTCCTTCCAATGAATATTCAGGACTGATTTCCTTTAGGATGGACTGGTTGGAGCTCCTTGCAATCCAAGTGCCTCTCAAGAGTCTTCTCTGACCCCACAGTTCAAAAGCATCAATTCTTTGGCACTCAGCTTTTTTACAGTCTAACTCTCACATCCATACATGACTACTGGAAAAACCATAGCCTTGACTAGACAGACCTTTGTTGGCAAAGTAATGTCTCTGCTTTTTAATATGCTGTCTAGGTTGGTCATAACTTTTATTCCAAGGTGCCGGGGTCCAGCCCCGGCTGATCCAGGGTATTCGAAGGGGAGACGGCTTAGGCGACTATTTAAGTATTTATCAAAGATATAAAGAGTAATAGAATGAGGATAGCTCAGTAGGAAAATTCAGTGGAGAAAAGAGGCTGAGTAGCTTGGTTTACGCGGGAGACCAATAAAACTTCAAGACAAGAAGCTTGCACCACTTACATAGGCCGCAGGCGTCCTTCCGTTCTCCCGAAGGAGAGGAGACACTGAGGCCTCCCCGGTCGGATCTTAGAAGCCCAGGCATAATAAGTAAGCATGGCGGGTTCCGCGCTCCAGATGGAGACTCAGCCAGAGTGAGAGAGAGAGAGACATGGGGAGACCAGTCTTTCGAGGAACTGATCCCAATTCTTTATTTTCCAGAGTCTGTTTTTATACACTGAGATGTTATACAAAAGTCATGTGGGGACAGCAGTCCTGACTTTTATCAAAGTCAGGTGCTTCATACAAATGTATACAGAGGTCTTAGGGGTGTTACATCATCTTCTGGCCAGGGGGGGCCTGCTGACAATTTATGACCCTCTCCTTGTGACAGCGGTCAGTCAACCAGAACACTTTTTTCTCCAAGGGTGATTATTCTTAAAACAGACGCCACCCAAATAAAGTTACATTCCTATAG
>NW_011494865.1:3162681-3178368 GCF_000754665.1 Bison bison bison | reverse complement strand
GCAGGGGATGTGGAGTCTTAGCAACAAACATTGGCTCAACAAATGAAAAACCCTTCACCAATACAATTTTTAATCAGCCCATTATACTTATACTAATAGTTTTCTGACTTTTCTAAGGAACCTGTTTTTAGAAGGTTTAAAGCATCTCGTGCCTCTCACGGTTGGGAGGCTGTGAGCAATCACATGTGGCTGGACAAGCCTGTCAGGCAGGCCAGAGAACCTTCAGAGGAGTTTGTAGGTTGAAACACTCCTATCACGCCCAGGAATTATTATTAACTGGAGCTCTAAGTTAATTCCTTCTCCAAAAGAGGTGGTGGGGGACAGCCCCCCCGTAAAGTCAGAGGTGTAGGTGAGAGCACAAAGTAGTAAAGTAGGCAGGCTCTGGTTATGGGGGTAGATGCTCAAGGATTTCCAGGGGGACTCCTGAGGCTTGATCCCACCTTTGCGTATGTCGAGCCTCCTTCCTCATGACCTTTGCCATGGGCAGAGTACCTCACTCTGGCCCCCAACACCAAGGAGCAAGTGTCTTTTAATTTCATGGCTGCAATCACCATCTGCAGTGATTTTGGAGCCCCAAAAAATGAAGTCTGACACTGTTTCCACTGTTTCCCCATCTATTTCCCATGAAGTGATGGAACCAGATGCCATGATCTTCGTTTTCTGAATGTTGAGCTTCAAGCCAACTTTTTCACTCTCCTCTTTCACTTTCATCAGGAGGCTCTTTAGTTCTTCTTTGCTTTCTGCCATAAGGGTGATGTCATCTGCATATCTGAGGTTATTGATATTTCTCCCGGCAATCTTGATTCCAGCTTGTGCTTCTTCCAGCCCAGCGTTTCTCATGATGTACTCTGCATAGAAGTATAGAAACTAAACCACAAGGTCCTCCTAACTTGATTTTATTTCAATGATGAATCAGAAGGGATTTGAAGATCTTACAGGCCTTGTATTCAGAATTCTGAACATAAATTATTACTAATGAGAAATATGTGAAAGTAGGGACTTTCCTGGTGGTCTAGTGGTTAAGAATCTGCCTCCCAATGCAGAGGACACAGGTTCGATCCCTGGTCGGGGAAGATTCCACATGCTGTGGGGCAACTAAGCCCGTTCGCCACAACTACTGATGCCTCACTCCCTAGAGACTGTGCTCTGCAACACGAGAAGCCACTATAATGAGAAGCCTGCGCACTGCAAGGAAGAGTAGCCCCTGCTTACTGCAACTAGAGAAAAGCCTGCGCACAGCAGCAAAGACCAAATGCAGACCAAAAAAACACACACAAAAGTGAAAGTACTGACAAACCAAAAATGTGACTAACGTGCTTTTGAATAACAGAAATTTTGACTCATAGAAATAAAAAAATATATTGAGCGTTTAGCAGATATCAACCCAGACCTTTCTGCTATATTCCAGTTGCATCTATCCAACTGTCTATGAACATCTCTACTTGGGTATCTATCAGGCATCTCACAGTCAGCATGCCCCCAAATTAAACTCCCCAAAGCTGCACCTCTGTTTCCATTTCATGTCCTGACAACTCCATCCTTCCAGTGGCTTGTGACAAAATCTTAGAAGTTTCCTCATCTTCTCTTGATATCCAAGCTCTCATAAAATCGTGCCAACTGTATACTCAAAATATATTCAGAGTCCAACCACATGTCTCTGTCTCCACCTTTAGCATCCTGTTCTGAGACATCATTGACTTTTGCCTGGATCCCAGCAACAGCCTTTTAACAGGCTTCCCACCTTCTCTCCTTCCCTCCATTCAATTCTCAGTGCAGCTGACAGAGTGAGCCTTTAAAAAATGTAAGTCATAAATATACAATATTTGTTTTTCTCTTTCTGACTTAGTTCACTCTGTGCAACAGACTCTAGATTGACCTAGGTCTCTTCAAATGACCCAGTTTCACTTCTTTTTATAGCTGAGTAATATTCCATTGTATATACATGTACCGCATCTCCTTTATCCTTTCATCTGTCCATGGACATTTATGTTGCTTCCATGTCCTGGCTGTTGTAAATAGTGCTGCAATGAACTTCGAGGTACATGTATCTTTTTGAATTACGCTTTTCTCAAGATATATACCCTGTAGTAGATTGCTGGGTCATATGGTAGGAGTCTAGAAAAATGGTATGGATGAACCTACTTGCAAGGAAGGAATAGAGATGCAGACATAGAGAACAGACATGTGAGCACACAGGGGCAGGGGTAAATTGGAGGTTGGGATTAATGAACGTGTATGTAAAACAGACTGCTAGATGGAAGATGCTGTATAGTATATAGTGCAGGGAGGCTCAGCTCAGTGCTCTGTGATGACCTAGAAGGGTGGGATGGGGGTGGAGGTGGGGAGAGGGGCCAAGAGGGAGGGGATATAGATATGCATATACCTGATACCAAGGGAACATTTCATGCAAAGAGGGGCACAATAAAGGACAGAAATGGTATGGACCTAACAGAAGCAGAAGATATTAAGACAAGGTGGCAAGAATACACAGAAGAACTATACAAAAAAGATCTTCATGACCTAAATAACTAAGATAGTGTGATCACTCACCTAGGGACAGACATCCTGGAATGTGAAGTCAAGTGGGCATTAGGAAGTATCACTATGAACAAAGCAAGTGGAGATGATGGAATTCCAGTTGAGCTATTTCAAATCCTCAAAGATGATGCTGTGAAAGTGTTGCATTCAATATGCCAGCAAATTTGGAAAACTCAGCAGTGGCCACAGGACTGGAAAAGGTCAGTTTTCATTCTACTTCCAAAGAAAGGCAATGCCAAAGAATGTTCAAACTACCGCACAGTTGCAGTCATCTCACACACTGGCAAAAGTAATGCTCAAAATTCTCCAAGCCAGGCTTCAACAGTATGTGAACTATGAACTTCCAGATGTTCAAGCTGGTTTTAGAAAAAGCAGAGGACCCAGAGATCAAATTGCCAACATCCCTTGGGTCATCGAAAAAGCAAGAGAGTTCCATAAAAACATCTGCTTTATTGACTATGCCAAAGCCTTTGACTGTGTGGATCACAACAAACTGTGGAAAATTCTTCAAGAAATGGGAATGCCAAACCACCTGACCTGCCTCTTGAGAAACCTGTATGCAGGTCGGGAAGCAACAGTTACAACCAGACATGGAACACATACTTGTTTCAAATCGGGAAAGGAATATGTCAAAGCTGTACTTTGTCACCCTGTTTATTTAACTTATATGCAGAGTACATCATGCAAAATGCCAGGCTGGATGAGGCACAAGCTGGAATCAAGATTACTGGGAGAAACATCAATAACCTCAGATACCCAGATGATACCACCCTTATGGCAGAAAGCGAAGAAGACCTAAAGAACCTCTTGATGAAAGTAAAAGAGGAGAGTGAAAAAGTTGGCTTAAAACTCAGCATTCAGAAAGCTAAGATCATGGCATCTGGTCCCATTACTTTATGGCAAATAGATGGGGAAACAATGGAAATAGTGAGAGACTTTATTTTAGGGAGCTCCAAAATCACTTCAGATGGTGATTGCAGCCATGAAATTAAAAGATGCTTGCTCCTTGGAAGAAAATCTATGACCAACCTAGACAGCATATTAAAAAGCAGAGACATTCCTTTGCTGACAAAGGTCTGTCTAGTCAAGGCTATGGTTTTTCCAGTAGTTGTGTATGGATGTGACAGTTGGACTATTAAGAAGGCTGAGCACTGAAGAATTGATGCTTTTGAACTGTAGTGTTGGAGAAGACTCTTGAGAGGCACTTGGATTGCAAGGAGTTCCAACCAGTCCATCCTAAAGGAAATCAGTCCTGAATATTCATTGGAAGGACTGATGCTGAAGCTGAAACTCCAATACTTTGGCCACCTGATGTGAAGAACTGACTCATTTGAAAAGACACTGATGTTGGGCAAGATTGAAGGCAGGAGGAGAAGGGCACAACAGAGGATGAGATGGTTGGATGGCATCACCGACTCAATGGACATGAGTCTGAGTAGACTCCAGGAGTTGGTAATGGACAGGGAAGCTTGGTGTGCTGCAGTCCATAGGATCACAAAGAGTTGGACACAACTGAACGACTGAACTGAACTGAAATGATATGTGATTCACTATGTTGTACAACACTGTAAAGCAACTGTGCTCCAATTTAAAAAAAAGCATTCCAGTTGCTCCAGGAAACAGTAAGTTGTATTAGGTCATGCCTCTGCTCTGAATTTTGCAGTGGCACCCCATTTTACTCAAAATGGCTTTTACTAAAAAACCAAAGCTCTTACGATGGCATAAAAGCACTTTATGTGATAAACTTCCATCATCTCCATGACTGCTTCTGTTACTCCACTCCAGTTGTTCATCTGCTCCTAGGACACAGGTCTCCTTGCTGTTCCTGCAAGTTCCAGGTATTCTCTTCCATTTACTTGGAGCCTTTGCTCTAGCTTTTCTCTCTATCAAGACACTCTTCCCCACAGAAATCTACTTGGCTAACTCTCTCACCTTCCAGATCTTTGCTGAAATGTTACCTTCTCAATGAAGGTGACCCTGGCCACCCTTCTGTGCTCCCCTGCTGTAGCTTGCTCAGTCCTCTTCATCTTGCTCTACCTCTTTTTTCCGCATACTGTCAACATCATCTTCTATTACATTATATGCATGCATGCTAAGTCACTTCAGTCATGTCCGACTCTTTCTGACCCTGTGGTCTGTAGCCCGCCAGTCTCCTCTGTCTATGGGATTCTCCAGACAAGAATATTGGAGTGGGTAGCCATTTCCTCCTACTCTCCAGGGGATCTTCCCGTCTCAGGGATCAAACCTGAGTCTCCTGAAACTCCTGCATCTCCTGCATTATAGGTGAATTCTTTACCTCTAAGCCACAGGGGAAGTTCTATCACATTACATCATCTATCTGAAAAGTGAAAGTGAAGTCGCTCAGTCGTGTCTGACTCTTTGTGACCCCATGGGCTGTAGCCTATCAGGCTTCTCTGTCCATGGGATTTTTCAGGTTGCCATTTCCTTCTCCAGGAGATCTTCCCGACCCAGGGATTGAACCCAGGTCTCCAGCATTGTAGGCAGACTCTTTACCATCTGAGCCACTAGGGAAGTCATCTATCTAATGTATGTATTATGTGAATTCCCGTGCCAAAATCTAAGCTCCATGTGGACAAATGTCTTTGTTTTATTCACTCCTGTATTCCAAGCCCCCAAGCAATGCCTGAAACAGAGTAGACAGGCTGTAGATATTTGCAGAATAAATGAAAGAATTTCCCTAGGAAGATATGCTCCCAATGCCCATCAACCTAACTTGGAGTTCTGCATGTTTATTTGTTTAACTGAGAAACCCTAGAACAGTACTGTATGAAGAATGAGACACCAGGATTTCATTTTCCTACTTCATCTCCTCTGAGGATCACACGCAAGCTGGGAATCCTAAATGTCATACCAACAACTCTGGGCGCTGGGAACAGAGTAACCACGGGCAGTTAGAATCTCACAGCTTGTGTGGGGCATCCAGCAATCCAAGCGGCAGCTGGTTTGTCCCACAGGCAAACCCTCCAGGAGAAGGCAGCTGAGCCCATAATTATTTCTGAAGAGTTCTGATTCTGTTAGAAAAACTGGCAAGATGTGCCCCTTTGCATCTTTTTTTTGTTTGTTTAATTTTTATTATTCTCTTTCCAGAAAGGAGAACCAAGCACTTCTGTGGCTTAACCTCTGCTTAACAAAAATCCCCCCAACACTGTGTCCTAAAGTGAAAGACTGAGCAGCAAGATGCACTGGGCAGGTAAGAGGGAAGACGATGTAAGGAGCAAGGTACAGGGTCTCTTTTGTGGGTATCACAGTGTGTGCCACCGTTATCACTGGAGGGAGGGAAGGCGGAAAGTGGTGATGCGGGTATGGTAGAGGAAAGATGAGGGGAGAAGATCTGGACCCTTGTCTTAGTAAGAAAGAGAACTCAGCAGGGAAACCCCATAGGTGTGCCCTATGGGGCTCGGGGCCAATTCTGGTGTGAAGTCTCATGTGTAAAGTGACCATTGTAACAATTTTGTTTTAAAACAAGGAAATACATCAATACAGGGACTTCCTTGGTGGTCCGGTGGCTAAGATTCCATGCTCCCAATGCAGGGGGCCAGAGTTCAATCCCTGGTCAGGGAAGACTAGACCTCACATGCCACAGCTAAAGACCCCGCATGCTGCAATGAAGAATGAAGATCCCGTGTGCCCCAACTAAGACCTGGCACAGCCAAATAAACATTAAAAAAAAAAAAAGAAATACACCAATGCTTCGAGAATGAAACCAAAGAAGATAAAGCAAAATGCCAATGACTTAAAAAAAAAGAAAAGAAAACTAGCCTAACAGTATTAACTGAACCTTTTCATGCCTGTATTAATGAACTCCTTAGATAGCCCTGAGGAGGAATAGTTGACAACAGGCAATTCAGGTCCCCTCACTGTCTGTGTGTAAAACAACCACAGACACCAGGACAATTCCGGCTAAAATAGGAGTCTGTGAAAGAAAATCATGCCAACATGCATCACCAGTCTTGAAAATGCCCCAACCCTTTGATCTAGTAGTATCACCTCAGAGCCTCTATCTTAAAGAAATAATCCCCACCTGGCCCAAATGTTTTGAACAAATAGATCGTAACTATAAACCCACTGCATGGGGACTTCCCCTGTGGTCTAGTGGCTAAGATTCCAGACTCCCAGTGCAGGCAGGCCTGGGTTCCATCCCTGGTCAGGAAATAAGGTTCCATATACTGCAACCAGAAAAAGATCTTGCATGCCACAATGAAGACTTAGTACAACCAAATAAATAAGAACAGTGCATGGGTAATAGCAAAGAAATTTGGAATGGTTCACGTGTCCATTTGTAGGGAAATGTGTCCAAATGCAGGACACATATTAGCTCATGTGTCCAATTAAGTCAACTAGGCTGTATCTACATATGCACCTGTGATACTCAGGGCTCAAAATATGTGTATGTTGATACTCATTCCAGCTTCATTTTTCAAGAGACAAATGGGAATTACGTAAATATTCATGTATACAAGTATGGTTAAATAAAGTGTGGTCTGTCCATACAATAGAAAAATAGGCAAGTGTTAAGAATAATAAGGTCAATGTATATGGATAAACATAAAAGATATTCATGTAAATACATTTCATTGAAGGTAGGCATTTCTTCCTGTTTATTTCACTGATATAGCATCAATACCTAGAAAAGCACCAAGACACAGTGAACAATAAATAAATATATTTTTTAGCAAAAAGGAAAAAACAAGCTACAAAGAATGTATGCTACAGTCAATGTGTATATGTGTGCGTGTTCAGTTCAGTTCATTCGCTCAGTCGTGTCTGACTCTTTGTGACCCAATGGACTGCAGCACGCCAGGCCTTCCTGTCCATCACCAATTCCCAGAGTTTACTCAAAATCATGTCCATTGAGCTGGTGATGCCATCCAACCATCTCATCCTCTGTCATCCCCTTCTCCTCCCACCTTCAAAATGTGTGCATGTATAAATACACAAATAAACACATTGACTGTACATTACACACACTACCCTATTAGTAAGGATCAGTTATGCTGCTATAACAAACAGCTCTTTTTTTAATTAATTAATTAGTTTTAATTTTGGTTGTGCTGGGATGGATGCTTTTGAACTGTGGTGCTGGAGAAGACTTTTGAGAGTCAAACCAGTCAAACTTAAAGGAAATCAGTCCTAAATATTCATTGGAAGGATTGATGCTGAAGCTGAAATTCCAATCCTTTGGCCACCTGATGCGAAGAACTGACTCACTGGAAAAGACCCTGATGCTGGGAAGGCAGGAGGAGAAGGGGACGACAGAGAATGAGGTGGTTGGATAGCATCACCGACTTGATGGACATGAATTTGAGCAAGCTCCAGGAGTTGGTAATGGACAAGGAAGGCTGGCGTGCTACAGTCCATGGGGTTGCAAAGAGTCAGACATGACTGAACTGAGTTGAACTGGTCTTCACTGTCGTGTGTGGGCTTTCTCTAGTTGTGGCGCTTGGGCTTCTCACTGCAGGGGCTTCTCTTGTTGCAGAGCGTGGGATCTGGAGTGCAAGTTCAGTAGTTGTACAGTCTTAATTGCCCCATGGAATGTGGGATCTTCCTGGACCAGGGATCGAACCCATGTCCCCTGCATTGACAGGTAGATTCTTAACCCCTGGACCACCAGGGAAGTTGTGCAATGGACAACTCTTAAATGAGACAGTTTGTGTTATTTCCCACTCTGTGTGTTCATCATAAGTTGTCCGGGGGCTCTGCCCTGTGTCACCTTCTCTCTGGAACTCAGCTGGTGAAGCAGCTACTCAATGGAACACTGCCAGTTATTATGGCCAAGGGAACAAAAGCCCTGAGGGGCTTTATAACAGTAGTTCAGTATTCACAATTCATTGGCCAGAACTATTCACATGGTCTAACCAAAACATAAATTAGCCAACAAATACAATCATGCTATGTGCCTGGAACTGAAAATATTTTGACAATCAATGCTATTGGCTTCCACAAACACCATATTGAAAGTATGTAACTGTTCAAAACAGTTATATCTAAAGATAGAGATTTTGAGAACTGAGGGGTTAATTTTTTAAATTTGGTTTACTTCTATCTTTTTTGATATTTTGAAACTAATTTGTCCTGTAATGAAATATTTTTAGAACTGTGTGTACATTTGCGTATGTGTGTGTGTGTGCTTAGTCCATCAGTTCAGATCAGTTTAGCCGATCAGTCATGTTCTACTGTGACCCCATGGACTGCAGCACGCCAGGCCTCCCTGTCCATCGCCAACTCCCAGAGCTTGCTCAAATTCATGTCCATTGAGTCAGTGATGACATCCAACCATCTCATCCTCTGTCATCCCCTTCTCCTCCTGCCTTCAATCTTTGCCAGCATCAGGGTCTTTTCCAATGAGGGTCTTTTCCAATTTATCCTGTAATGAAATATTTTTAGAATTGTGTATACATTTGTGTGTGTGTGTGTGTGTGTGTGCTCAGTCGATGAGTCATGTCCAACTCTTTGTCACCCCATGGACGGTAAGCCCACCAGGCTTCTCTGTTTATGGGGTTCTCCAGGAAAGAATACTGGAGTTGGTAACCATTCCCTTCTCCAGGGGATCTTCCCAACCCACATCTCCTGCATTGCAGGTGGATTCTCTACCATCTGAGCCACCAGGGAAGCCCATATACTTTTAAAGTATCCATTAATATAATGAAGTATTCTACAGCCCTAGAAATGTTTAGGAAGTATTTTTATAACATAGAGAAATTTTTATGCTGTGATCTTAAGTGAGACAGGCAAGATAAAATATCTTTATATAGTAGCATTTTGATTGTGTAAAGAAATGCTTAGAAAGAGAACACTGGGAAGAAATATGCCAAAATATTAATAGTACTTTATTTGGGTGTATTTGGGTGATAAGATTATGTTGGTTTTCTTCTTCTCCTCCTCCTTCTCCTTAATATTTCTTTAGACAGTGGGTATTTTCCACAGCACTTAAGTGTTGCTATTATAAAAAGAAAAAAAAAATCTAAAAAAAGGCTCATCTCCAGGGAGAGGATGACCTGATATGTCAACTTTAACTCTTAAAACACAAGTGGACAAATATGCCCATAAGCATAACTAACTTTTCAGAGAAAATAATCAGCAATAAGCAGACATTTCCTGTCTCAAAAAACCTTGAGTTTTATGAAACCCTTGGAAATAGGGATGGGATTATAGCACAGATAGTCCCTCTCTAGAGTTGTTCTTTTAATATACAATGGGGAAAAAACTAGGTTTTATAAGCTTTTATCCTCAACTGTTATTCTAAAGTTTCTATCAAACGTCAAATAACGACAAAAAGTAAATGTTCCATTTTGCCAAAATAGATCATTGTTTTCAACTGGTCTTGATGAGAACACTCAGAAACAATGTTCAGGTCCTGCTTGTCTCTCATATGTAGCTGTAGATAAATTCTATGTTGTGTTGAATCAGAATTTTAACACTGAAAAAGGCTCTTAGAAATAACACTTTGATTGAAATGGAATCTCTAAGAGGCAAGAAATATTAATAATAATATCCAGCATTCACTGGGCCCTGGCTCTTTCTGAAGGGCCCATACAACAGGATTTATCACCCTTGAAGCTATTGATTTTTAGATTGTTTATTCACATGTCTGTTTGTTTAGGCTTCACTGGGTCTTAGCTGTTGCTCGTGGGACCTTCCTGGTGGCATGCAGGCTTCTTTGCTGTGGCTCACACTCAGTTGCAGCGTGTATACAGGATCTAGGTCCCCAAACAGGAGTCACACCCAGGCCCACAGCACTGGGAGCCTGGAGTCTTATCCATAGGACCACCAAGGAAGTCCCAGAACTATTGATATTTGAAGCCGTATAATTCTTTGCTGTGGGGGGCTGTCCTCTGCATTACAGGATATTTCACAGAAACCCCTGTCCCTACTCATCCCTCAGTTGTGACAACCAAAATGTCTCTGCTGCTGCTGCTGCTGCTAAGTCGCTTCAGTCGTGTCCGACTCTGTGCGACCCCAGAGTTGCCAAATGTCTTGCTTGATGATGCTGGAGGACCACTGCCTTATAACCCTTCAAAAAAATCTCCCTCTAACAAGGGAGATGTTAGTATGCCCATTTTATAGATAGCTAAGTACCTTGCTTGCAGTCACAGAACTAGTATATAACAGAGGTGAAAGTCGTCTCCAACTCTTTGCAACCCCATGGACTGTAGCCCGCCGGGCTCCTCTGTCCATGGAATTCTCCAGGCAAGAATATTGGAATGGGTAGCCATTACCTTCTTCAAGAGATCTTCCTGACCCAGGCATCGGACCTGGTCTCCTGCATTGCAGGCAGATTCTTAACCTTCTCAGCCACTAGGAAAGAGGTAAGGTCTGCTGTAATTCAGCTCATTTGTCATTCATTTACTCATTCATTCATTGCACTTGCCCAAATACTGAAAAGCATGGTCTCTGAAACTAATATTGTATTGTGATTTACAATATACTTCCATTAAAAAAATTAAGTACAAATTTAAAAATCAGCAAAGAGCATGGTCTCAAATCCTGCTCCACCAAGGACTAGCTGTGTGACCTTGATCACATTGTTCAGTTCTCTGAACCTGAAACCTCATTTTCTTCATCTGTCAAATTGGAGTCAGTGCCTACTTTTTAGGATTATTACGAAGAGATAATGAAATAATGCCTGGGAACTGAGGAGCATAGTACGAAACACTCTAAGTGATCGATAAAACTTTTCAATAAATGTTATTATTGTTGTTGTTACTTCCCAGGAGGCATTGAGCTGGCAAAGTTCTGAATGCCTGCAGAGTTGAATAATATGAAAACAGCCAAAGAAAAATCATCATGCAAGGGAAATGCATTTGCAATGCCAAAACAATTCTGAAGCAGTTTCATATGATAGCATTTACCTACTATCCTATATGTTAGTTTTGGCGGGGGGAAGATCTGCATTTTCCACATTTATCATTACAATTTTTTAAAAAGGAGACTTTGACTTTATTTTAGCAAATGCGATGAGATAAGATATCCTTACACACAACTGCACTCTAAAGGAACCAAAATATATCTACAATTTTCTACATTTCTTATCATCATTTTGCCTGTTTCTACTTTGAGGACTTGGGGGCGAAAAGAAAACAACTTCTGTCACTAGGAACATTTCAATAAATGAAGATATTTCTCTGCCCACAAAGATGCCCCTGTGAACCAGTTCTCCTGTTCTCCCCCAAACCAAATTACACACAGATGTATGGCTAAGTCTGAAGGTGTTTATTCAGGCTGGTCATTTCAATTCTGAATTTAGTTACAGAATTAAGACACCAAATGGGAGGGAGGAAAAGTAATATAAATTCTTTCTCCCAGGGAAACTTGGCTTTATCTGTTTGAATCTAATCATCGCTCCAATTTGTATTTATCCTTATGCAAATTAGTCAGATATACTAAACATTCATATGCAAAGGCTAAGTCTAATATCCAGGGGTCAGGATTTAGCATCGGAAGTCATATGGTCATTAGTTTTACTTTCTAGAGTTACTCCGAAATAAAACCCATGGAACTAGTTAATACACCCACTCTGGATGGATCTTTCAGCTTCCCACTTTGGAGATTAAATGTGAAAGGATAATCCACTTGGAAAAATACTAGAGTCCATACTGGAATAACCAGATTAATCTTTCTAAGATGTGATCAGGGTAATTTGCCTGGGAAGATAACAGAGCGTGGACGTTTACTGTGGGGAGCTCAGAGTTTGAAACGACTGGCTTCAAATCCTAGTTCTGCTATTTAACTATTATGGCAGGTAGAGTCTGTAAAGTCCTCCAAGGATTCTGACTTCCTGGTACCTGTGCCCTTGTGTAATGTTCTCCCATTGGGTGTGGGCTGGCCTGGGAACTTGCTTCTAACTGAGAGAACATGAGGATGAGGCCACATAACATGCAAGGTCTAGCTTGTTAGAAGGTTATCTTTCTTACTGTCATTGATGGTGCAAGCACCCATGTTCTGAGATGCCACGTTGGAAAGGGCATGTGCCAAGGAACTGAGGGCAGTCTCCAGCCAACAGCCATCAGGTAACAGTCCCTGAGACCAACCACCATTGAGGAACTGATTATTGCCAACAACCAACCATGTAAGTCAGCTTGGCAGCCAACTCCTCCCCAGGCAAGTCTTCAGATGAGGCCCCAAGCCTGAGTGATGCCTTGATTATAGCCTGTGAGGTCCATGAGCAGAGCTTCTAGATAAGCTATGACCAGAGTCCTGGAAAATAATAAATATTTGCTGTTCTTGGATGCTAAGGCTGTGGTGATATGTTCAGTTCAATTCAGTCACTCAGTCATGTCCGACTCTTTGAGACCCTATGGACTGCAGTACACCAGGCTTCCCTGTCCATCACCAACTCCTGGAGCTTACTCAAACTCATGTCCATCGAGTCAGTGATGCCATCCAGCCATCTCATCCTCTGTCATCCCCTTCTCCTCCCGCCTTCAATCTTTCCCACCATCAGGATCTTTTCCAATAAGTCAGTTCTTCGCATCAGGTGGCCAGAGGATTGGAGTTTCACCTTCAGCATCAGTCCTTCCAATGAATATTCAAGACTGATTTCCTTTAGGACTGACTGGTTGTATCTCCTTGCAGTCCAAGGGACTCTCAAGAGTCTTCTCCAACAACACAGTTCAAAAGTGCTTAGCTTTCTATATAGTCCAACTCATACATCCATACATGACTACTGGAAAAACCATAGCTTTGACTAGACAGATCTTTGTTGGCAAAGTAATGTCTCTGCTTTTTAATATACTGTCTAGGCTAGTCATAGAATTTCTTCCAAGGAGCAAGTACCTTTTAATTTTGTGGCTGCAGTCACCATCTGCAGTGATTTTGGAGCCCCAAAATAAAGTCTGTCACTGTTTCCATTTTTTCCCCATCTATTTGCCATGAAGTGATGGGACCAGATGCATTAACTTAAGTTTTTTGAATGTTGAGCTTTAAGCCAACCTTTTAACTCTCCTCTTTCACTTTCATCAAGACGCTCTTTAGTCATTCTTCACTTTCTGCCATAAGGGTTGTGTCATCTGCATATCTGAGGTTATTGATATTTCTCCCAGGAATCTTGATCCCAGCTTGTGCTTCATCCAGCCCAGTGTTTCTCATGATGTACTCTGCATATAAGTTAAATAAGCAGGGTGACAATATACAGCCTTGAGGTACTCCTTTTCCTATTTGGAACCAGTCTATTGATCCATGTCCAGTTCTAACTGTTGCTTCTTGACCTGCATACAGATTTCTCAGGAGGCAAGTCACATGGTCTGGTATTCCCATCTCTTTCAGAATTTTCCACAGTTTATTGTGATCCACACAGTCAAAGGCTTTGGCATAGTCAATAAAGCAGAAGTAGATGTTTTTCTGGAACTCTCTTGCATGATCCAACGATGTTGGCAATTTGATCTCTGGTTCCTCTGCCTTTTCTAAATCCATCTTGAACATCTGTAAGTTCACGGTTCATGCACTGCTGAAGCCTTGCTTGGAGAATTTTGAGCATTACTTTGCTAGCATGTGAGATGAATGCAATTGTTTGGCATTGCCTTTCTTTGGAATTGGAATGAAAACTGACCTTTTCCAGTCCTGTGGCCACTGCTGAGTTTTTCGAATTTGCTGACATATTGAGTGCAACACTTTCACAGCATCATCTTTTGGGATTTGAAATAGCTCAACTAGAATTCCATCACCTCTACTAGCTTTGTTTGTAGTGATGCTTCCTAAGGCCCATTTGACTTGGCATTCCAGGATGTCTGGCTCTAGGTGAGTGATCACAGCATTGTGATTATCTGAGTCATGAAGATCTGTTTTGTATAGTTCTTCTATGTATTCTTGCCACCTTGTCTTAATATCTTCTTTTTCTGTTAGGTCCATACCTTTTCTGTCCTTTATTGTGCCCCTCTTTGCATGAAATGTTCCCTTGGTATCTCTAAATTTCTTGAAGACATCTCTAGTCTTTCCCATTCTATTATTTTCCTCTATTTCTTTGCATTGATCACTGAAGAAGGCTTTCTTATCTCTCTCCTTGCTATTCTTTGGAGCTTTGCATTCAAATGGGTATATCTTTCCTTCTCTCCTTTGTCTTTTGCTGCTCTTCTTTTCACAGCTATTTGTAAGGCCTCAGACAACCATTTTGCCTTTTTGCATTTCTTTTTCTTGGGGATGGTCTTGACCCCTGCCTCCTGTACAATGTCACGAACCTCTGTCCATAGTTCTTCAGGCACTCTATCAGATCTAATCCCTTGAATCTATTTGTCACATCCACTGTATAATCGTAACGGATTTGATTTAGGTCATACCTGGCCACAGGACTGGAAAAGGTCAGTTTTCGTTCCAATCCCAAAGAAAGGCAATGCCCCCAAATGCTCAAACTACTGCACAATTGCACTCATCTCACATGCTAGTAAAGTAATGCTTAAAATTCTCCAAGCCAGGCTTCAGTAATATGTGAATCGTGAACTTTCAGATGTTCAAGCTGGTTTTAAAAAAGGCAGAGGAACAAGAGATCAAATTGCCAACATCCAGTGGATCATTGAAAAAGCAAGAGAGTTCCAGAAAAACATCTACTTCTGCTTTATTGACTATGCCAAAGCCTTTGACTGTGTGGATCACAATAAACTGTGGAAAATTCTGAAAGAGATGGGAATACCAGACCACCTGACCTGCCTCTTGAGAAACCTATATGCAGGTCAAGAAGCAACAGTTAGAACTGGACATGTAACAACAGATGGTTCCAAATAGGAAAAGGAGTACCTCAAGGCTGTATATCGTTACCCTGCTTATTTAACTTATATGCAGAGTACATCATGAGAAACGCTGGGCTGGATGAAGCACACACAAGCTGGAATCAAGATTGCCGGGAGAAATATCAATAACCTCAGATATGCAGATGACACCATTATGACAGAAAGTGAAGAGGAGCTAAAGAGCCTCTTGATAAAAGTGAAAGAGGAAAGTGAAAAGGTTGACTTAAAGCTCAACATTCAGAAAACTAAGATCATGGCATCTGGTCCCATCACTTCATGGGAAATAGATTGGGAAACAGTGGAAACAGTGTCAGACTTTACTTTTCTGGGCTCCAAAATCACTGCAGATGGTGACTGCAGCCATGAAATTAAAAGATGCTTACTCCTTGGAAGGAAATTTATGACCAACCTA
>NW_011494865.1:3156337-3162581 GCF_000754665.1 Bison bison bison | reverse complement strand
TCAAGGCTATGGTTTTTCCAGTGGTCATGTATGGATGTGAGAGTTGGACTGTGAAGAAAGCTGAGCGCTGAAGAATTGATGCTTTTGAACTGTGGTGTTGGAGAAGGCTCTTGAGAGTCCCTTGGACTGCAAGGAGATCCAACCAGTCCATTCTAAAGGAGATCAGTCCTGGGTGTTCATTGAAAGGACTGATGCTGAAGCTGAAACTCCAATACTTTGGCCACCTCATGCAAAGAGTTGACTCATTGGAAAAGACTCTGATGCTGGGAGGGATTGGGGGCAGGAAGAGAAGGGGACGACAGAGGATGAGATGGCTGGATGGCAACACCAACTCAATGGACGTGAGTTTGAGTGAACTCCAGGAGTTGGTGATGGACAGGGAGGCCTGGAGTGCTGCGATTCTTGGGGTCGAAAAGAGTTGAACACAACTGAGCGACTGAACTGAACTGAACTGAACTGAATGGTCTAGTGGTTTTCCCTACTTTCTTCAACGTAAGTCTGAATTTGGCAATAAGGAGTTCATAATTGGAGCCATAGTCAGCTCCCGGTCTTGTTTTTGCTGACTGTATAGAGCTACTCCGTCTTTGGCTGCAAAGAACATATTCAATCTGATTTCGGTGTTGACCATCTGGTGGTCCATGTGTAGAGTCTTCTCTTGTGTTGTTGGAAGAGAGTGTTTGCCATGACCAGTGCCAGTGCATTCTCTTGGCAAAACTTTATTAGCCTTTGCCCTGCTTCATTTTGTAGTCCAAGGCCAAATTTGCCTGTTTCTCCAGGTATCTCTTGACTTCCTACTTTTGCATTCCTATCCCCTATAATGAAAAGGGCATCTTTTTTCGTGTTAGTTCTAGAAGGTCTTGTAGGTCTTCATAGAACTGTTCAACTTCAGCTTCTTCAGCTTTACTCGGGGCATAGACTTGGATTACCGTGATATTGAATGGTTTGCCTTGGAAATGAACAGGGATCATTCTGTCATTTTTGAGATTGCATCCAAGTACCGCATTTCGGACTCTTTTGTTTACTATGATGGCTATTCCATTTCTTCTAAGGGATTCTTGCTCACAGTGGTAGATATAATGGTCATCTGATTTAAATTCACCCATTCCAGTCCATTGTAATTCACTGATTCCTAAAATGTTGATGTTCACTCTTGCCATCCCCTGTTTGACCACTTCCAATTTGCCTTGATTCATGGACCTAACGTTCCAGGTTCCTATACAATATTGCCCTTTACAGCATCGGCCTTTACTTCCATCACCAGTCACATCCACAACTGAATGTTGTTTTCTCTTTGACTCTGTCTCTTCATTCTTTCTGGAGTTATTTCTCCACTGATCTCCCATAGCGTATTCGGCATCTACTGGCCTGGGGAGTTCATCATGCAATGTCCTATCTTTTTGCCTTTTCATGCTGTTCATGGGGTTCTTAAGGCAAGAATACTGAAGTGGTTTGCCATTCCCTTCTCCAATGGACCATGTTTTGTCAGAACTCTCCACCATGACCCGTCCATCTTGGGTGGCCCTACAAGGCATGGCTCATAGTTTCATTGAGTTAAATAAGGCTGTGGTCCATGTGATCAGTTTGGTTAGTTTTCTGTGATTGTGGTTTCATTCTGTCTGCCCTCTGATGGATAAGGATAAGAGGCTTATGGAAGCTTCCTGTTGGTTGTTTACTTGCTGCTGAACAACCGTCGGCTGGAGAATGTTGGATCCCACCAAAAAAAGATACCCCACGTCCAAAGGCAAAGAGGAAGCCCCAGCAAGATGGTGAAAGTGAAAGTGAAAGTGAAGTTGCTCAGTCGTGTCCAACTCTTTGGGACCCCATAGACAGTAGCCTGCACCAGGCTCCTCCATCCACGGGATTTTCTAGGCAAGAGTACTGGAGTGGCTTGCCATTTCCTTCTCCAGGGAATCTTCCCAACCCAGAGATCGAACCCAGGTCTCCCGCATTGTAGACAGACGCTTTACCATCTGAGCCACTAGGAGGGGCAAAATCACATTTAGAATCAAACCCCTTACCCACCAGAGATGCTCAGATGTCTCAAACAAACCTTGTGCGCACTAGGACCCAGAGACTGAGACAGAACTGTGTTTGAGTGTCTCCTGCAAAGGTACGGGTCAGCAGTGGCCTGTCACAGGGGCAGGGGCTCTGGGTGCAGCAGACCTGAGTATGGCATAAGCCCTCTTGGAGGAGGTTGCCATTAACGCCACCATAGAGCTGCCAGAACTTGCACAGGACTGGTGATATGTTATGGAACAAACCATGTAAACACTCAGATGACACAAAGATCTGAGATGGGATGATCTCACCATTTATCAACCACAAAGGGGAGAAAAAGCTGGCATCCTTAGAAACTGCCCCCAAGTTCAGTCACAAAGTCAAATGTATGGTCAATAACTGACGACTTTAAAAAGTTACCTTAGGTTGTCTTTTTCAGCTCTGTTATCCTTCACATACAACATGCACCAATGACTTCCCCACTTTCATTTGCCACCAAACCTGGATGGTTTGGGCTTCTCTGGTGGCTCAGACAGTAAAGAATCCGCCCGCAATGCAGGAGACCTAGGTTCGATTCCTGGGTGAGGAAGATCCCCTGGAGAAGGGAATGGCTACCCACTCCAGTATTCTTGCCTGGAGAATTCCATGGGCAGAGGAGCCTGGTGGGCTACAGTCCTTAGAGTTGCAAAGGGTCAGACATGACTGCATGACTAATACTTGATGGTTTATGTTCTGTCTTTGAGGGTATCCCCTATGTGCCTAAAAATGAGTTGCTTGTTCTGTTGGCTCTAGATTTCCAAGAACTGATGGAAAACACCTAATTCCATATGACTGGGCTACTCACACTTTCAGCTTCTCAGTTCCTTTGTGAATGAGGAAAAATTATGGTACCTGTCTCAATGAGTTGCCATAAAGATAACATGGACACAGATAACATGGACACATGTAGGTGCTCAATATATCAGCCATCGCTATGGTTTTGCAATGTCTCTAGATTGCCTGAAATCTCTCTGACATCTACTCTAGAGACTTCTTTTGTCTCCGTCATCCTACACTGTCTCCATCCATCTAAACTCTCCTTTTCTGTCTTCCTTATTACCTTTCATCTTCATCCTGTCCTTAACCTTGACCATGCTGAACCATGAGGGACTACCCTCTACTCTTGAGTCTCTCCTCTCCTCTCCTTTTTACATGATGACACTCATGATATAGCTGAAGGGTTTAGCTATAACATCTCATGTGATCCCCAGATCTGTACCTTGAACTCTGACTTTCCATTAGACTCTTCCAGCTAAATAACTGGAATTTTCCAACTGAATAACTGAAAAATTCCAGTTTTCCAACTTTTCCCATTCAGTATTTCCAACTGAATATGGAGGTAAAATTGAGACTTGCTAAACTCAGAGTTAACTTTAGAGAGTGTCTAATCCAGGGATCTTAAAGCCCTCTGCCTCAGAGGGAATTGGAAGGGAACCTAAAGGTGTGAAGTTGGTTGGGTATAGATAACATTTGAAATCAGTGTAGGAAGACAATAGGGCATGGTGGAGCCTGTGGACAAGTCAGGGAACATATCCACGGCCAGTCTAAAGGGGGCCACTGATACTCACGTTAGCCAACTGCTAGAGGCAGAAATCTGGAGAAGGCAATGGCACCCCACTCCAGTACTGTTGCCTGGAAAATCCCATGGGCGGAGGAGCCTGGTAGGCTGCAGTCCATGGGGTCACTAAGAGTCGGATATGACTGTGAGACTTCACTTTCACTTTTCACTTTTATGCATTGGAGAAGGAAATGGCAACCCACTCCAGTGTTCTTGTCTGGAGAATCCCAGGGATGGGGGAGCCTGATGGGCTGCCATCTATGGGTCGCACAGAGTTGGACACGACTGAAGTGACTTAGCAGCAGCAGAGGCAGAAATCTGGGCTGTTGTGTAAAATCTTCCAATTTTGGAATGTTGGCAGCTAATTAAATTGTAAAACCTTGTGCAGAATAAACAAACTACATCTGCCATGAATTTGCCTATTTGGGTATAATGCAGGGCCGTTAGTTTTTAAAGATCAAGTGACCAAAACCCAGAAGGGTTATGTGTTGGATTCATTGTTAGCATGTGCCTCAGCTAACCAGAATTCACGTTTCCTCATGCCAAACTCCCTCAAACTCCTGTTATTCAAAAACTAACGCATCTTTTTTCTTCATCAAACTGGCTCTCCCTTCCAACCAAACTGTTTCTGAAAGCAGATTTATTTTTTTTCTTCTGTCTTGTCAGGCTAGAAATGCAAGCCTTTTTTAAGAATTTTTTAAAAATTAACCTATATTGATTTACAATGTGTTAATTTGTGCTACAGCAAAGTGATTCAGTACATTCAGTGAACATTCTTCTTTATATTCTTTTCAAACATTACGATTTCTCACAGGATGTTGAATACAGTTTCCTGTGCTGTACAATAGGACTTCATCGTTTATCCATTCTATATACAAGAGTTTGCATCTGCACGTCCCAAATTTCCAATCCTCCCCTCCCCTCTTTTACCTTAGCAATCACAAGTCTATTCTCTACATCTGAGTCAGAGGAAACCCAAGCTTTTGATCCTGGTCTTAGAGTCCCTGTATCCACTCTGTCACCACGTTCCCTCTTTCATTGTATCTCCATCCATCATTTTTTCCTCCATCATTCTGACTGTCAGAACATTACCCCTTGTCAGTCTAGGTTTCAGCTGTCCTCTTTACGCCAGCTCCTTCCAACCACAACCATGGACTGTCTCATAAAACAATCCCTCTACTTGGCATTCAAGGTTCTTCTCAGATTCCCCCTAACCAGTCTTAACAACCTTCTTCCCACAGATTTATTTCTTCCTTTCCTTCCTCTCTGCACATCGTTTGTTACCCACACTCACCTCTAGGGGGAGCTCAAGACCCTCCTCCCTTTCCTCCAGGGGTCTTTGTTGACCAAAGACAATTGGGTCATGTGAAGAGATCAAGTGTTAGCACAAGCGCAGAAGTAAATTCTGATTCCTCCTCCTCTGGAGAACATCCTGGCCAGCTTCATCTATTATTAATCCTAATAATAATGACAATCATTACCGGTAACTTTTTGGTCTGTTTCGTTTATCATTACAGGTACCAGGGCTTCCCAGGTAAAGAATCTGCCTGCTGATGCAGGAGACTCTGGAGAAGTGAGTAGGGAAGATCCCCTGGAGGAGGAAATGGCAACCCACTCCAGTATTGTTGCCTGGAGAAACCCACGGACAGAGTAGCCTGGCGGGCTACAGTCCATGAGGTCGCAAGGAGTCAGGCACTACTGAGCGACTAAGCTCGAGCACAGGTACCATTTTTGAGAGAAAGTCAAGGTGTTTTTCCTGCAGTTTCTCATTTCATTCTCTTTAAAACTCAATGAAGTTCTCTGATTTGGAGATGAGGACACTGTGGCTCAGAGAGACTAGGATACTTGCCTGTGGATATTTGGCTAGTAAGTGGTGGAGCCAAGGTGTTCCCCAAGTCTGTCTCCTCCAGAGTCCAAGCTCTTAGTCTGCACGTGATGCCTTCCTACATCTCCGGTAAATTCTGGTATCGGGAGTGATGTATAACTTCTTTGTGTCTTTTCTACTGCCTCACTCTTCTCATGAGCCTAGTGTCAATAATATACATCTGTATCAGATTCCTAGGACAACAATAACAGATTACCATAACTGGGTGGCTTAAAACAGCAGGGTCCCTGAATAAATTCTGTTTCAACTCCAGAGCCTAGAACTTTCAGCAGGGCCATGCTCCCTCAAAAGGCTCTAGGGAAGAACACTTCCTTGCAGTTTCCCCACCTTCTGACAGTTGCCAGTAACCCTTGTGTTCTTTGTCTTGTGGTTGTATCACTCCAGTCCCTTCATCTGTCATCACATGGCCATCTTCTCTCTGTGTATGTCCTCTCCTTTTCTTATAAGGATACCGCTTACTAGACTCAGGGTATACCCTAGTCCAGCATAACCCTGTATAAACTTGGTTACATCTGCAAAGACCCTTTTTCCAAATGAGGTCACATTCGCAGTTTCCACTGGATATGAGTTTGGGGGAACACTATTCAACCCAGTGTACAACCTCTCAGATCAGATCAGTCGCTCAGTCATGTCCGACTCTTTGCGACCCCATGACTTGCAGCACACCAGGCCTCCCTGTCCATCACCAACTCCCGGAGTTCACTCAGACTCATGTCCATTGAGTTGGTGATGCCATCCAGCCATCTCATCCTCTGTCATCCCCT
>NW_011494865.1:3153359-3155713 GCF_000754665.1 Bison bison bison | reverse complement strand
TTTTAATTTCATGGCTGCAGTCACCATCTGTAGTGATTTTGGAGCCCAGAAAAATAAAGTCTGACACTGTTTCCACTGTTTCCCAATCTATTTCCCATGAAGTGGTGGGACCGGATGCCATGATCTTCGTTTTCTGAATGTTGAGCTTTAAGCCAATGTTTTCACTCTCCTCTTTCACTTTCATCAAGAGGCTTTTGAGTTCCTCTTCACTTTCTGCCATAAGGGTGGTGTCATCTGCATATCTGAGGTTATTGATATTTCTCCCGGCAATCTTGATTCCAGCTTGTGTTTCTTCCAGTCCAGCATTTCTCATGATGTACTCTTCGTATAAGTTAAATAAACAAGGTGACAATATACAGCCTTGACGAACTCCTTTTCCTATTAGGAACCCAGTCTGTTGTCCCATGTCCAGTTCTAACTGTTGCTTCCTGACCTGCATACAAGTTTCTCAAGAGGCAGATCAGGTGGTCTGGTATTCCCATCTCTTTCAGAATTTTCCACAGTTTATTGTGATCCACACAGTCAAAGGCTTTGGCGTAGTCAATAAAGCAGAAATAGATGTTTTTCTGGAACTCTCTTGCTTTTTCCATGATCCAGCAGATGTTGGCAATTTGATCTCTGGTTCCTCTGCCTTTTCTAAAACCAGCTTGAACATCAGGAAGTTCACAGTTCACATATTGCTGAAGCCTGGCTTGGAGAATTTTGAGCATGACTTTACTAGCGTGTGAGATGAGTGCAATTGTGTGGTAATTTGAGCATTCTTTGGCATTGCCTTTCTTTGGGATTGGAATGAAAACTGACCTTTTCCAGTCCTGTGGCCACTGCTGAGTTTTCCAAATGTGCTGGCATATTTAGTGCAGCACTTTCACAGCATCATCTTTCAGGATTTGGAATAGTTCAACTGGAATTCCATCACCTCCATTAGCTTTGTTCGTAGTAATGCTTTCTAAGGCCCACTTGACTTCACATTCCAGGATGTCTGGCTCTAGGTCAGTGATCACACCATCGTGATTAAGAAGAGATGGCAAGAATACACAGAAGAACTGTACAAAAAAAAAAAAGATCTTCACGACCCAGATAATCACGATGGTGTGATCACTGACCTAGAGCCAGACAACCTCTCAGGATTGTGGTAAAACTTCACTGGGGCCCTGTAATTTTTTTTAATTTAATTGAAATATAGTTGACTTCAATGTTGTGTTTCAGTTCTACCACAAAGTTATTGGTCATATATACATATACGTATACATATGCATGCATGCATATACATATGCTAAGTCATTTCAGTCATGCCCGCTTCACTCCTTGTGACCCTATGGACTGTAGCCCACCAGGCTCCTCTGTCCATGGGATTCTCCAGGCAAGAATACTGGAGTGGGTTGCCATGCCCTCCTCTGGGGGATCTTTCCAACCCAATGATTGAAGCACGTCTCTTATGTCTCCTGCATTGGTAAGAGGGTTCTTTACCACTAGTGCCACCTGGGAAGCCCATATGTATATCTCAGTTCAGTTCAGGCGCTCAGTCGTGTCTGACTCTTTGTGACCCCATAAAACACAGCACGCCAGGCCTCCCTGTCCATCACCAACTCCCGGAGTTCACCCAGACTCATGTCCATCGAGTCAGTGATGCCATCCAACCGTCTCATCCTCTGTCGTCCCCTTCTCCTCCTGCCCTCAATCTTTCCCAGCATCAGGGTCTTTTCAAATGAGTCAGCTCTTCACATTACATGGCCAAAGTATTAGAGTTTCAGCTTCAACATCAGTCCTTCCAATGACCATGTGTGTATACATATATACATACACACATATATATACTTTTTCAGATTCTTTGCCATGATAGGTTATTACAACATGTCTAGTATAGCTCCCTGTGCTGTGCAGTAGGTCCTTGTTTATCTATTTTATATCTAGTACAGGGCCCTGTATTAAAAGCACACATCCCAGCACCCAGAAACTCTCTAATATGCACTTCTCACCACATCTGCAGCGATAGACTGTGATGGTCACTTGCTATTCACCTCAGGTATTGGCCTCATCATAGAGTCAAACAAGCAATTCACCACCCCGGCTCCATGTCAGAATCACCTGGGACATTTTAAAAACCAGTGCTTATGTCTCACCCAAGACACGTCCAGTTAGAAACTCCATGGTGAAGTCTGAGAACCCCCTCATGGTTGTGCTAAGTCGTGTCTGACTCTTTATGACCCCATGGACTGTAACGTGCCAGGGTGAAGACTGAGAATCAGATCAGATCAGATCAGTCGCTCAGTCGTGTCCGACTCTTTGCGACCCCATGAATCACAGCACGCCAGGCCTCCCTGTCCATCACCAACTCCCGGAGTTCACCCAGACTC
>NW_011494865.1:3129563-3153259 GCF_000754665.1 Bison bison bison | reverse complement strand
GATCAGATCAGATCAGTCGCTCAGTCGTGTCCGACTCTTTGCGACCCCATGAATCACAGCACGCCAGGCCTCCCTGTCCATCACCAACTCCCGGAGTTCACCCAGACTCATGTCCATCGAGTCAGTGATGCCATTCAGCCATCTCATCCTCTGTCGTCCCCTTCTCCTCCTGCCCCCAATCCCTCCCAGCATCAGAGTCTTTTCCAATGACTCAACTCTTTGCATGAGGTGGCCAAAGTACCGGAGTTTCAGCTTTAGCATCATTCCTTCCAAAGAACACCCAGGGCTGATCTCCTTCAGAATGGACTGGTTGGATCTCCTTGCAGTCCAAGGGACTCTCAAGAGTCTTCTCCAACAACACAGTTCAAAAGCATCAATTCTTCGCCTCAGACTGAGAATAGGTGTGCCTAAAGAGCTCCCCAGCTGAACTCCCCCAGTAGTCTAGTGGTTAAGACTCTGGGTTTCCAGTATGCGAGGCATGAGTTTAATCTGCATGCCACAGTATGGGGGAAAAAAGGACTTTGGCCACCTGCTGCAACGAGGCAACTCATTGGGAAAGACTGTGATGCTGGGAAAGAGTGAAGACAGGAAGAGAAGGGGACGACAGAGGATGAGATGGTTGCATGGCATCACTGACTCAATGGACATGAGTTTGAGCAAACTCCAGGAGATGGTGAAAGATAGGGAAGACTGGTGTTCTGCAGCCTGTGGGGTCACAAAGAGTCGGACACAACCTAGCAGCTGACCAACAACAACTAGTTTGGGACAGACATGTGCACAACGTTTCATTAAAAATGGGTAACCAATAAGGACCTACTCTGTCGCACAGGAAACTGCTCAATGCTATGCAGCAGCCTGGGTGGGAGGGGAGTCTGGAGGAGAATGGGTACACGTTTATGTGTGGCTGAGTCCCTTTGCTGTCCACCTGAAACCATTATAACACTCCTAATCAGTTATACTCCAGTATAAAAGAAAAAGTGGAAAAAAAAGGATCTCTCTTACTCTTGAGACTTCCCTGGGGGTCCAGTGGTTAAGACTCTGTGCTTCCACTGCAGGGGGGCATAGTTTTGATCCCTGGAAGGGAGCTAAGATCCTGCAAGCCTTGAGGCCAAAAAATAAAATAAAAAAGAAGCTCCCTGGGTGATGGATTCTAACTTGTAACCAGGCTTGAGGACCACTCACCGAGACAAACATGGTCAGAGAAAAAAATTCCAGAATTGTGCTGTTGGAGTGACTTTAGATACAGTCATTATTTCTCCAGAACATTAGCTCCATCCATAAAAAACTAGGCTAGAGCTTTGGAATGATAAAAACTGTAAGACTTGTCAGATTCAAGCCTGTGTGTAGTTGATCCTTCCTGTGGGAAACAAAGCATTGTTATGACGTTAGCATACACAGGATTTGCTTAATCTTCCCTGGTGGCTCAGACAGTAAAGCGTCTGCCTATAATGCGGGAGACCCGGGTTCAGTCCCTGGGTCGGGAAGATCTTCTGGAGAAGGAAATGGCAACCCACTCCAGTTTTTCCAGTTTTCTTGCCTGGAAAATCCCATGGACAGAGGAGCCTGATGGACTACAGTCCATGGGGTCACAAAGAGTCAGACACAACTGAGTGACTTTACTTTCACTTTTTCTTTCAAACAATCCCCAGCAAGGCAAAGATAGAAAAATAGAATAAAGGCAGAAGAAAGGTCAGGTGTGTCTATAGAGTTTTCCAATGAAACCAATGGCTTTCAATTTGGTTCTGAACCCCTAAAGGTAGAAACGTCATCCAGAGAGGGCCAGGAATCAACTGCAGTTACTTTGCGTAAACACAGGACAGATTAAAGAAAACACAATGCAAGAGGCAGGCATTGAAGCGTGTAGCATTTTGTTGTTGTCATTCATCGTGAACTGACCCAATACCAAGGCACGTGGGAAAACTGAATGGAATTTGAAATTTGCCCTCAAGACTCTTAGCATTAGTAAGTACAAGAAGTGTGCATGCATGATAAGTCGCTTCAGTAATGTCCAACTCTTTGAGACCCCATGGACTGTAGCCCACTAGGCTCTTCTGTCCATGGGACTCTCCAGGCAGAATACTGGAGTGGGTTGCCATGCCCTCCTCCAGGGGATCTTCCTGACCCAGGGATTGAACCCTCATCTCCTGCAGCTCCTGCATTGGCAAGAGGGTTCTTTACTACTACAGCCAACTCAATTCAATTCAGCAGATTGACTGGGGGCTTCCTATGTGTCAAGTTCGATTCTGGACGTTGGTACGTTCCATGCAGCTTATACTTCTGCAAGGAGCTTACATTGTACACTAAAGGTACAATTTAGTTGAGAGGTTTGGAGCTTGTAGCAGAACTCATTCTTGTTGAGAAAGGAAAAAAATGATCTTTCACAACCCAAAGTGAGTAATGATAAAATATTTAAATGCTTCAGGAAGCTGAGTTCTATATTCAGATCAAGAAATGAAGACTGGAAGTTAAGAGTAAGTCCCTACACGTGTACCCCAATGTTCATTGCAGCACTGTTTATAATAGCCAGGACATGGAAGCAACCTAGATGTCCATTGGCAGATGAATGGATAAGAAAGCAGTGGTACATATACACAATGGAATATTACTCGGCCATTAAAAAGAATACATTTGAATCAGTTCTAATGAGGTGGATGAAACTGGAGCCTATTATACAGAGTGATGTAAGTCAGAAAGAAAAACACATATATAATAACACATATATATGGAATTTAGAAAGATGGTAACAATGACCCTATATGCAAGACAGCAAAAGAGACACAGATGTATAGAACAGTCTTTTGGACTCTGTTGGAGAAGGCGAGGGTGGGATGATCTGAGCGAATAGCATTGAAACATGTATATTATCATATATGAAACAGATCGCCAGTCCAGGTTCAATGCATGAGACAGGGTGCTCAGGGCTGGTGCACTGGGATGACCCTGAGGGATGGGATAGGGAGGGAGATTGGGGGGGTGGTTCAGGATGGGGAACACATGTACACCCTTGGCTGATTCATGTCAATGTATGGCAAAAACCACTACAATATTGTAAAGTAATTAGCCTCCAATTAAAATTTTTTTAAAAAAGAGTAAGTCCCTACAGTCATGCCAAGTATTTTTTTCAATATTCACTTATGTGGCTGAGTCGGGTCTCAGCTGTGGCACGAGGAATCTTCGCTGAGTCATGCAGGATCTTCCGTTGTGGTGCACGAACTCTCTAGTTGTGGCTGGTGGGCTCAGAAGTTGCAGCACACAGGTTTAGTTGCCCTGCAGGATGTGGGGTCTTAGTTCCCCTACCAGGGATTGAACCCACATCCCCTTCATTGAAAGGTGGATTCGTAACCAATGGACCACCAGGGAAGTCCTGAAGGGATGGTTTTTGTACCCCAGCTCTCCATTCCAGGTTCTGAATGCCAGGAAGCCTTGCCCCAGTGCACAAGAAGCCCAAGCATTCTGTTACGCTAGGAGGTCTTTGATTGCTTATCTGAAATAATACTGATGACAATAATAATACACAACTTATTGAGCAGTTATTATGTGTCATAATATACACTTTAAATAATCCATGTTCTGAAATCTTGTCAATACTTCTGTAGGTAGATGTGATTATCCTCACGGGGTGAGGAAATCAAAGCTCAGAGAGGTTAAGTGACTTACCTAAGGGCACAGAGCTAGTAAGTGAAATGTGCCAGCATGCATGCACAGTCACGTCCGACTCTTTGTGACCCCAGAGACTGTAGCCTGCCAGGCTCCTCTGTCCATGAGATTGTCCAGGCAAGAATACTGGCGTGAGAGGAATAAGCGTGGTTAAATTCATGTCATGTGACTGGCCAGCCTAGCCTCTAAATGAGTACCTCCTGGGGACATAAGTTTTCAAAGGCTTAAGAAACTTAAAATCAAATGGTAGGCAACAGGGAGGCTTTGTACGCATGCAAGGAGTACCCGCAGACATGGAAACTGACCACAGGAGGCCGAAAGAGGGTGGAAAGCGGATTCCTGGCTTCGCTACTTTTGGTAAATGATGAGTTGACTCAGTAACTCCAGGCAAGTTACTTAGCTTCCTTGAAGCTCTATGATTTTTTTATATAATATATTGTATTTCCTGGAAAATCCCATGGATGGAAGAGCCTGGCAGGCCACATACCATGGGGTGGCAAAGAGTGGGACATGGCGGACTGACTTCACTTTCACTTTTTTCCATATATATATAAATTATTTATTTTTGGCTGTGCAGCGTCTTCGTTGCTGCACACAGGCTTTCTCTAATTGCGGTGAGAGGGAGCTACTCTCTAGCTGCAGCGTGCAGGCTTCTCATCGTGGAACACAGGCTGTAGGTGGCTCGGGCTCAGCAGCTCCGCAGAATGTGGAATCTTCCCGGGTCAGGAATCAGACCTACATTTCTTGCACTTGCAGGCGGATTCTTAACCTCTGGACCACTAGGCAAGTCCTGTGGTCTTGTTTTTAGCAAAAGGTGGAACTTCATTTTGTTCAGGGGATAAAAGGAGAGAACACGTATGAAAAGTCTTGAGTGTGAAAAGTGTTAATCGCTCAGTCGTGTCCGACTCTTTGTGACCCCATGGACTCTCACACACCAGGCTCTTCTGTCCGTGGAATTCTCCAAGCAAGAATACTGGAGTGGGTAGCCATGACCTTCTCCAAGGGATCTTCCCAACCCAGGGATCTAAGCCGGGTCTCCCACTTTGCAGGCGGATTCTTTACTGTCTGAGCCACCAGGGAAGCCCACTAAATAACAGTGCATTTGGATTAGCTGTTAGAAGGGGTAGGATGGAAGAAAAGGGGCCCCTTTTAAAGGCGGGGGGAGGTGGGCATCATGGTCACTAGCGGATATACTGCCCAGCAGCACACTCCCCTCTGGTCAGTGGAGCTATATACTCTAGGGGTTCCCCCTAATGGGATGGCATGGGTCCTTCTGTTGTGATGGGGTCAGTTACTGTGGGCATGCTGGTAGGCAAGGCTGACCTTGAGCCCACTTGTCTGCCAGGCTCTGCCTTGTGCAGAAACTGCCACCCTGCTTGTGGGCAGGGCTGAGCCCTGGCATGAGTAGCTGCACAGCCCAGGGAGGCCCAGGGCTGGTGCCTGCCAGTTGGTGGGAGAGACCAGATCCTGGGCTGGCTGGCTGTGTGACCTGGGGGGCCCAGGGCTGGCACCAGGCTGGAAGTGGCTGGGTCCCGGGTCGGCTGAGTGTGGCGCCTGCAGTGTCTTGAGACTAATGCTAGCCCACTGGTGGGCAGGTAAGCCCCTGTCACAAATAGGCTTAAGGGAGGACTCCAGAATGGCTCTAGCCATCACCAGTGTCCCAGATGGCTGCCACCCATGTCTGTGTCCCTGGGTGGGGTAGGGAGGGGGGCTTCCACTTGCCTGCTGACTCTCAGGGAGGTTCTCCAAGATCAACGAGTAGGTCTGACTCCTTTCAAGTTACTGTTGGAGCTGGGACTCAAAGCACATGAGATTTTGCATGCACTTTCTTTCCTACAGTCCTCTGGCTCTCCTGTATGCAAGCCCCACTGGCCTTTAAAGTCAAACATTCTGGGGGCTCATCTTTCTCATGCAGGAACCCCAGACTCGGGAGCCTGATGTGAAGCTAAGACTGCTCACTCCTTGGGAAGAATCTCTGCAGTTGTGATTATCCTCCTGCTTGTGGGTTGCCTACTCAAGCATGGAAGGTCTGGACTGGACCACATCTCCACCCCTCCTACACATCTCATGTCGCAGGAAGGAGGACCCCTTCCAGGGCACAAGGGCGGGCTCTTGTCTAACACTTGGAAGTGAATTGTCCAAGGAGACACACGTGCTGACAAAGCAAGAGACTTTACTGGGAAGGGGTGCCTGGGTGGAGAGCAGGGAGGGTGAGGGAACACAGGAGAAACTGCTCTGCCACATGGCTTGCAGTCTCGGGTTTCATGGTGATGAGGTTAGTTTCTGGGTCATCTCTGGCCAATCATTCTGACTCAGGGGCCTTCCGGGTGGCACATGCATTGCTCAGCCAACATGGATGCCAGCAAGAAGGATTCTGGGAGGTTGGTAGGATATATGGACTGGAGTCTCCTCTCTCCTTTTGATCTTTCCTGAAATCTTCCATTTGGTGTTAGCTTGTTGGCTCCGTATTCCTTACCAAGACCTCCTGTTACAAGATAACTCACACAAGTGGTTACTATGGTGCCTGGCCAGGGCAGGCAGTTTTGGTCAGAAGAGAGGGCTTCCCAGATGCTGCTGGCAGTAAAGAACCTGCCTGCCAATGCAGGAGACATAAGAGATGCAGG
This sequence comes from Bison bison bison, assembly GCF_000754665.1. Lineage (NCBI taxonomy): Eukaryota > Metazoa > Chordata > Mammalia > Artiodactyla > Bovidae > Bison > Bison bison. The sequence continues at coordinate 3,146,978 of NW_011494865.1, read as the reverse complement.
TTCGATCCCTGGCTGGGAAGATCCCCTAGAGTAGGGCATGGCAACCTACTCCATGATTCTTGTCTGGAGAGTTTTCTGGAGAATCCCATAGACAGAGGAGCCTGGCGAGCTACAGTCCATACACTCGGGAAAGAGTCAGACATGACTGAAGTGACTTAGAAGCAGGAAGCTTAGAAAGAGTCAATGACATGCTGAAGGCCACACAGCTGAGAAGTGGACTGAACAGGTCAGCCTGCTGTCCAGGAATCTGCTCTTATGCTGCCTGTCTGCCTCTCTTGCCTTCCAGGCAACTGAAAACAAAAGCATCTGAGCTAAAGGAGTACAGTCAGGGGAGAGCGGAAGCACAGTGGTCAGGGGAGGATGTGGCCGGCAGTGCGGCTCAGAGGTTGCTGATCGGAGTGGAAGACAAGCTGTAGTTGCAGCTGGAGCTCTCAGTAAGTGGCACCCATGCAGCTCTGAAGTTACTCACCATCACTGCCCAAGCTCTACACAGGGTTATCCTACCAAGACAGTCATCATCCACTTATTTATCATGCAACAGCCATTTGAGTTTATGTACCCTCTTGGTGGGCAGGGCAAAGTAACTGCCCTCATAGACCTTATATTTGAACTGGGAGAGACAACATTAAATCAATAGTTACATCTATAGTTACACATCAACCATGTGTAAGCACACGATAACCAACTGTGCAAAGGGCTATGAAGGTCATGAGCAGAGTGCTATTAAAAACAATGAGGGATAACCAGGTGGTCCAGTTGTTAAGACTCTAAGCTTCCACTGCCGAGGTACTGGTTGGAACTGAGATCCCGCTACAGGCCATGAGACGTGACTAAAAACATTTTAAAAATTTGAAGAGTGTGTACAAGTGTGTAGGGTAAGGCTTCACTGTGGTCAAGTGTGATTTAAGCAGAGGCCTTGATATTTGAATGGGCAGATACACTGTAAACAGGAGGAACCACAGAGGCAAAGAGGGGAATGGATTTGCATATTTAAGGAACTGAAATTAGTGGCCTCACAATTAGTGGGTGAGAAGTAGGCTAGGGTTGCATCTCCCAGGGGCTTGAGGCCTCTGTTAGGATTCTTGATCCTCATTTATCAATTCATTCCTCCAACATTTCCCGAGAATTTTCTGCTGGACCAGGCCATAGGCAGTGAATAGGGTTTCCCTGGGGGCTCAGATGGTAAAGAATCTGCTTGCAGTGCAAGAGACTCAGATTCAACCCCTGGGTCAGGAAGACCCCCTGGAGAAGGGAATGGCTATCCACTCCAGTATTCATTCTTGCCTAGAGAATCCCATGGACAGAGAAGCGTGGCAGACTATAGTTCATGGGGTTGCAAAGAATCAAACATGACTGAGCTACTAACACTTTCACTTTTTTTTCCAGGTATATAAGTGATCAATAATGATTACAATAACAGTGGCCAATATTCATTCAGTACTTCCCACTTGCTATTAGACCAATTGTTTTAAGCACTTTTCCTCCCAGTACACTTCACCTATTTATTTTTTGGAGTAACATTGATTTACAACGAACTCTAAAGTTGTACATATATCCACTTTTAATTTTATTTTAAAATATATATGTGTGTATCTGTATTTATTTCATGCCTTAAAAAATTTTTTTTTAATTTATTTTTATGTATTTGGCTGTACTGGGTGTTAGTTGTGGCACTCAGGATATTCAGTCTTCACTGAGCATGCATAATCCTCTTGACATAGCATGTGGAATATAGTTCTCCAGCCAGGGACTGAACCTCAGCCACTTGCACTGGAAGCTCGGAGTCTTGGTCACAGGACCACCAGGGAAATCATTTTCAGATTTCCTTCCCATGTAGTTCTCTACAGATCATTGAGTAGAGTTCCCTGTGCTATACACTAGTAATAGATCTCATTAGTTACCTAGTTTATATATAGTAGTGTGTATATGAGGCTTCCCTGGTGGCTCAGTGGTAAAAAATCTGCCTGCAATGTACAAGACCTGGTTTTGATCCCTGGGTTGAGTGGATTTCCTGGAGGAGGGCATGGCAACCCACTCCAGTATTTTTGCCTGGAGAATTCCATGGCAGGCTACAGTCCATGGACTCGAAACGTCAGTCCCAGTCTCCCAGCTCATCCCACCTCCCTCCCCACCTTGAGGGGAAAACATAAGTTTGCTTTCTACTTCTGTGATTCTATTTCTCTTTTGAAAATAAGTTCATCTGTACCATTTTTGTTTTAAGCACTTGGATGTACCAACTCATTTAAGCCTCCAAGCAGCTCTATGAGCAAGATAGTACTGTCGACTTAAAAATTAGCCACAACCTAAAAGTTGAGAGTTACGTTTTAGTCAGTGGGAATTTTTAGGACTTCCAGCCCGAGAGACAGCATCTCAAGTGACCCTGAGAGATGCTCCGAGGAGGCAAAGGGAGGAGCCGGGTTATACAGAAGTTTTACAACAAACGTCTGGCAGTCTGAACATCAAAAGATTATTGTTAATTAAAGGAAGCCAGATATCCCAAGTTAAGGAATTTAATACTTTTCTACATATGGGAAGATGTAAGAGTCTGGGGCTCACTGAAATCATTTCTCTCATATGTATCTCAGCTACCCTGGGGCCAGTATCCTGTGTTTTTTCACATCCTGAGCGCCCCTGGGGCTCACTGTATTGGGTGGCTGTGGTCCTGATGGCTGCTGGTTCACAGGTATTTTCTTTCCTGAGTGCCCTTCAGTTCAGTTCAGTTCAGTCGCTCAGTCGTGTCCAACTCTTTGTGACCCCATGAATCGCAGCACGCCAGGCCTTCCTGTCCAACACCAACTCCCGGAGTTCACCCAGACTCACATCCATTGAGTCAGTGATGCCATCCAGCCATCTCATCCTCTGTTGTCCCCTTCTCCTCCTGCCCCCAATCCCTCCCAGCATCAGAGTCTTTTCCAATGAGTCAACTCTTTGCATGAGGTGGCCAAAGTACTGGAGTTTCAGCTTTAGCATCATTCCTTCCAAAGAAATCCAGAGCTGATCTCCTTCAGAACTCACATTGGAGGGCTGCAATCCCTGATGACTGTGACATCCTCATTTACTGATACGGCAGGAAATAGTCCATCTCTCTATGGTTTTTCCAGTAGTCACGTATGGATGTGAGAGCTGGACTATAAAGAAGTTTGAGCGCTGAAGAATTGATGCTTTTGCACTATGGTGTTGGAGAAGACTCTTGAGAGTCCCTTGTACTACAGGAGATCAAACCACTGCACCCTAAAGGAAATCAGTCCTGGATGTTCATTGGAAGGACTGATGCTGAAGCTGAAGCTCCAATACTTTGGCCACCTGATGAGAAGAACTGACTCACTGGAGAAGACCCTGATGCTGGGAAAGATTGAAGGCAGGAGGAGAAGGGGATGACAGAAGATGAGATGGTTGGATGGCATCACTGACTCAATGGACATGAATGTGAGCAAGCTCTGGAAGCTGGTATTGGGCAGGGAAGCCCGACATGCTTCAGTCCGTGGGGTTGCAAAAAGTCAGACACAACTGAGTGACTGAACTGAACTGAACTCCGTTTCTCACTACAATTGTTTTTGCTTGACAGAGGGCTTCCCTGGTGGGTCAGATGGTAAAGAGTCTACATGCAATGTGGGAAACCAGGGTTCAATCCCTGGATCAGGAATATCCTCTGGACAAGGAAATGGCAACTCCTTCAGTGTTCTTGACTGGAAAATTCCATGGGCAGAGGAGCCTGGTGGGCTACAGTCCATGGGGTTGCAAAGAGTTTGACACAACTGAGTGACTAACACTTTCACTTTAGTGAAATTGAGGCATGTAGAAACTAAGTAATTTGCAAGCTTATACAACCAGCAAGTGGGCTTCCCTGGTAGCTCAGCTGGTAAAGAATCTGCCTGCAATGCAAGAGACCCTGGTTTGATTCCTGGGTGAGGAAGATCCCTTGGAGAAGGGATAGGCTACCCACTCCAGTATTCTTGGACTTCCCTGGTAGCTCAGACTATAAAGAACCCGCCAGCAATGTGGGAGACCTGGGTTCGATCCCTGGGCTGAGAAGATCCCCTGGAGGAAGGCATGGCAACCCACTTCAGTATTGTTGCCTGGAGAATCCCATGGACAGAGGAGCCTGGTGGGCTAGAGTCCATGGGATCACAAAGAATAGGACACAACTCAGCGACGACAGCACAACCAGCGAGTCTGACTCTAGAACTCCTCAGCACTAATATTCTTAACTGCTATCATTTACTACCTCTTGTCCAAGACTAGGGAGCAGTTGCCCTGGTCATTTTAGCTACCCAAACAATGCTTCAGATGTAGGTAGCTAGTTAAAAGAATTTCCAATCTGTCATATCATAAGAACTCCTAGGGAATTAGAAGCAGTCCCTTTTTCTGGAGATTTAGACTCAGTAGTGAAACTGAGCTGTGTCACTCAGCCCCTGGGGGTTCCTGGAAATAAAAGCCTCTCTTAAAAATTTTTTTTAAATTTATCTATTTTTGGCTGCACTGGGTCTTTGTTGCTGCCCACAAGCTTTCTCTAGTTGCAACGTGTGGGCTATAGAGCATGTTGGCTTCAGTAGTTGTGGCTCATGAGCCCAGCTGTCCTGTGGCATGTGGAATCTTCCTATGCCAGGGACCAAAACTGTGTCCCCTGTATTGGCTGGCAGATTTTCTTAACCGTTGGACTACCAGGGAAGTCCACAAAAGTCTTTCTGTGTCCCCCATTTCTTGGTTACAGGAAATAGGCTTCATTCAAGCCTGCATGACCTTTGCTGAATTCCAGTTCAGTTCAGTTCACTCAGTTGTGTCCAACTCTTTGAGACCCCATGGACTGCAGCATGCCAAGCTTGCCTGTCCATCACCAACTGCCGGAGATTACTCAAACTCATGTCCATTGAGTTGGTGACGCCATCCAACCATCTCATCCTCTGTCATCCCCTTCTTCTCCCGCCTTCCATCTTTCCCACCATCAGGGTCTTTTCCAGTGAGTCAGTTCTTTGCATTAGATGGCCAAAGTATTGGAGCTTCAGCTTCAGCATCAATCCTTCCAATGAATATTCAGGACTGATTTCCTTTAGGATGGACTGGTTGGATCTCCTTGCAGTCCAAGGGAGTCTCAAGAGTCTTTTCCAACACCACAGTTCAAAAGCATCAATTCTTCAGTGCTCAGCTTTCTTTATAGTCCAACTCTCACATCCCTACATGACTATTGGAAAAACCATAGCTTTGACTCGATGGATCTTTGTTGGCATAGTTATGTCTCTGCTTTTTAATATGTTGTCTAGGTTTGTCATAGGTTTTCTTCCAAGGAGCAAGCGTCTTTTAATTTCATGGCTGTAGTCACCACCTGCAGTGATTCTGGAACCCAGAAAAATAATGTCAGCCACTGTTTGTCCATCTATTTGCCATAAAGTGATGGGACTGGATGCCATGATCTTAGTTTTTGGAATGTTGAGTTCCAGTGGGCAAGTCCAAACAGTTGCTAATCAGTGAGGGGGCTGGGAGGTGGGATGGATGCAGAGACAAGGAAGGAGCAGTCAAGAAACAGTAGTGCAGCCTTGGGGCAGGGTCCTGGCTCCCCCTCAAGAGATGCACATAGCAATATCCTTGAGTTGTTTTGCAGATACTGAAATCCCTACCCGGTGGGATATGTTAACTGCATGTTGCCCACAAGCACGTAGACCCCAGACCAGTAGGAACCAGGAGGTTGACCATGCTGACTTCAAGTTGCCTCCCCACCATCAGAAGAATATTCGTGAGCTGATCACACCCTCCTCTTTGAACCATTCCTATAAAACTTCTCACTACCCCTTCCAGGTCTTGACACACATTAGAGGACATTAGCCCACTGCGGCCCTGTTTGCCCAGCAAAGCAATAAAGCTCTTTTTTTCTACTTTACTCCAAACTTTGTCTCCAAGACACAATTTGGTGATGTGGTACAGAGGCTGAATTTCAGGTACAGCAACTCCAGTCTGGAACTTGTATTTTTAGCAGGTTTGACAAACCTGGCTTAGTAGTTCATTTTAATGATTTTTTTCCGCTGGACAGATACTGGTACAGGTGGGCGGCTGTTTCACTACTTTCCTGGGTGTGTGTCACTTGTGCACACCATTTCATCTCTCTGGGCATCAGTTTCCTCTTCTGATAAATGCAGCGAACGACAGCACCATCCCCTGAGGTTTTTGTGTGGATTAAGTGAGCTGGTGCAAAGTGCTTAACAATCCCAGATGCTTAATGAGGGGTGATGACAGTAATGTGTCACCAAGCAAGGACTCCTGTGTCCATGGTGCAGAAAGCGAAACTCTGACATTGGGTGTTTGCAGCAAAGTAGAGTTTATTTGTAGGGGGTAGCAGCTCATGCTCAAAAGACACAAATAAACTGATGGCCTTCTAGCAAGGGTTTTTAAAAGATAGTGTTAGGCAAGAGTGTCTAGAATGCTTATATAGACTTTCTTTTGATTGGTTGGTGGGGTAACAGGGTGATGTTTCTGAAATTTTAACCTTCTGGTTCCAACCAGTCTGGAGTCTTGTGCCTGTGGTCAGCACCTTCCACCTGAGTTGGGGCTGGGGGTGTCTTCATATACATCAGATTGTTTATCTACATTCCTACAGAATCTGGTGACTCTGCTGTCTTAATCATTAACTGCTTGAGCCTGCTCTTTGGAACTCAACAGAGGCCTCAGAGGCTAAAGCCTTTTTTTCCCTACAAATAAACAAGGGGACATGGCAGGGCTTTTCTACCCTGGAAGGCCCCAGTCCTGGTTGGTTTCAATCTCCCCTATTCTTTGATAGTCCTCAATCCTGACGGGAACTAGGGCTGGACAGAAAGAGAATAAAATTTTTAATAGTGAGATTAATCACGATTTGGTAAAAGAACTCAATTTTAGGGGGATTTGGTTTCAAACGGAATGATGGTGATGGTGCTGATGACAAGCAAAACTGAAGCTGCTTCAGAATGAAATGTCAGCAATCACAGCAGGTGGCTGGTGGAAGGTACTGTCTTATCCCCCAAGGACAGGGCTGGGTCCTTTGGACCAGATACAATACAAGTCCCCATTTAAATTGCTGTTTCAGATAAACAACTACAAACATTTTAGTACCAGCATCTTGCAAATTACATACAACATACTTATCATTCATTGCTTATCTGAAATTCCAATTTAACCGAGTGTCCTGTAATCTTGGGATTCCCTGGTGGCAATCTTGGGATTCTCTGGTGGCTCAGAGGGTAAAGAACCCGCCTGGAATGCGGGAGACGGGGGCTCAGCTTTAGTTGTTAAACCTGGAGCCCCCACCTTTAGCGAAGGTCTGCCCACATGCCTGAGGCCAAATTCACTCCGTCTGCCCACGCAGGCGACTGGCAAGTGGCCTCCACTCGCCAGGAGCCCCAGTCGATTCCACAGGGGCCGCTCACGCTTCCGCCCCGCTCAGACAGCACTAGTGGCGCCCCGAGCGACCGAGTCCTGCGCGCCCGCCGGCCCCGCCCCGCCCCAAGCAGAGGGCGCAGCCCCCAGCCGGGCAGGCCCCACCCGGCGCTTGGGCAGTTAAGAGTCTCATAGCTCCTTGCTACGCAGCAGACTCAGTTGAGGCCAAAATACTCGCTAGCCATGTCGGCTGCAGAGGCGGGGGGGGTTTTCCACAGAGCGCGGGGCAGGACCCTGGACGCCTTTTCCTCAGGTACTTCCTGCTGGGGAGTGGGTGGTTTCAGGGCTGCGGAACATTCGGCGAGGGGAACGTTAGGTTGGGATGTGCACCTCCAGCCGGACCCCAGTGGGGGCTGCACCCCGGGGGCTGGGGATCGCAATAGCAACCGCACCTCCCGCACGTGGGGCTTCCAGGGGCTCCTGTGAGAGAGGCGTTCCTGGGCTGGGGGTCCGACAGTCATGGAATTTTGTTGGCCTTGACCGAGGTTCTCGGAGAGAAGATAAAAGTGAGGCAGCAAGACATAGTTGATATCGCGGGCTGTGCAGTTACACTTGATTTCTAAGTCCTGCCTTGGATACGTGGCTCAGGGAGTGTTCGCCTCAGTTTCCTCATCTGTGAGGCGGGAATAATGCAACGAGGTTCTATGTGGCACGGGATAAGCGCTGGGTGCACGTGCGATGCGGTTATTTTTTATTATGGTTGTTGACCTTGATGTAGATTTGCACTCCGTAATCACGGTTATCTTCTACAATATGAGTCATTCACCCAAATGTTAGCAGTGCCTTCAGAGCTAAGAGAGCAGGGAGGCAGTCAAGAGTTGTGTTTGAGTTACGTGCTTGGACTTCGGAGTTAGCTAATTCGCCTCGCTGTGAGAATGGGTTTGTTAATGCTTACCCCACAGAAGAGAGTTAGAAGGTTCAAAGAATTTTTGTAACCCCGTTCCTGACACAGGCTAAGTGCTAAGTGAATGTTCACTCCGGAGGCCCAAGAGGAACCACTGCTCCCCGTTCCTTGCTCCTCCCTGCGGGTTTTGCTGCGTGGAGTCACCTTCCTTCCCATGAACTCGCGGGTTTTTGTCACCCCGGAGAAGTCACCCCAGATGCCCTGTACAATCCGGCTTGTGCTCACCTGTATTACTTCACGCTCGCCATTCTTCTTGCTCAATTCTGCTTCACTGGGCTTCTTGAACTATTTTAAAAGGCCAAGTCCTTTCTCTCTGTAGGGCCTGGCTAATAGCTGGCTGATGTGTCTGGCTCTTTCTCAAACCTTCGCACCTTAATTAAAGTTTGATCACTTTCTCAGAAAGACTTTCCCTTGGTCACCGTTATTGAAGTAGGTTTTTTTTTCTATAACTCTCTGGTCTAAAGTTTTGTTCTTTTATCTTCTGCAACCGTTGGTGGGAGGGTGGGAAAGGAGGCAGGGTTCTAGAAGAGCATATGGGGCCAGAGATCTGGTTGAGGTGGATTTTAAAATACAACCTGTTATAGTGCCCGTTCTCTAAATATTGTTTTAATGTGCCTTTTTCATCGTTTTTTAAACCCAAGTTCATGTGTGCAACTCACAGTGAAACCAAACAAACCAAAATATCAGAGTTTGGAGCAGAGGATTTATTGCAGGGCCAAGCTAGGAGAGCAGGTGACTCATGCTCAAAAGACTCCAGGTCCCTCTGGTTTTCAGGGAAGAGGTTTTGGTTCTTTTTTTAAGTGTTTTGTTTTTTTTTTTAATGTGGATGATTTTTTGGCTACGAGGCACGTGGGATCTCAGCTCCCTGACCAGGGATTGAACCCACACCCCCTGCATTGTAAGGGGGAGTCTTAACCACCGGACTGCTCGGGAAGTCCCTCAGGGAAGAGTATTTAAAGGAAACAGTTGGGGAGACAGCTGCAGGGTGAACACCTTTCTTCTGGTTGGTTTCTGGTGAAACCAGAACAGGGTAGGGCTCCAGGAATCTCAAGCCTCAGCCTCTAGTTCTGATCAGTCTGGGGGTTTCACCATGTTAGTTATCATCCTCCACCTCGGGGGTGGGGAGGGCTGCAGAACTCAAAAGACTGGATCAGATTGTTATGGAGGGACTGGGACTCTGTTTTATCCCGTCACTGTTGTTTCTTGACTGTTTTCCCTTCGTTTTTGCATTCCCTCAAGTCCCTCATTATTAACCCCTTGAATCTGTTCTTGGGAACTCAGGAAAGGTCTAGGAGACTAAAGCCTTTTCTTCAAACAAGAAATGAGGGACACGGAAAGGCTTTTGTTTTCTGGAGGACCCCGCAGGTTCCTTCTCTGTTTCAATCCAGTGTGGGGTTTTTGAGATTTATCCATGTTGGTATAAGTAGCTCTAAGAATTTTCCACAGTTCATTGCTCATTTTATTGCTGGGCAGTACTCCATTATAAAAGCATAGATCAGTACTTGATACATTCTGTTGCTAGATATTCTGAGGATCTTCCCTTTGCTTTCCAAATCTATACCCTCCCTTCCCCACCACTCTAGAAGGTTGATCTCCATGGGCTTCATCCATGGGCTCCTTGCCCTTAGGCCTTCTGTTGGGTTGAGACAATGGGGAGTCCCATTTGGAGACCAGAGGAATGGGAAAGCTAAAGTGTTTATTCCCCTGACTTCTTCTCTGTGGAGCTGCCTCTGGCTGGCTCTACAGTTCAGTCCCTCAGTCGTGTCTGACTCTTTGCGACCCCGTGGACTCAGCACACCAGGCTTCCCTGTTCATCACCAACTCCCGGAGCTTGCTCAAACTCATGTCGTTCGAGTCAGTGATACCATCCAACCATCTCATCCTCTGTCGTCCACTTCTTCTCCTGCCTTCAGTCTTTCCCACCATCAGAGTCTTTTCCAACGAGTTGGCTCTTTGTATCAGGTAGCCAAAGGATTGGAGCTTCAGCTTCAGCATCAGTCCTTCCAATGAATATTCAGGACTGATTTCCTTTAGGATGGACTGGTTGGATCTCCTTGTAGTCAAAGGGACTGTCAGGAGTCTTCTACAACACCACAGTTCAAAAGCATCAATTCTTTGGCACTCAGCTTTCTTTATGGTCCAACTCTCACATCCACACATGACTACTAGAAAAACCACAGCTTTGACTAGACAGACCTTTGTCAGTAAAGTAGTGTCTCTGATTTTTAATATGCTGTCTCAGTTGGGCATAGCTTTTATTCCAAGGAACAAGTGTCTTTTAATTTCATGGCTGCAGTCACCATCTACAGTGATTTTGGAGCCCCCCGAAATAAAGTCTCTCACTGTTTCCATTGTTTCCCTATCTATTTGCCATGAAGTGATGGGACCTGATGCTATGATCGTAGTGTTTTGAATGTTGAGTTTTAAGCCAGGTTTTTCACACTCCTCTTTCCCTGGCTGTACTCCTCCCCTGAAATTCGCTGCTTCTCTCAACATGGCCTTTCTGCCGGAACGCTTATTTCAGATTTGGGTAACCACTTCCTCCCTCCTTTCAGATGGAGTTGTGCTTTTCTGTGTTGGACTACTAAACCATCCTTTGATGTTCTACACTCAACTCATCCCAAATAATCTCCCTTTAAATGCTCCTTTAATTGTCATAATTTGAACATGCCATCTATTTCCTGCAAGGATCCTGATATGATGGACATTCAGTTCTTTCTGTTTTTCACCGTTGGTAACAGTTGTTAGGAGCATTCTGGTACAAGTCTTGTGGACACACAGGAAAATTTCTCCAAGGCGTCCACCCAGGAGAGCAAAGTTCTGGGTTGCAGGATATGATCTTTCCAGCTTTACTAGACCTTGTCACATCGCCTTCCAGAATACTTGCAGCAACTTACATTCCCACTAGCAGACTATGAGAGTTCCCTGTGACTCTGCCCTGTCTCTTTTCAGTTCGGGAAGTATTTATTGCAGTCCTACTGCATTCTCTGATATCTTGTGGAGAGTAGAAAAAAGCAAGGGGAAGGCAAGGACGCATAATGTAAGCACAAAGCTATGGCACAAAAAATAGGCCACTGCAGTGGGAGTTGGGATTTTAAGTGTTGGTCCTGCGTGTTGGTGAGACTTTTAACATAAATCGGGGAGCAAGGAGGAGGGTCAGGTAGGATGGGATTGATTGGGAAGTGGTGGCTTCGAAGTGCCGTCAGGAAATCTGGGGCAACCTGGAGGACGCAGTGTATGGCTGGGGGTGGAGGTGTGAGAGCTGCCATCCCCAGAGAGGCAAGTAGATGGTATGGCTGTAGGAGTCAGTGACATCGCTCAGGGGAAAAGTGTGGAGCAGTGGATGGTGTGTGCACGTGTGTGTGTAACCTTAGGATATGCCTGTGTTTAGGGGATAAGACAATGGCATCCCACTCCAGTACTCCTGCCTGGAAAATCCCATGGACAGAGGAGCCTGGTGGGCTGCAGTCCATGGGGTTGCTGAGGGTCGGACATGACTGAGCGACTTCACTTTCACTTTTCACTTTCATGCATTGGAGAAGGAAATGGCAACCCACTCCAGTGTTCTCGCCTGGAGAATCCCAGGGACAGGGGAGCCTGGTGGGCTGCCGTCTATGGGGTTGCACAGAGTCAGACACGACTGAAGCGACTTAGCAGCAGCAGCAGGGGATAAGAAACAGGAAAAGACACACTGAAGGTCTCAGAGCAGGAAGCAACCAGGAACTTTGGAAGATAGACCGAGGAACCGGCCTTGCTACCAAAGCTGGGGAGGGGGCTCAGGCAGGGTGTGCACAGGCCCAGATGCTGCAGGCGTCTAGGTGAGTGGTAGCTGAGCAGGCTTCATTGTTCTGTCACCTTCGGGAGGACAGTTTCAGTAGAGTTGTAGAGGGAAGCCCGGGGCCATGGTGCTTGAGGAATGGCAGAGAGTGAGGACGTGCAGTCAGCAAGCATAGGATTCTGCTTGGAGCCCTTTGGTGACGCAAGGTTGACGTAGGACACTAGAAGCTTGAGGAAGGAGCAAGGCTGCTGGAGGCTGAAGGGTTTGCAGCAGTAGTAAAGATGGTAAGAACAATAGGAGCATCTAACATCTGTCAGCTGTTTATGGCTTGCCAGGCACTGTATTCTGTGCTGTGTGTGGACGGTCTCAAGTGAAAAAAAGTGAAAGTCGCTCAGTCCTGTCCAGCTGTTTGTGACCCCACCCCATAACTGGCTGTTCGATCCATGGAATTCTCCAGGCCAGAATACTGGAGTGGTAGCCCTTCCCTTCTCCAGGGGATCTTCCCAACCTAGGGATCAAACCCAGGTCTCCTGCATTGCAGGCAGATTCTTTACCAGCTGAGCCACAAGGGAAGCCTGTGGACTATCTCATGTAATCTTCAAAACAGTCCTGTTGAACTAGCTATTATGGTTCTCTTCTTTCTATAGTGGGGAAAAAGTCAATCTCAGAAAGGCTGGGCAACTTGTCCAAGGTCACGTGACTGGTCTGAGATGGATCTGGGGTTGAAAAAATGCAAAAGGCAGGTTCACTGGTTGGAGAGCAGTATTTGAGGAGATGGGAAAAGATGGGATTGAGGGTTCAGAAGAGGGCTTGGCCCTGGGAACAAATGTTCTCTTTGACCATCTCTTCCTCCTCCTCTCTCTCCCTACCTCTCTCTCTTTTCTGTCCCTCCACCTATCTCCCAGACCATCCATTCACCAGTCTGTCTGTCATATGTCCATCATTTCATCTGTCTGTCCATCCATTTTTCTGTTGGCTCATCCATTTGCCTACTCATCAAATGTAGTAAGCACCTCCCTTGTCCCAGCAATTGTATTATTGATGAGTGAAACTAGTTGGGAATGGCAACCCACTCCAGTATTCTTGCCTGGAGAGTTCCATGGACAGAGAAGCCTGGAGGGCTACAGTCCATGGGGTCACAAAAAGTCGGACACGACTGAGTGGCTAACACAGCCCACACAGTCCACCTGTAGCTACTTGGAGAGCCCGATACTAACCTGCCGGTCACATGAACCAGCATAAATAGCAGCCTTGGCGGATGTCAGGGAAGGGAGGGGACCTGAACAAGGCCCTGAGGGAGGCTTCCCTGGGGAAGGATGTGTTGTCCCCTGGTTGAAGGGTGAGTGGGAGGGACCTGGGTTCTGAAGGGCAGGAAGGCCACTGTGGACTAGAGTTCAAATGGAAGTCTGACCTGGTGGGACCGGAAAGGGAAGGTTGAAAGAAGGAAACTCCTGAGTGTGGAGCAGGGCGGCGTGAAATGAGACTGGCTTGTGGGAAAGGAGGTCATTGAGGAGTTTTGTTTTTATCTTATGGTTGTTGTTATTCAGTCACTAAGTCGTGTTGACTCTTGCGACCCCTGTAGACTATAGCCGCCCAGGCTCCTGTGTCCATGGGATTTTCTAGGCAAGAGTACTGGAGTGGGTTGAATGGGTTGCCATTTTCTTGTCCAGGGATCTTCCCCATCCAAGGTTCGAACCCGAGTCTCTTACGTCTCCTGCAATGGCAGGCGGGTTCTTTACCACTAATACCACCAGGGAAGCCCATCACACCAAGGGCTTTTAAGCTGCATGTATGAGGTGATGCCGTTCCCATTTTGGAAAGAACAGTCTGGCTGCAGTGGTAGCAACAGAGCTTCTGCTTTAGAGGAACTTGGGGTGCAGTCGAATTGGAAGCTGGAGCTCAGCAACTTGTCCTGAGGCAACATTTCCAAGGCACACATTGTTCACTTTGAACTTGTTGATTCTCAGTCGCTGGAGGTACATGTGGAGGTGGTAGGGGGCTTCCAGTGGAGATTACAGGGGTGCTGAGGTGTGAAGCTTCCCAGCTCACTGGAGCTGCCCCAGGACTGCCGTAGGACCAGAGAAGCATACACTGGGAAAAAATTGCAGAGATGTGCGGATGGAGAGAGATTTAGAAGATAAACTGATGAGCTAGGAGGAGGGAAGTGACCTTGGACTTCTAGGAGTGGGGCCTGCACTTGGTCTTCCCTGCCAGTTGAGCAGCCCAGCGGGCCTGCATAGTATGTGTGTACAGGGGTCTGGGACCCAGGGAAGGCAGTGACGGTGGGAGAGGCAGCCTGCGGTTGGACTAAGTGCTCAACATGCAGTGAAGCGAATCCACAAGACTAGGGGTTTTAAGCCTGGCCCTCCAAAACCAGGGGTTTCCCTGGTGGCTCAGAGGTAAAGAATCTGCCTGCATCACAGGAGATGCAGGTTCGATCCCTGAGTCAGGAAGATCCCCTGGAGAAGGGCATGGCAACCCACTCCAGTATTCTTGCCAAGAGAATCCCATGGATAGAGGAGCCCACGGATGGAGATCCCATATAGCCCAGGGCTTCTAAAGGCCTGGCTTTGGAGCATGCCCGTGTGCTCAGTCACTCAGTCACATCTGACTGTGAACTGCAGCCCTCCAGGCTCCTCTGTCCATGGGATTCTCTTGGCAAAAATACTGGAGTGGGTTGCCATGCCCTTCTCCAGGGATCTTCCTGACTCAGGGGTCGAACCCATGTCTTCTGCAGTGCAGGCAGATTCTTTACCTCTGAGCCACTGGGGAAAACCCCGGTTTTGGAGGGCCAGGCTTAAAACTCCTAGTCTTGTGGGTTCAGTTCACTGCATGTTGAGCACCTAGTCCACCCCCAGGCGGCCTCTCCCACCGTCACTGCCTTCCCTGGGTCCCAGGTCCCTGTTAGCATTGCTGGTGACTTTGGGCCATGCCCGTGGAGGGTCCATTGCCAGTTCAGGCTCTGTGGGCAGGGGATGAGCTGGTGGAGTTGCCCCAAGGGCAGGCTTGGAAGAGAAAGGAAAGGAACTGGCTTTTTCGGTCTCTTGCCAAAATACACATTGCCTGTCAAGGAGGTTTTGGTGAACTCCAGTAACTGTGCCTAAAATCACAGCCCTGATAACCGTCATGCTCCCTACGGGAAGCCCCCTCCAGAATTAAACAGTTTATTTCTCAAGTGAAGCTTGTCAAGTAAATGAAGGCGTGCTCTCTTAGCCAGCTGGGGCTGCTATGACAAAACACCATAGGCTGGCTGCCTTAAAAACAACAGAAATGCATTGCTCACGTCCTGGAGGCTGGTCAAAGGACCATCCAAGGTCAAGAAACCTGCAGACTCAGTGTCTGGTGAGAACCTTCTTCCTGATTCATAGATGGGTCTTCTTCTTCTTTTTAAAGACTTAATTTTTTAGCTCAGTTACATGTTCCTAGCAAAGTTGGAGGAAAGTACAGAAATTTCCCATATAGCCCACCCCACCCCCACACATGATAGCCTCTCCCATCATCAGCATCCCCCCACCAGAGTGGTATGTTCGTTACACTGGAGGAACACACAGTGACCCCACGTGAGCAGCCGGAGCCCACAGTTGGCATTACAGTCACTCCTGGAGTTGTGCACTTTGTGTACTGTGTGTGTACTGTATAATGATGTGTAACCGTCATTACAGTAGATGGCTGTCCTCCTGCTGGGTCCTCGCGTGGAGGAAGTGGGGAGTGAGCTCTCGGGTCTCTCTCTTAAAAAATTTTCTTTCTTTCTTTTGGTTGCGCCGGGTCTTTGCTGCTGTGAAGTCTTTTCTCTAGTGGCATCGAGCAGGGGCTACTCTCGAGTTGCTGTCAACGGGCTTCGTTGAGAAGCATGGGCTCCCGGCACTGGGCTTCAGTGGTTGTGGTGCACGGGCTTCAGTTGCCCCTGTGGCATATGGAATCTTCCTGGACCAGGGGTCGAACCCATGTCCCCTGCATTGGCAGGTGGGTTCTCAACCACTGGACCACCAGGGAAGTCCTCGGGTAATCCTAGTACTGAGCCCTCACGGCTTAATCACCTCCCAGAGTCCCCGTCTCCAAATATCATCACACTTGGGGTTAGATTTCAGTGTAGGGGTTTGGGGAGGACACAGACAGTCAATGGCAAGCACTTTAAGACTTCCTCCTGGTGATTTTTGAGGAACAGTATTCCCAAGCAGTTCTGTTGCCTGTTAAGCGTGGCTCAGTCACCCATTTCCTGCTAACACAATCTGCTTGGCTCTGTCAACAGATGTTTATAGAAAGTAAGTTGTACGTGTCTCACCTGAGAAGGCTCACAATCCTCAGGCATGTTCAAATATTCATTTTAATTAGGCAAATTGATAATTATATTTCCTTGACATGTATCCTAATTAAGACTACTTTCTCCTAGCAAATAATGGTCTTTCTGAAAAGTTTACAACACCTGTTTTGAAGAAATTCTCAAAGGGAGAAATACCAAGATTAAAACATGCCTTCAAAATTACCTGTATTTGTTTTTAGGTCCCAATCAGTTTTTCGAGTTCATTTTATCGCCGGTTATTTCCCCCCTCGGAGTACAGGGATCATCAGTGGTTGACCTAAAAAGATGATTTCCTGGACATTTTAAGCCTCCACAGCTGTTTCAGAGGCACCAACTGTGTTCACTAATTCTGAATATTTCTTGGTCCCTCCTGGAAACCCTTTCACTTTAAGACAATAAATGAAATTCCTAAAGAATAAACTTACTTCCTCAGGTCTCACCTAAGGACTTCTGTAGAAACAATCAAACTGGAAATGTTGGTTCAGGTCTGAACAGGATCAAAAACATTATGTAAAAAATTCTAACCTATCAATGAAGAAAACAAAATGAATACCTTGAATTATGCCATCCATGTAGGCCAGGCCAGTTCCCTATTTAAGAAGGGTTCCTGTGACTAAAATAGGAGTTTGGATATCTTCCCTCCTCACTTTCATTGTCTGTAAAAATCAGTGCATAAAAAGTTCCGGTTAGAACATTTCCAAAAGACAAATGAACTTTTGTTTCTGAATGCCTTGTTTCTTTGCTTTTCTGTTTTTAAATGACTCTGTTGAGGTACCATAACATTCACTCATTTTCAGTTTTACTGGTTTTTAATACATTTTGTGGCGTGGCACAGCATCACAGTTTTAGAACCTCCTCCTCTCCCCAGAAAGGATACTTTGTGTCCATTTTCAGTCTCTTTATGTTTCCATTCCCAGCGCAGTCAGCTACTAATTTACCTCTGTAACTTTGCCTTTTCTGGACATTTCATATAAATGTATCATCTGTGGTCTTTTGTGACTGGCTTCTTTCCCTTAACATAATCTTTTTAGGATT
>NW_011494865.1:3126107-3129463 GCF_000754665.1 Bison bison bison | reverse complement strand
CAGCACTTTGTCCCTTTCTACTGAACAATATTCCAGTGTATGGATTACCACATTTGGTTTGTCCACTCACCCATTGGTGAACATTTGGATAATTTTTTGGACACATTCTCCCATTTGGACACTGGCTATCATGAAGAAAGCTGTCACGAACATGCACATAGATTTCTTTTTGTAGGGACATGTGTTTCATTTTGGGTCTTCCCTGGTGGCTAAGTGGTAAAGAATCTGCGTGCCAGTGGAAGCGATATGGGTTTGATCCCTGGGTTGGGAAGATCCCCTGGAGGAGGGCATGGCACCCCACTCCAGTATTCTTGCCTAGAGAATCCCATGGACAGAGGAGCCTGGCGGGCTACAGTTCACAGGGTCACAGAGTTGGACATGGCTGAAGTGGCTGAGCACACACGTACGTAAGTAGCTGTGTTTAGCATTTTGAGGAACCACCAAGGTGTTTTCCAAAGCAGCTGACCATTTCCATTCCTAGCAGCAGTGCATGTGGTTCAGATTTCTCCATACCCTCATCCGTACTGGAGACTGTCTGTCCATTTACTTAGAACCCAGCACACGGATGTGAAGTGAAATCTCACTGCGGTTTTGATTTGCATTTTCCTAATGGCTAATGCTGTTGGATATCTTTTCACATCTTATTGGCTGTTTGTAATCTTTGAAGAACTAGCACACACGTAAGTAGCTGTGTTTAGCATTTTGAGGAACCACCAAGGTGTTTTCCAAAGCAGCTGACCATTTCCATTCCTAGCAGCAGTGCATGTGGTTCAGATTTCTCCATACCCTCATCCGTACTGGAGACTGTCTGTCCATTTACTTAGAACCCAGCACACGGATGTGAAGTGAAATCTCACTGCGGTTTTGATTTGCATTTTCCTAATGGCTAATGCTGTTGGATATCTTTTCACATCTTATTGGCTGTTTGTAATCTTTGAAGAACTAGCACACACGTAAGTAGCTGTGTTTAGCATTTTGAGGAACCACCAAGGTGTTTTCCAAAGCAGCTGACCATTTCCATTCCTAGCAGCAGTGCATGTGGTTCAGATTTCTCCATACCCTCATCCGTACTGGAGACTGTCTGTCCATTTACTTAGAACCCAGCACACGGATGTGAAGTGAAATCTCACTGCGGTTTTGATTTGCATTTTCCTAATGGCTAATGCTGTTGGATATCTTTTCACATCTTATTGGCTGTTTGTAATCTTTGAAGAACTATCTGTTCAGATCCTTTGCCTGCTTTTCAAATGGGGTTATTTCTGTTTCTATTATTAAATTTGTTAGCGTTCTCTCTATGTTCTGACGAGATCGGGCATGTTCAGGGTGGTATGGTCGTAGACTCTGTATGTTCTGCATGCAAGTTGCTTGTCGACTGTATGATTTGCACATGTTTTCTCCCATTCTGTGGCTTGTTTTTTTCACTTTCTTGATGATGTCATTTGTAGCACCCGAGTTTTTAATTCTGAAGTCCCAGTTCAGTTCAGTTCAGTCACTCAGTCGTGTCTGACTCTTTGCAACCCCATGAATCGCAGCACGCCAGGCCTCCCTGTCCATCACCAACTCCTGGAGTTCATCCAGACTCATGTCCATCGAGTCAGTGATGCCATCCAACCATCTCATCCTCTGTCGTCCCCTTCTCCTCCTGCCCCCAATCCCTCCCAGTATCAGAGACTTTTCCAATGAGTCAACTCTTCGCATGAGGTGGCCAAAGTACTGGAGTTTCAGCTTTAGCTTCATTCCTTCCAAAGAAATCCCAGGGCTGATCTCCTTCAGAATGGACTGGTTGGATCTCCTTGCAGTCCAAGGGACTCTCAAGAGTCTTCTCCAACACCACAGTTCAAAAGCATCAATTCTTCGGTGCTCAGCCTTCTTCACAGTCCAACTCTCATATCCATACATGACCACAGGAAAAATCATAGCCTTGACTAGAACTTGTCCTTTTGATGCAATATCTTAGAACTGTAGCCCGTGCACTGCCCCCCCTCAAGGCTCCTCTGTCCATGGAATTCTCCGGGCAAGAATACTGGGGTGGGTAGCCATTCCCTTCTCCAGGGGATCTTCCTGACCCGGGGATTGAACCCCAGATCTCCTGCATTGCAGACAGACTCTTTACTGTGTGAGCCACCAGGGACGCCCAAGAAATCTTTACTTAAACCCAAATTGTGAAGATTTTTACTCTTGTGTTTTGAGAGTATTATAATTTATGCTGTTACGTCTAGGTCTGGTTCCATATTGAGTAAATTTTTATGTATTGGTATGAAGTAAGGGTCTAATTAGAAATTTCCTTTTTTTTTTTTTATTACAGTAGAAGCCTGGTAGTTTGTCAACAAACAGAAAGAATTAGCTAAAGAGGGGAATCTTTAAAGAATTACACATTTTTGACATTTCATTTTAATGTAAACTCTAATTATAAATATACATTCATTTACCAGTCTTTTGAGGTCAGGCCAAGGTCATATCTTATGTTAATAGTTTGGATTTATGGATGGGCCTGCAAGGGAGCCTTTCTTGTGTAAACCACACTCATAAGGAATCTTTTCCAGTTTGGGTTTTTCCTCAGTGGAGTAGTCAGTTAAAAATCACTTAGCAAGTATTCTGAGTGAAGGATTCTTTTAAGTTTATACTCATCAGATCTTTTACACTTGCCTCCCCAGTACCTAATTCAATTGTATTTTATTTTTTACCAGCTTGCTTTTATTGAGTCTTCCCAAAGCAGCCATCTTTGCTTTATCAGAAGCAACATTTTTTACATTCATATTTCTCTGATTTTAATTAGACAGTATAAAAATGAGTGCAGGCATGAACAGATCTGAGGGCAACTCCATGAGGGTCAGGGCAGAGCTCTGCAGAGCATGGAGAGGCCACCAGCTCGCCCTGGGCCACGATCAGAGCCTTTGCAGGGGCACGGAGAGTATTGGTGACACCTTCACGTTGGCCTAGTGGATGTCTGTTAAGGGAGTGTGTTCTTCAAGTAGAGGACTCAGCGACGACTTTTTATATTCGTGTAGTATGTGATTTTTAACTTTGTCAAACCCTCCAACTAGCAAGGGGCAGTAATGTGGGGCCAGGGCAAGTGGAGACTGCAGAAGCCCCAGGCCGGCTGCCAGCCACTCTCAGGACCACATATGGTGTGACGTCAGTTCAGTTCAGTTGCTCAGTCATGTCCGACTCTTTGCAACTGCACGGACTGCAGCACACCAGGCCTCCCTGTCCATCACCAACTCCCAGAGTTTACTCAAATTCATGTCCATTGAGTTGGCGATGCCATCCAACTGGATGAGAGGATGCCATCTCATCCTCTGTCATCCCCTTCTCCTCCTGCCCTCTATCTTTCCCAGCATCAGGGTCTTTTCAAA
>NW_011494865.1:3125244-3126007 GCF_000754665.1 Bison bison bison | reverse complement strand
CTGTCATCCCCTTCTCCTCCTGCCCTCTATCTTTCCCAGCATCAGGGTCTTTTCAAATGAGTCAGTTCTTCACATCAGGTGGCCAAAGGATTGGAGTTTCAGCTTCAGCATCAGTCCTTCCAATGAACATTCAGGACTGATTTTCTTTAGGTTGGACTGGTTGGATCTCCTTGCAGTCCAAGGGACCCTCAAGAGTTGTCTTAAACACCACAAAAGCATCAGTTCTTTGGTGCTCAGCCTTCTTTATGGTCCAACTCTCACATCCATACATGACTCCTGGAAAAACCGTAGCCTTGACTAGACGGACCTTTGTTGGCAAAGTAATGTCTGTGTTTTTTAATAATGCCATCTAGGTTGGTCATAACTTTTCTTCCAAAGAGCAAGCGTCTGTTAATTTCATGGCTGCAGTCACCATCTGCAGTGATTTTGGAGTGGCATCAGACCCCCAGGAAATGAGCAAAAGAATGTCCAGACTCCCCCATGTCTCCTTGTTTAAAGAAAAAGAACACTCCTCGTGGAGCTATTGCTGCAGGTCCTCAGCTGGAAGACAGAGGCCAGGTGGTGTCCGGATCTGAGTTAAGGAGCAGCCTGGGTGGCGAGTGCATCGTGTGTGGATCTGTGTGGGGCACCGTGGCACTTGCTCATCTCAGGTCCAGGGCTGGTAAGCAGGAGTGTTCAGAGGAGCACGCAGCTCTTCTGGCTCCCGGCCCTCTGGGCTCGCCACCGGAACCCAGCAGAGCAGGATGGGGCACCTCATTTATGT
>NW_011494865.1:3104576-3125144 GCF_000754665.1 Bison bison bison | reverse complement strand
TCCCCCAGCTGCTCTGTCCCACCGGCAGCCCAGGAGTCACTGTTCTACCTCTGCTTCTACCCCTCTCCGTGTCCCAGCGTCCGTAGCCCTCCGGGCACACCTGGGGTCCATCCATCTCTCTGCTTCCAGTCTGTTTCCTGAAGAGCACCCAGAGTCAGATCTTTGAAACAAAACCCAGTTCTGTCAGGCCTGGTCGCGGTTTGTCTCTGTCTCCCTCTTCACTGCTTCTTCATTCTTCAGGCCTGGGCTGGTTCTCCCGTTCTGAGTTAGGTCACCTGCCATTCACCGTCACCCATTCTTTTATGATAATTGTTCAGTTACTCAGCTGTGTCCGACTCTTTGCTACCCCATGGACCGCAGCACGCCAGGCTTCCCTGGCCTTCAGCATCTCACGGAGTTTGCTCAAACTCTTGACACTGAGTCAGTGATGCCATCCAACCATCTCATCCTCTGTCGTCCCCTTCTCCTCCTGCCTTCAGCCAGTCAGCTCTTTGCATCAGTGAATAGAATTGTGTCTGTACTCCTGTGACTTTGATGTCCTTTCCTGCCCTAGATGATAAATTCCTGGGAGGGCAGGAAGCCCGGGCCTAGGAGGGGGTCTGGCAGCCGTGGACCTTCAGTGGCCTTTCATTATGTGAATAAACAAATGAAAATGAATATAACGCCGCCTGATCAGGTATATGTATCCACTAACCCACCACTTATACACACCATGTTTTCTCTGGACAAAACCAGCAGGAACCCAGATATTGAGCCAGTCAACAGGACCCTTGCAAACCATGCACCCCTGGGTGGTTGGTGCCTTACTCAGAGGCATCCGCTGGGGATGGTGCTTGTTTCCAGGCAGGGGCCCCTGCCCTGTAGAGCTGCATCTGTCTCAGGGAAGGGTGGCCATCTCTTCCATCCAGGGCCCCCATTTACCCAGCCTCTGTGCGGGACTGCCTCTGCCCAGAGCAAGTGCCTGCTTCCAGTTCTTCCTGAAGTGCTGCCCAGGCCAGCAGTCACTGGCTGTCTTGGCAATGAATCACGGAGAATGGCGCAGAAAAGTCACAGCAAACCTCCACCCAACACAGCCGGGCCCTGAGTGGAGTTCTGCTTCTGAAAATTGACAGGGGTTTGGAAAATGTCCCCGCCCCCACCCCAACTTAGTCATTGTCTAGAACAACATCGGCCAAGTGCACTGATGCTGAGAGCCGCCTGGCTGAGCCCTCCTGGCCCGACTGCCTTCTTACTTCTCTGAAGGGCTGCAGATAAAGATGCTGGCAGGCCCCTCGTCCCCACATGGCAAGTGTGGCAGCCAAGCTGTGACTCAGAGTCTTTTGTGTATCTCTAAAGCTACCTTTGGACATGTGGAGGCCAAGAAAAGAGGTTGGGTAAATTCACTTTGGTACTTAGGAAACGTAATTCAGAGACTCTGGGTTTCGCTGTCTCAATTATTTTGGGGGAGGAGAGGGTCCTGAAGGACATTGCTTTTTAAAAACACAGTTCTCCCCTTTCAAAGCGAACAATTTGGTGGCTTTTAGTCTATGCACAGAGATGCACCACTATCCCCACAGCCAATTTTAGAACCTTTTCCCTACCCTAAAGTAAAACCCCACACCGCTTAGCTGTCACCCCCGTCCTCAGCGCCCCCACCCCACCCCCCAGGCCCAGGCCGCCACTAATGAAAGACGCTGTTAACTGCGGCATCAGGTTCTGGCAGTCTTCCTGTTGGGACATTTGGTTTGTTAAACCAGAAAGAGTCCCAGAGTGGTGAAGATTATTTTGCTACTGTTGTGTGTGTGTGTGTGTGTGTGTGTGTTTTTAACCACTAAAATGAGATTAGTCCCCAGGGGAGATGAGAGGTATCACTGAAGAAATTTAGATTGTGATTCACAGTGCCGATCGCTTCTGTGAGGAGCTACAAAAATTTCATTTCGTTGGCACTTGCTCTTTAGCCAAAAAGCTTCCAGGCAGCTATACAGCTACCCGTGTTTGCCATTTTATAACCAAAACAGTATCCACAGTATGCGATGGAAAAGATATTAAGACAAAAGCATGTGCACACGTGTGCACGTGTGCACACATACACATGCACACCATCAGATATTTTCTGAGCCCTGCTATGTGCTCTGGGGAACAAAGAAATGGGTAAGATTTTGAGGATTCTGCTAGGACAGAGGTAGGAGTTACCATGAGTAACAATCATGGTTATAGAAGCTCTTACTTGACGACTTACAGTGTGCCAAGTCTGCGTGCTTCACGTATATTAACTCCGTAACTCAGCAACGCTTATAAAGTACATGAGTTACTCTTTCTTTGTTGTTGTTCAGTTGCTAAGCCGTGTCCGACTCTTTGCGACCCCGTGGACTGTAACCTGCCACGCTCCTCTGTCCATGGGGATTCTCCAGGCAAGAACACTCAAGTGGGTTGCCATTTAGTTCTCTAGGGGATCTTCCTGAATCAGGGATCGAACCTGTGTCTCCTGCACGGCAGGTGAATTCTTTACCACTGAGCCACCTGGGAAGCCCTATTCTTACTTTACCGATAAGGAAACTGAGGCCCTGAGAGGTTAGGTACTTGCATCATGTCACAGAGTTGGTAAAGGGGGAAAATGGGATATAATTCTGGCACTCAAGCCTCTGAGTCTGGGCTGTACTGGGACCAGGTTAGGGCTTTGGGAGATCCCAAAGTGGTCCAAGGTCTTGAAGCCTTTCCACAAGCCCATATGTCTGGGTGTAATGGGTCTTATCTTCTGCCCTGTATTCACATTTGCCCCTTGTCTCAGGGTCTGGTGTTCGCTGTGTGCTGTGCCTGGGGTGCATCCCCCTGCCCCCCACCTGACTGTCTCATCCTCAGATCTCATCTTCCGTGTTGTCTCGATGCTGCGTTCACTGCAGAGCTCTCCCACCCACCAGTTACTCCATCCATGTTCACCCTGCTTCTGCAGTACCGAGGAGCACAGTGTGTGATGAGCTTGGTAGCTGAGCTGTTCCTTGTCTGTCTCGCCACCATTCTGTAAGGTCTTTAGGAATGGGACCTGCAGCCTTGTCCACCATTGAATCCAGGTGACTTGTGGGGCACCTGTCCTCAGAACAGACTGGCTGAACGAGGGGAGCAGGTGGAGCTACATCCACTTGCAAGGGAGGGGAGGCAGCGTATGAGCTGGGCCCAGAAGGACAGATGGCATCCCAGCAGGAAGAGCTGGTAGAAAGGAGCGCAGCCCCTGGAGGAAGGGGCAGGAAGGCACTGCGTTCGAGGAGCTGATACAGATCCACATGGTGGGAGCCTTTGGCATGTCTTGTGCAGGGCTCTTCCGTCTCAGCCTTGACATGGGCTGGATCCTTCTTTTTGTGGGGCTGCCCTTGAAATGTGGGATGTTCAGCACCATCCCTGGCCACTGTCCACTGGATGCCAGAAGCACCATCCCCCTCCCAGTGTGATGGATGGAAATCATCCCTGGTTTAGAGCTGCTGGTCTAATGGGAACAGTAATCAGTGCAGCTGGGAGAGATTCAGGCAATGTTTTAGCTCCAGGTGCCAGCAGGAGCGAGGATCCACTGACATCTTCATTTATCCTTTCACCAAATGTTTACTGAATGCCTCCCGCCTGCCAGGAACCGTGTGACGCGTGCTGACAGTATGCTGGAAAGGGAAAGCAGACGCGGACCGTTTCTCATGGAGATTGGAAGGCGGTGGCCCTTTAGCGAGGGAGTGTGGTGATCAGGGTGAGCATTTTAGGAAGAGTCTGGTGGTGGTGACCGGCTGAGGTGGCGCAGAGCAGGGAGTCCTGCACGGAGCTGTCGTGGTGGAGCTGTCCCCCAGGTGGGAAGGATGAAGCCCTGACCTGCAGGGGTGGCACTGTCAGTAATGCTGAGTTAATTCTCTTTCTAGTCCAGTGGAGAGATGTGGCCCCTGTAGTCCCAATTTATGTATTATTTTGAATCAGTTAACAGGAGTCACAGCATTGAATTCTTAAATATTCTGATAATGCAGTGATGTGTTATACTGATAGGAACCTTGTGAATCAGACCGCCCACTCTCAGACTTTTTCTTTTTTTATAATTTTTCATTTTTGACCATGCTGGGTCTTCACTGCTGGGAGGGCTTTTCTCTAGTTGCAGCTTGTGGGGGCGACTCTGCAGAGGCGGCGTGTGGGCCCCGCTTTGCGGTGGCTTCTCTCGTTGCAGCGCACAGGCTTAGTTGCTCTGCCTCGTGTGGGATCTTCCCTTAACCAGGGATGGAAACTGTGACCCCTGCCTTGGCAGACAGATTCTCAACCACTGGCCCACCAGGGAAGCCCAAGCTCTCAGATGTTTTAACCACTGTCTTGTGATTTTAACTCTGTCTTCCAAAAGTCACACTACATTTAGAATAGGAGACTTTCATTTATAAAAAGAAAATTCAGGGGACCTCCCTGGTGGCCCAGAGGCTAAGACTCCACACTCCCAGTGCAGGGGGCCTGGATTCAATCCCTGGTCAGAGAACTAGATCCCAGATGCTGGAACTGAGAGTTCACAGGTCACAAATAAAAGACTCTGCATGCCACCACTAAAAGCAGCCAGATAAACAAACGGAAAAAAAGAAAGTAAATTTAGAAAGCTATCTGTCATTGTATTCCATCTTGAATTATTTGGGGTTGCCTATAAAATAGCAGGTTTAACACACCATGAAAACATAAATTATTAGAGTATCAGGTATTAGTGACATGACTGATTCCTGTAGGCCTTTTCCTAGTTGGATGATTCATTTGCTTTTGGGGGTGCGTTTATTATGGTTACTAATTGATTAACTGATAAGAATGAAAAGATCAATAAAATTTCTAGTTCTTGGTATGTATATTAAAAGGACAGCTTTCATTAACAATTGACAAATATGCCCCAAAAGTGTAATAAAAACGAGAGGAACTATATTGGCAGAGACAAATCCAAGAAGACATTTAGTTCGTGATACTGATGTGCAAAATGTAAAGAAGGACTGCATTTTGAATCCCTGTCTTTCAGTCAGGATACTGGCACATAAACAGAATCTCATAGGAAGGAAGGATTCTTGGCAGGGAATTGTGTGAATTTTAAAAGGTGTTTAAGATTCTTTGTGTAGAGTCTCTTTGCACTTAATAATGCTCAAAGGAGACTTGCAGGCCTTTCCTGACCATGCTTTAATACCACCCAGAATCATTTTTATCCCTTGACTTTGAAAAAAACTGCTTCTATGGCAGCCTCTGTCTATTAGCAGAAATTTGTAATTGGCCAAATATTGTTACTCTGTATACGATGGATGAATCAAGTCTGATGGATTAACCAGGTTCCTCTCTAAGGTGTGTTTATCCTTTAAGAAGTATTTTTAAATCAATTTTAAAATTTGATGTAGGCTCTGGTAACATTCTAAATTATGGCAGTTTATCTTGGTAGCTTGGAGCTTGTCTGTTTCTGGCTTGTCATTTGAGCAGAGCTCAGCACTCCTAGCCGGATGAGTCTTCTCTGTAATTTTACCATTGTGATCACCTGCCCTGAAGTCAAGGCTCTGTGGCATAATCGGTCTGGTTCTGCCCCTCACCCTTTGTTAGTCTCGAGCAAGTTATTTACCCTTGACCTCGTGAGCCTCCTCTTCTGTACCTCTAAGCAAAATGAAAGGGTTACCATAAATAAGGGCTTCTCATCCCACATGGCTTCAGGGAGCAGGTGGTGAATGGGGCCAGTTGTGGACCGTGGTAAATTCCAGAGCATTTACCCCAGTAAAGGGGCAGTTACTATTCTCAGTACCTGCCATTCATTGGCACAGCCCATTTGGGCCTGTTGTGGCCAGATTTTCTATGAGATTCCAAGAAGCCAGGTGTATGTATGAAACTCATGCACTTAAACCATTGGCAGCAAATTCAGAATTTTATAAAGACTGCATGGGCCAAACAGAATACATCTGCTAGGCAGATCACATCCAGAGACCTGGAGTGTGTTATCTCTAGGGGGGATAACCAGTTAGCATCCTACAAAAGAAAGAAGGCCTGGGCCCCGGCCTGTGACCCTGAATCAGCCCTCTACCGTTGGCAGGGTCTGTGTGCTTCGCAGCTTCCTGGGGAAGAGCTCCCGGCCTTGCCAGCATTGGCTTTGTGTACTGCCTTCTAATTCACCAAGATGTGCCATTTAAAGGAAACTCTTTGGAGACAAAAATGTCTTTATGGAGGTTGGCAGCTTGCAGGCAGCCCAGGGAACATTGCATCTTTTTCATGCATGGCTCTCTCCTCTTCAGGCCAGCCTGGAGATTCTGAACAGTAGAAGCCACTGCTCATCAACTGTGTAACCTTGAACTTGAGCCATGATTAAGCTCTCTAGACAGGCCTCAGTATTCCCCACTTGGTTAAATGAGAAGGATGCTTGAAGTAACTCCCTTGAGAATCCCTCCAGCACAATTTCCAGTTCTTTAGGGGGGAAAGGTGGGCTTGTAGGAGATAAGCCTTCAGCCTTCATAGGATGTTGTTATTTTAGTCACTGAGTTGTGTCAGACTCTTGTGACCCCATGGACTGTAGCGTGCCAGGATCCTCTGTCCTTGGGATTTCCCAGGCAAGAAGACTGGAGTGGGTTGCCATTTCCTCCTCCAGGGGATCTTCCTGATCCAGGGATTGAACCTGAGTGTCCAGTGGCTCCTGCATTGGAGGCAGATTCTTTACCACTGAGCCACCTGGGAAGCCCTTGTTACATAGCAGTAGATAGCTAATATACCATCTCTTTGAATTCGTTTAAAAAATTAATATTGAGGCGACTTCCCTGGTAGTCCAGTAGCTAAGATTCTGCTCCCCATGCAGGGGGCCTGGGTTCAATCCCTAATCAGGGAACTAGATCCCACATGCAGCAACTAAAGATCTCAAGTGCTGCTATGAAGATTGAAGGTCCCGCATGTCATGGCTAAGACCTGGCACAGCCAAATAAATAAACATAAATATTAAAAAAGTTAATATTGAAAAATTATATTCACTGTAGACATTCATGTGTATGTGCTGAGTCCCTTCAGTCACGTCTGACTTTTTGTGACCCCATGGATCCCTGCCAGGCTCCTCTGTCCATGGGATTCTCCAGGCAAGAATACTGGAGTGTGTGCTGTGCCCTCTTCCGGGGGATCTTCCTGACCCAGGGACTGAACCCATGTCTCTTAAGCCTCCTGAGTTGGTAGAAGATTCTTTACCTCCAGCGCCACCTGGGAAGTGTGTAGACATTCATGGCAGATATAAGTGTTTTAGTTAAATGAATGTATGCAGTACTGTGTCTTAACACTAAGAACTGTATAGGCCTTATTCAGAGGTTTGTGTCAGATGTTTCAAAAGATTACAGCCTTGTTTTGATACCATCAGGGTCAGAAATGAGATCTTAATCAACTCATTTTATTCTTTAATCCATTCATTCTAAAGTACTTAGTTTATCTCAAAGTTTGGTCTTACCATAGTCATCAATTAGAGTTCCTGGCTGCATACTTGCATCAAATTTGGGCAAAGCAAGTACCCTGTCTGTTGTGCTTTTAAAAACACACATGTGTGTAGCACACGCACAGTTCTAATGGGTGTTTTCATTGATGTGTGAAAGTCTGAAGTGTCAGATCACACTAATTAGTAATGAATTCCCCAATTAAGTTCTTACCTTGAATCTTGGAATTCTTATAAGTAAGTAAGTAAAGTTGCTCAGTTGTGTCTGACTCTTTGCAACCCCATGGACTGTAGCCTACCAGGCTCCTCTGTTCATGGGATTTTCCAGGCAAGAGTACTGGAGTGGGTTGCCATTTCCTTCTCCAGGGGATCTTCCCAACCCAGGGATCAAACCCAGGTCTCCAGCATTGCAGACAGATGCTTTACCGTCTGAGCCACCAGGGAAGCCCAGAATTCTTATAAGGAATATTGAATTGGTTTTGAAAGGTGATTTAAAGGAAGAAATGATTAGATAGTAATAGATAAGATGGAGAAATGTTTAGGACCAAGTACCTGAGCTGGTATAAGATGGCATCACCAACTCAACGGACATGAATTTGAGCAGACTCCAGGAGGAAGTGGTGGACAGAGGAGCCTGGAGCGCTGCAGTCCACGGGGTCACAAAGAGTCAGACATGACTAATCGAGTGAACAAGAACAACCTGAGCTGGACATAAGCAGGACATCAGAATGAATAGGAAAATATGCAAAACAAAACCCGTACCCACTAACAACAACAACAGAATCCCTCCAAGACATTATTTCAATTTAGGGAAACTATTTCTTTCTGTCTGTTTGATATAAAACACATTCAAGCGGTTCCTTGGTTAGTTGCACACAAGTGCTTTTCACAGTTGGATCTGCATAAAATCGGGGGTTTGTTAAAGCGCGGAGTCTAGGTCTGGGGTGGCAGGCTTTCCCACCTGGTGGGATGGTGATGTTGCGGGTCCCTGGACCAGGCCTTGAGGACTGAGGTGGAGGCTGAACCCCGCCCCCTGTGCCCAAGCGCAGCCTGCACCTCCTAGCTGCTGTCTGCTTATCCTCACCTTCTCCCTCAGGCTCCACTTCCAGGTATTTCTGCTCCTTCATTTGGGTTGTCAGGCGTTTACCAGGCTGTCTCACACTTAGGCTCTTTCGGACTAGGAAAATTTTTTTAAATGAAGTTTTTTTTTTTTAATTTTATGTATTTATTTTGGGCCTTTGGTGCTGCACGTGGGCGTTCTCTAGTTGCAGTGAACCGGCTTCTCATTGTGGAGGTTTTCTCTTGTTGCAGAGCACATTTAGGCTCTTTCGGACTAGGAAAATTTTTAAAAATGAAGTGTGTGTGTGTGTTTTATTTTATTTATTTTGGGCCTTTGGTGCTGCACGTGGGCTTTCTCTAGTTGCAGTCAACCGGCTTCTCACTGTGGAGGTTTCTCTTGTTGCAGAATAGCAGGTTTGTCTTGTTGAAACAAGTTTCTCTTGTTTCTCTAGTTGCAGTCAACCGGCTTCTCACGGTGGAGGTTTCTCTTGTTGGCTCTGGGACACACGGGCTTCAGTAGTGCTGGCACTTGGGCTTAGTTGCCTCAAGGCCTGTGGGATCTTCCTGGGCCAGGGATCAAACCCCTGTCTCCTGCATTGGCAGGTGGATTCTTAACAACTGGAACACCAGGAAAGCCTCCCATAAACGTTTTTTAAATGCCCCGATTGTGTATCAGGGAGCTTTAGGGATAGACCTCACTGTATCCAGACTTCGACCATTTCAGCTGGCAGAACAGTGCTTTCCAGGATTCTAAAGAGAGAAGCTGGTCCGTTCTGGGTGTGTGTTGGGTTGGGGGGCAGACATTTGCTCTGCCCTGGAAGGGAGGCATTGTAAGCTTTCCCAGGCTCTTGTAGGTGTCAGTCAACTAATACCTAAGCCCTGTCCTGGGGGTAACTCTTGACTTTGGTGAAATAACTTAATGCAGATGTTAAGAATTCGCTTTCCTAATATAAAAATCTGCCCTTCTGAGGGGGCAGGGAAGGTATAAGTTTACAAAAGCTTCCTCCATCTAGTACTAAGCCTTACCAGCCTCAGTTCAGTTCAGACCTGCCTCTTGAAAAATCTGTATGCAGGTCAGGAAGCAACAGTTAGAACTGGACATGGAACAACAGACTGGTTCCAAATAGGAAAAGAAGTACGTACGTCAAGGCCGTATATTGTCACCCTGCTTATTTAACTTATATGCAGAGTACATCATGAGAAACGCTGGGCTGGAAGAAGCACAAGCTGGAATCAAGATTGCCAGGAGAAATATCAATAAGCTCAGATATGCAGATGACACCACCCTTATGGCAGGAAGTGAAGAGGAACTAAAAAGCCTCTTGATGAAGGTGAAAGAGGAGAGTGAAAAAGTCGGCTTAAAGCTCAGCATTCAGAAGACAAAGATCATGGCATCCGGTCCCATCACTTCATGGGAAGTAGATGGGGAAACAGTGGAAACAGTGTCAGACTTTATTTTTCTGGGCTCCAAAATCACTGCAGATGGTGACTGCAGCCATGAAATTAAAAGACGCTTACTCCTTGGAAGGAAAGTTATGACCAACCTAGGTAGCATATTCAAAAGCAGAGACATTACCAGCCTCAAGTATCTTTAATTCAGCCTTGATTAAAATCGAGACCAAAGACCACACAGACTTCTGTGGCAGGAACTTTAAGAGGCTCCAGATGCTTCTGAGAACACAGAGCCCTGAATCAACGGATTGCCTTTATGAGAAGGATAAGGTAGATGGAACAGTGACATGTGAGCTTTCCTTTATTTTAGATCAAATCTGTTTATTTCGCACCTTGTCATCATAAATTTGAGATTCTAAGCTTTTACTAAGTAAACGAGTAACAATGAAAGATTTAATACCTCCAAAGACTACTGACTTTCCAGGACTATGACTATTTGTCATAGAAAACTATGTTTGTTAAAATGTTACTGTAGAAAACTGTTTATAAATTTTATTTGTTGTAGCAGATTGATTTATGCCCCAACCTTCAGATGAGGATCATCCCCCTCCCTGTTTAATTTATCCAGTTTAAACCACTTTGCAAACTGCCTCAGAAACAGGAAAAGCAGTGAAAAGCATTCATCAGCACAAAAAGGTTACCATTTAAGTAGAATGAATGAACAGTGCCAACAATGAACTTTAAAACACAAGTCAAAATCTCAGTTTTTTTCAGGACACCAACCTTCAACTTGTGAAGAAGTGTTGCTGACTCCTTCCTGGCCCTCTACATCTGATCTGTGTAACAGATATTTTTTAAATGAATTTTATTATTTTTCTTATTGGCTGCACTGGGTCTTCGTCGCTGCTCTCGGGCCTTCTTTAGATACGGCGAATGGGTGCTTCTCTCTGTTGTGGTGCACAGACTTCTCATTGTGGTGGCTTCTTTTGTTGCAGAGCTCTAGGGTGCACAGGCTTCAGGGGTTGCAGCACGTGGGCTCAGTAGTTCCGGTTCCCGGACTCTACAGCACAGGCTCAGTAGCTGTGGCAAACGGGCTTAGTTGCTCTGTGGCATGTGGCATCTTCCCAGACCAGGGATCCCCTGCCTTGGCAGGTGGATTCTTAACCACTGGACCACCAGGGAAGTTCTGATGTATGTTAACAAGTTACCCCAGGAACTTGGCAGTTTGAGGCAGCTGAGTCACATTATCTCGCATTTCCCATCAGAAATCTGGGTGCAACCTAGCTGTGTCCTTCTGCTGCAGGGTCTCAGGAGGGCTCTGTCAAGTGTCACCTGGGGTGTGGTCTCATCCAGAAGCTCGCCAGGGCGAGTCCTCTTCCAGAGGCACCCACGTGCCCGTGGCGAGTTTCCGTTCCTTTCAGGTTGCTGCATGGGGAGGGCTCGGGTCTTCACAGGGTGTTGGCCAGAGACCTCCCTCGGTCTCTTGCTACATTTGGGCTACTCATCTTGGGAGCCTTTTCCCTTCAGGACATGCGCTCCAAGAGAGAGTGAGGGAGAGCAAGCAAGATGGAAGGCAGGGTCTTTTGTTTTGTTTTTGCTTAATCTCTCTCCTTTTCAGAACCGCTACACTGAGGTGTGAAGACATATGAAAAGCTGTACATATTCAGTGTGTCCAGCTCAGAGAGTGGGGGATAACTTTACACCTGTGAAACCATCACTCCCATAGACATCTGTCATAAACGTGCATCTCCTCCTGAAGTTTCTTCCTGCCCACCTTATTTTGTTGTTTTTGTTATTGTGTGTGTGTGATGATAACACATAAGATCTACCTTCTTAGCAACTTTTAAGTCTCTAATACAGTATTGCTAGCTGTAGGCACCAACCTGTATAGAAGATAGAACTTACTTATCTTGGATAACTGAAACTTTGTTGTTGTTTGGTCACTAAGTCATGTCTGTGTCTTTGCGACCCCACGAACTGCAGCATGCCAGGCTTCCCTGTCTTTCACTATCTCCTGGAGTTTGCTCAAACACATGGCCACTGAGTCAGAGATGCTGCCCCCTTTCCTGTTGCCTTCAGTCTTTCCCAGCATCAGGGTCTTTTCCAGTGAATAAGCTCTTTGCATCAGGTGGCCAAAATATTGGAGCGTATCACCACCCTGTTTTCCTCACCCCCATCCCCAGCCCCTGGAAGCCACCACTGTGCTCTCTGCTTCTATGAACTTGACTATTTTGGATTCCACATACAAGTGAGATCATGCAGGGTTTGTCTTTCTGTGTCTGGCTTCTTGCATTTAGCTTGGTGTCCTCCAGGTCCATCTGTATTGTCCCAAATGGCAATATAAGGGCTGAATAATATTCCCCTGTGTGTAAACACATTTTCTTTGTCCATCAAGGAGCACTGAGGTTGTTTTCACAGCATACCCAGGATATGCATAGTCTCTGGAGGCTCATCCCGTAACTGTATTCTGCTTATTAGAGGCAAGTTGCTAAGCAGGTCCAGGTCCAGCCCACAGTCAAGGGGAGGAGATCACACGGGATGTGAATATCAGGACTCAGGGGTCTTTGGGAGCATTCTGGATTCATTCTGCCACGAGTAGTAAGGGCTCAATGAATGTGAGTCAAATTTGTGGTAGTGCTGAGCTGCTGTCCTTGGCAATGGGATTCAGACTGAGTTCAGGTCAGTGGTGATTTGACTGAACAGCTAGGATTCTGAGCTGTAGGTCAGGAACCGGCAGATTAGCACACATATACAATTTGTTCTGGCCGAGTATGTATAGGTAGTTTTGTTTGTTTACATGCTTCTCTTCTTAAGCTCTGGAAAAGGAGGAAGAAAAGGAAGGGAGACCTAAAGTCTGAGATCCACTCTTGAGATGATAGTAAGCTAGTCATGGTGGGTGGGAAGGTGACCGTGGAATTTTAAAAGCTTGTGTGCGACATCTGGATCTCAGCTTAAATGACACCACTTCTCAGTGCATCCAATTTAAATAAGCTATTGTGTGCTGTGCTAAGTCAGTTCAGTCATGTTCAACTCTTTGTGACCCTGTGGACTGTAGCCCACCAGGTTCCTCTGTCCATGGGATTTCCCAGGCAAGAATGCTGGAGTGGGTTGCCATGCCCTTCCCTAGGGGATCTTCCCAACCCAGGGATCAAACTCTTATCCCTTACATCTCCTGCATTGGCAGGTGGGTTCTTTGCCACTTGCGCCACCTTCCCCCTTAATCCTCAGCAGAGCCCTTGGCACCCTCCGGCTACCCTCTCCGTGTATGTCCTTATCTGCTGCCTCTCCTCATGAGAACTAAGCTCGAGAGAGCCGGGACCTCACCTCTCTTGGTCCTCTCGTGTGTCAGCACGTCACACAGGGCCTGGCAAACAGTGGGCTTTCAGTAAATGTTGAGTAAACGAGTGAGATGAACACAGAGATGTGAAATGATGCCAGGGGGCTTTCTGCAAATTCTAGTATCCTCTTAACTTCCAGAGCAAATGCCGTTTTGCAGCTCACCTGCAAAATACAGTCATTTGTTTAAAAGAAGAAGACCGTCTCAAGGTCACAGGGTAGTTCTGTCCCTGCAGCTGATGGCTGGTGGCCGTCAAGCAGGTCGTGTCACCATTCTGGGCCGAGGATAAAATCTGGGTGGGTGAGTGAGTAAATGTGTTCAGGCTGCTCTGTCCCCAGAGCCCATTTGGGCAGAGGAGGCTATGTGTTTTCAACATTGGTCTGCCACGTGTGATTTTGTTTGAAGGAAGGATTCTGTGGCCAAAGAGAAGTTTGAAATCACAGTTTGAAACCTCTGTGCCCACTGATGGGCATTCTAGCTCTGCAGATGCAGACACTGCTGGCGGATTAGGATAGAGGCCTGTGGCCCCTGAGGCTTTGGCAAAACCAGTAGGCAGTGCAGTCTGGTAACTTACCTTCAGGTAATATAAGTGCTTTCCAAGAATATAAAGGATGAAAGATTCTGGTTCCCCGACCCTGACCCACAGCCTCACACCTCACCTATGCCCACATCACGCTGCCTTGGAAATGTTAGCGTCTTTTTTTTCCCCCCACATTGACTCAGATTTCATTTTTGGCATTGCCTTTCCAACCAGATAGCCAGAGCTTCTGAACTCCAAGTTTTGTAATTAAATTTCTGTCACATCCCTTGAAACAGTGCAGATTGTGCCATTAAAAGATTTGACAGCACTTCACCTAGTCATTTAAACATAATACTTCTGGCAACTTTCAACTTGCAGTATTTTAAATTCTAATTAAAAAACTATTGAACATTAATATGCTCTAAACCTCTGTGATACCTCTGTGCTTCATCTTGGCCATCTAGTTTTTAAAGAAACAGCTTGGTTGCGTGACTGTTAACAGCCCACGTGGTTTTTTTTTTTTTATCCTCCCGGCTTTTGGGAATCACCGGGTCCCAGGCATAATTAGTATAAATCAAAATCCTCTAGCTGATGACAGGAAAATGGTATGTTTGAACAGCAGCTTATTAAAATGACCTACTTAATTTAAGAAAAATATTGTATCCACTTGCATGATAACCTGGATGCTTTCCCTGACAGATTTTATAATATTTCTTCTCTCCTTTTCTTTCTTTTTCTTTTTAAGAAAAGGAAAGGGAATGGAAAGGCCCATTCTACTTCATCCAAGGTGCAGACCCCCAGTTTGGACTGATGAAGGCCTGGGCCACTGGGGACTGTGACAACGGTGGTGATGAGTGGGAACAGGAGATCCGTCTGGCTGAGCAAGCAGTCCAGGCCATCAACAAACTGAACCCCAAGCCCAAATTCTTTGTTCTTTGTGGGGACCTCGTCCACGCCATGCCAGGTAAGACTCGGGCTGTCGCTGTGATCTTATCTCCTTCCTGAAAAAAAAAAAAAAAGATCTCTCTTAAAAAGACATCTCTGCTCAGTAATGGCTCATTCCTTTCTCTTCACAGTGGTTGCAAGATCGTCAAATATCAGAAAATACACACTCATTTTAGTTTTAGAATACGGCAAGGTTAATCACAGTAATAAGGCAGAGCCCACGGTTCTGATTATCTGTGCTTCCTATGAAAATGGAACAGATTCCCATGTGTCACCTTTCTTCACTTATAGGAGACAAACTTGAATTGCTTTCGGATCCCACATCCATAAACATAATCTTCTCCTTTCGTTTCCCTCCTTCTTATGCTTTTATTTCTCCTGTCTTTGTTCATGCTTTTTCAGTTTCAAATGACAAGCTAACTTGAACTGGATTAATTTTTTTTTAAGTTTGTATTACCTTGCATGTGTGCTAAGTTGCTTCTGTCGTGTCCAACTCTTTGCAGCACTGTAGACTGGAGCCTACCAGGCTCCTCTGTCCATGGGATTCTCCAGGCAAGAATACTGGAGTGGGTTGCCTCGCCCTTCTCCAGGGGATTGTTACTTTCTGGTACTGTAAAGTCCAGGGGCAAATTTGGGCTTCAGGAATGGCTGGATCCAGGGGCTCAGAAATTGCTATCAGGACTCCATCTCTTCCTCGCTCAGCCCTGCCTTCCTCTGAGTTGAATTCATTCTCCTGCAGGCACTCTCTAGGTAGTGGTTCCTGGGAGCTCTAGATTTATGTCCTTCTAACTGAAACCACAACAGAAAGAAAGTGTCTTGTTCTTGATGGCCCAGTCAAAGTTCCAGACCAATGTCCGTCTAGTTCACACAGCCCCATGAAGCCAGGGTATGAGAGCAACTCCATGGCAGCCAGGTGGTCAGAACAGGACGATTCCCTTCAAGAAAAAGTGAGATGCTAGGAATAAGAACATAACAGATGCCTTCTAGAACTCTCCTCCTTTTTAAATTTCCCTTTCCTACTCTGACATCATTCTCTCCAGGCAAGGAGAAAACCCAGTGAGTAGGTATAAATAAGCAAGCGGAAACCACCCCTGCTCGTCTGGGAGGCAGAGCAGGCACCTCCGATCACTCTCATCTTTGTCCTGGTCTCTGTTTACTGAGCAGAGTTGACCCAAACACCATTGCAGAAAATGCTGCAGCTGCTGTGGGTGTTTGTTTTTGGCTAATGTTACCTTGTAAACCCAGAGTCTTTGAGTATTGCTATGATTTATTTATTTATTTTTATCATTTTCTTTTTGGTCACACCATGCAGCATGTGGGATCTTATTTCCCTGGCCAGGGATTAAACTTGTGCCGCCTGCAGTGAAAACACAGAGTCGCAACCACTGGACCTCCAGGGAAGTCCCCAAGTCTTGCTGTGACGTCTAGTGCCTTTAGAAGCCGAGGTCGTCTATAGCAAGCCCGGGTGCATTCATTCCTCCCCACCAGGGCTCTCTTGTCCGGCAGCCTACCTATCCAGAGCAACCCAGGGTGAATGTGTGAGGCTGGAAAAGAGGCTGCCCAGAATCACTCTCCCTGAAGTCCAGGGAGTGTGGCCAGCAGGGAGAACCCTCAGACCTTCCCACATTCTCCATTGGCTCCTGTTTTACACAAAGTCACGATTGTGGACATACTCGTGTCCTTGACTCCCCCTGGGAGACCCAGTGATGTCACCCCTGGAGAAGCAGCCTGTCCTCTTTGTTGTTGCTGTTTGGTGGCTAAGTTGTGTCCAACTCTTTGCAACCCCATGAACTGTACTGCGCCAGACTCCTCTGTCCTCCACTATCTCCCGGAGTTTTCTCAGACTCATGTCCATGGAGTTGGTGATGCTCTCTTAGCATCTCATACTCTATTGTCCCCTTCTGTTGCCTTCAGTCTTTCCCAGCATCAGGGTCTTTTCCAGTGAATCAGCTCTTCACATCAGGTGGCCAAAGGATTGGAAAAGCTTCAGCGTCAGTCCTTCCAATGAATATTCAGGACTGATCTCCTTTAGGATGGACTGGTTGGATCTCCTTGCAGTCCAAGGGACTCTCAAGAGTCTTCTCCAACACCACAGTTCAAAAGCATCTATTCTTCAGCACTCAGCCTTTCTTATGGGCCAACTCTCACATCCATACATGACTACTGGAAAAACCATAGCTTTGACCATACAGACCTCTGTCGAGGGTGATGTCTTTGCTTTTTAATATGCTGTCTAGGTTTGTCATAGCTTTCCTTCTGAGGAGCAAGCGTCTTTTAACTTCATGGCTACAGTCACTGGGTGGAAAAGGGGGATGACAAGACACTGGATCAAGGCCTGCATTAGGGCTCATGTGGCCACGTCTGTGGAGATGCCGGCTCCACATCTGCCCCTGATGCGCTGGGGACACTTGGCCAGACCCCTTGTCTTATTGTTTTTAAACCTTATTTTAGTTGTTGTTTCTGGCTGCGCTGGGTCTTCGTTGCTGCACGCAGGCTTTCTCTGCTTTCCCTGAGCGGGGGCTAATCTCTAGTTACAGTGTGCAGGTTTCTCTTTTCGCAGAGTGTGGGCTCTAGGCACGCAGGCTCAGGAGTTGTGGCACACGGGCTTTGTTGTCCTGAGGCGTGTGGGATCTTCCCAGACCAGGGATCAAATCTGTGTGCCCTGTGTTGGCAGGAGGATTCTTAACCACTGGACCACCAGGGAAGTCCCCTGTTCACCTCCTTAGAGCCTCAGTTTCTGAATCCAGAACTCATTGGTGGCGGTTAAAATCTAAAACCTCAATAGTCTGGGGCAACCTAGCACAGGGCAGAGACTCTCTACCTCTGTGCATGCGAGCATCTCAGCAGCTTGGCACAGAAATGCGTTTTCAGGATGGTGCTGAGTTTTGTAGAGAGGTAAAATTCTTAGCTGCCAATGAACTTGACCACCCTTGGTGACTCTTGGCTGAGGGTTCCCCTGTGCTGAGATCGTATGGGTCCAAAGTGACCACAGAGCACCCCAGTTTCAAAAGGAATTAGAAATCACAGCAGGACTCAAGAGTCTTAGTGTACAAGGTAAATGCCACTTCCAAATGGTCTGATTTGCAGTCAGTTGGTTTGTCTGGACCCATCTGGCCCGATACATGGTGTAGCATCAGCTCGAGCTCTCAGTCCGGACCACACAGTGAGGCAACTTCTGCTTTTATTGGACACTTGAAACAGATTCCAAATTTACTGCTTTTCTGTCCAGTGGTTTTTTTTTTTTTCCTTTGAAAATAGAATATTATGAGACTCACTGGGATTATATAAAATGTTCTTGTGGATGTTTACCGACTTTTCTGAATTATGTTAATGTATTCAGTCTTTTCAAAATAAGGTTTAAAATAAAAGCATTCTATGTGATTACATTGCTTTTTAAATAAAGTGTACTGAGCGTAAGTAAATGTAAAGATGGAATTTTTATGGTCAACCCTACCAGTTGGTCAGAAGACCTCGAAAATGTAAACTGGCAAACTTCTGAGAACTGGTTTTATATTCAGTGTGACCCGAGGAGAATTCGTGTCTGTTTTGAAGATTTGGACTATTCTGTGGAATGGTAACTGAGCCAGTGAAAGGACTGTAACTGTTCTGAATATTGTGGTCTGAGGCTTAAACAGAACGTTTTTGAAACTCATTACCATTTTTTTGCATTTAATTGCATTTTTTAATATGCAGTTGGTGGCTTCCCCCTCATTTAGCTCGTACACAGGGGCAGACACTAGAAAAGTAATTATTTGCTTTGACCGCTTAGCACCATTGTTAATTATCAAATGCATATATTAATAGGCAAATAAAATCAGAGAACATACTTTTAAATCGACCATAAATATTATCTTGGGCCAAGTAGTTTTAAGTTCAAGTCAGAGAAAAAAAACTTTACAAGTAATGCTTTTTCTAATGGAAGTCCCAGTATGTTTTTTCATTCTAAATATCCATCATAATATCCATTCATCTGCAAACATTTATTGTCTGCAAACTAAGTGCCAGTTTATAGCCCTAGACACTGTGGATGCAATAGTTAGAAATGAGAGACCAGCCCTTCCAAAGAGCTTGGAGTCTAGCAAGGAAAGTGCAGAACCCAGGATGGTTAAGAGGTACTATTGGTGCCAAGACCTGCAGGAAAAAGCCTAAGAAAGTCAGGACGAAGCCTATTTAGTTTTGAAATACGTTTTCATTCTGCTGGCATCTTTTAGGTTATCTTGGTATTTTTCTTATTTTATAAAGCTTCTCTGTGGGATAAACCACATTATAAGTAGCAAATGAAGACCTGTACCAATATTGAGACCATTGATTTTTCAGTCCTTCACTTTTGAGCCCAGGGTGACTTTCTTTGGCCCTCCTGACGTGGAGGCATCGACCTGCTGATGCCGTCCCCAGGAGCCTTGTTAGGTTTCAGCAGTTACTGTGAGAAGCCGACAAATGGGGCTGTGATGATACCATTAGAGCACAGGAGAGTCCCTCCAGCCTTTGGAACCACTTGTTATTAACACACGTGTCTGTCCCTGTTTGGTAACAAGGGCTCTAACCAAAGAAACAGATAATGGGGAGGAATTCTTCCCTCCGTACAAAGTCTCCTTGAAGAGTTCTTTGTTTACTGACCTTCACAGGGGCATCTGTTACGTGGTATCTCTTCAATTGATTCAGCCTCTGAAGTCTTCTGTTACATTTTTATGAAATGAGGCAAGCCTGTGTTGTTGTTGTTGTCAGTTGCTCTGCTGCTGCTGCGACGCTTCAGTCCTGTCCGACTCTGTGCGACCCCAGAGACGGCAGCCCACCAGACTCCCCCATCCCTGGGATTCTCCAGGCAAGAACACTGGAGTGGGTTGCCATTGCCTTCTCCAATGCATGAAAGTGAAAA
Source organism: Bison bison bison (assembly GCF_000754665.1). Lineage (NCBI taxonomy): Eukaryota > Metazoa > Chordata > Mammalia > Artiodactyla > Bovidae > Bison > Bison bison. Next base: position 3,105,625 of record NW_011494865.1, on the reverse strand, counting down.
GTGAAAATGAAGTCGCTCAGTCGTGTCCGACTCCTAGCGACCCCATGGACTGCAGCCCACCAGGCTCCTCCATCCATGGGATTTTCCAGGCAACAGTACTGGAGTGGGGTGCCATCGCCTTCTCAGTTGCTCAGTCATGTCTGACTCTTTGCCACCCCGTGGACTACAGCACACCAGGCTTCCTTGTCCTTCAGCATCTCCCGGAGTTTGCTCAAACACGTACCCTTTGAGTCGGTGATGCCATCCAACTATCTCATCTTCTGTCATCCCCTTCTCCTCCTGCTTTCAATCTTTCTCAGCATCAGGGTGTTTTCTAATGAGTTGGGTCTTCACATCATGTGGCCAAAGTATTGAAGCTTCGGCTTCAGCATCAGTCCTACCAATGAATATTCAGGACTGATTTCCTTTAGGATTTGACTAATTTGATCTTGTTGAAGTTCAGGTGACTCCAAAGAGTCTTCTCCAACACCACAGTTCAAAAGCATCAATTCTTCGGTGCTCAGGTTTCTTTATGGTCCAACTCTCACATCCGTACATGACTACTGGAAAAACCAGTGCTTTACCTGTACAGACCTTTGCTGGAAAAGTCATGTCTCTGCTTTTTAATACGCTGTCTAGGTTTATCATAGCTTTTCTTCCAAGGAGCAAATGTCTTTTAATATTGTGGTTGCAGTCACCATCTGCAGTGATTTGGGAGCCCAAGAAAATAAAGTCTGTCACTGTTTTCATTGTTTCCCCATCTATTTGCCATGTAGTGTTGGGACCGGATGTCCTGATCTCCGTTTTTTGAATGTTGAGTTTTAAGCCAGCTTTTTCACTATTGTCTTTCAGCCTGCCTTGCTGCTAAGTCACTTCAGTCGTGTCCAACTCTGTGCGACCCCATAGACGGCAGCCCACCAGGCTCCCCTGTCGCTGGGATTCTCCAGACAAGAACACTGGAGTGGGTTGCCATTTCCTTCTCCAATGCATGAAAGTCAAAAGTGAAAGTGATGTCGCTCAGTCATGTGTCCGACTCTTAGCATTAGTTTAATAAGTGCTATACTAGTTTC
>NW_011494865.1:3079174-3104476 GCF_000754665.1 Bison bison bison | reverse complement strand
GTTTCCCTTGGAGAAGGCAATGGCAACCCACTCCAGTGTTCTCGCCTAGAGAATCCCAAGGACAGGGGAGCCTGGTGGGCTGCCGTCTATGGAGTCGCACAGAGTCCGACACGACTGAAGTGACTTAGCAGCAGCAGCAGCAGCAGCATACTAGTTTCCCAGGTGGCTCAGTGGTAAAGAATCCACCTGCCAATGCAAGAGATGCAGGAGACCCAGGTTTGAGACCCAGGTTTAATCCCTGGGTTGAGAAGATTCCCTGGAGAAGAAAATGGCAATCCACTCTATTATTCTTGCCTGGGAAATCCCATGGACAGAAGAGCCTGGCGGGGCTGCAGTCCGTGGGGTCACAAAGAGTCAGATACAACTGAGCACACAGCACACTCTGCCTGGTATTGCTATTTTAAGTTTGAAAAACTAGATTTGGGGACTTCCGTGGCAGTCCAGTGTTTACGGCTCTGCTCTTCCAATGCAGGGGGCACTGATTCCGTCCCTGGTTGAGGAAGTAGGATCCTACATGTCACACAGCCAAAAAAAAAAAAAAAATCCCAAACAAAAAGCAACTCTAGTTTTCAAATCAGCTCTGGCCCAAAGCATTTTATATAAGAACGTGTGAACTTGCAGTGTTGATCTTACGGAATTTATAGATAAAGCAACCTTTCATCACTAGAAGCAGAAAGCTCTTCCTTCCCTCCCGTTTAATGTCGTCTCCCAAGTTCACCTCTGCACACCCATTGCACAGTGGCCACACTTTATTTTCAAAGTTGAAAGTGTTCCCAGGCAACTTATATTTGAAGTTGGGGGACCATTCCTATTGGGACCAGAGTGACTGAATATGAAAATGAAATTGAATTTGGAAGTGATTCTGACGAATGGAAAAAGAGGGTCCGTGCACAAAGATGATGTTTGCTACAGGTAACTGCAGGATAATCCGTTTAGGTGGAAAAGTCTTCACTTCAAGGTAGAGAAGACTGGGTTTCTGCAGATACGGCTGTGAAAGGCTGGAGGGTTATAGGGACCAGTGGCGTGGTGATTAGGAGTGGGGACACTGTGCAAGTGAACAGCAGAACTGCTGACATGTGGAATTGTGTTTTCCCGCGAGACCTGGAAGATTCTATTTCATCTGGTTTGGTAGCCCCTCACCTTAATTTAGGGGCTTCCCTGGTGGTTCAGGTGGTAAAGAATCCGCCTGCAATGCAGGAGACCCAGGTTCGATCCCTGGGTTGGGAAGATCCCCTGGAGAAGGGAATGACAACCCACTCCAGTATTCTTGCCTGAAGAATCCCATGGACAGAGGAGCCTGGCGGGCTACAGTCCATGAGGTTGCAAAGAGTCAGATATGACTGAGCAACTAATGTACACACACACACACAGACACACCATCTTAAATTAGATGTGAAGGGCTGGGCCGAGGTCCAGATACAAGTAGCCCTGGCCAAATGACTGTCAAGATTCTTTCCCCACTGCAGATCTCTGATTCCGTGACGAATGGGTGGAACTGGGCAATATAGCAAGATGGAACGCTTTGGCGTGCTTGGCATCAGGCAAAGAATAAACCATTTGTCCTCCGGTCGTTCACACCGTCCAGGAAGGCTGGTGTTCATTTTCCCCCAGCTGGGCAGGCGCAAACACGTGAATGTAATTCTGGCACAAGACAGACTGATAAGTAAAGCCTTAGAGGCACACTTTGGAAAACCAAAGCCAGGATTAAGGCTGTGGTTGGGAAAAGGCTTTATCGCCTCCTTCCAACCTCTACAGTTCACCTTCCCCCAAGCCGAGTTGTCTGTTCCTAAAGGGCAGCAGATGTGTGTATGCACTGGTGTGTATTTTTATCTCACACCCAGCACTGTGGGTATGCGAAGGGTGTGAATCAAATGAACGGAGGTCCAGTGAATCACTGTATGTTTCCCAGAGTCCTTAGCAAGTGACTGGCACATGGTAGGTACCGGGTACCAGTTTCTGGATTAGATGAGTAATCAGTTCACTTATTTAACACATCTCTATTGAATGCTTCGGAGAAGGCAATGGCACCCCACTCCAGTACTCTTGCCTGGAAAATCCCATGGGCAGAGGAGCCTGGTGGGCTGCAGTCCATGGGGTCATGAAGAGTCAGACACGATTGAGCGACTTCACTTTCACTTTTCACTTTCATGCATTGGAGAAAGAAATGGCAACCCACTCCAGTGTTCTTGCCTGGAGAATCCCAGGGACGGGGGAGCCTGGTGGGCTGCTGTCTATGGGGTCCAACAGAGTCGGACATGACTGAAGCGACTTAGCAGCAGCAGCATTGAATGCTTGCTCTGAACCAGGCACTGTTCTGGATGCCTGTGCTACATCAGTGAATGAAACATACGAAAGCTTGTGCTTGACCTAGAAACAAGGCATAGGGACACTTGGAAACATGAAGTTTTATTATTTTTGATCATTCTCATCTTTTGTAGGATTGAAACTCAGGTAGCTGTGGATCTGTTTTATTGTTATTTTATTAGATTTTTAAATTACACAAGTAACATGGTGCTTCCCAGGTGGCGTAGTGGTAAAGAATCCACCTGCCAATGCAGGAACTGCAGGAGACGTGAGTTCGATCTCTGGGTCGGGAAGATCCCCTGGAGTAGGAAATGGCAACCTGCTCTAGTATTCTTGTCTGAAAAATCCCATGGCCAGAGGAGCCTGGCGGGCTACGGTCCATGAGGTCACAGAGTCGGACACAACTGAGTGGTAACACACAAACAATATGTGAATGTGTTCTTTCTGTAAAGATTTAAAATCTATAATGTATCTGTGAGTATAATAAACTGTGTAACCCCCACCTAGATCCATCCGATGGGGTCACCATAGTTGAAGTATGCATGTTTTTGAACAACCTGGTCTTATATAAATGTCATCATTCTGTATACACTGTTCAGTGCCTTGCTTTTTCCCCTTGCATCCACCAGGAAAATCCTTTTACGTTGATACACAGAGGCTTATGTCAGGCTTTTAATAGCTGCATTGCATCCATGCAATTTCATTGCATTCCTCTCTCCTCTCAATTCTCCTCTGGAGTGATCATCTTAACAGTGCTGCCAGCAGAGATTCTTCTTGTGTGATCAGGTCAGCTGTTCTTTATGCTTGAAGTCAAAACGGATCAGCTGGTTTGAGACCTGCTCCAGCACTTGCAGTGTGTGAACACCGGGCAGTTGGCTCTGCAGTTCTGGGGAGGACCCCTCTCAGGGATTAGCCACACTTTCTTCTGCAGCATCTCTTCTGTGCAACATCATCTCTGCCCGCACTGCCTACCACACCCTAGATACTCAGAAAGTTTCCACTGGACGGGAGCCCTTTTGTTCCTCTTACAGTAGGATTTTTTCCTGTTGTTTTTTAAAAGAAGCACAGTTAACTCAAGGAGAATGCAATGGCGACCCACTCCAGTACTCTTGCCTGGAAAATCCCATGGACAAAGGAGCCTGGTAGGCTGCAGTCCATGGGGTCATGAAGAGTCAGACACGATTGAGCGACTTCACTTTCACTTTTCACTTTCATGCATTGGAGAAAGAAATGGCAACCCACTCCAGTGTTCTTGCCTGGAGAATCCCAGGGACGGGGGAGCCTGGTGGGCTGCCGTCTCTGGGGTCACACAGAGTTGGACATGACTGAGGCGACTTAGCAGCAGCAGCAGTTAACTCATGTTTAGTTCCTCGGCTGTATAATTAGCCTTATGTTGTTATTTTTATGTGTCTATACCAGGCTCTAAGAAACGCCATGATTTAAAGGCAATTTACCACGTGACTTAATCGAAACATTACAGGGGGGTCTGTTTTGGATGCAGGAAAGTGATGTGTCTCAGTGGAAATACCACCAGGCCCTGGGCCGGGCCGGGCTGCCGACCTCACCTCTTCTCGCAGGTTGTATTCAGCTGAACAGTTGACGGTGGCAACCTGGAGCAGTCAGCTAGCCCAGGACTCTTGGGATCCTCCGTGGCCATGATCAGTGCTGCTGAGAAACCCAGGCAGTCAATGGCAGTGCCTTCCTTCTGCTGGAGCTGATTGAAAGTGCTTCGAGCTAATCGACCCAATATTACTCATTAGCAAACTGAGATCATCACTTGCAAAGTTGTTTCTGATGCCGTTTGTGGTCTGAAGCAACGTGATCGTCCTCCCACCCCAGCCAGGGTCTGCCACGGGGCCTCATGGCAGAGGCACTGTGCCTGCTGCCAGAGTCAGGACATCTCAGCCTGTGCTGTGCCCAGACCCCTTTGGCAGCTTGGTGAAGCCTCTGGATCACCTCTCACAAAAGTGTTCTAAGTGCATAGAATAGAATGCATGTAATTTCACAGAAACAAATTATCTTGAAATACAGTCATCAAAATATTTTAAAATTTATTTGCTAGAGAAATACATGCCTCTTTGTTGATCTGTTTTTACAGAACACAGTCTAATGGCGAGGTTAATAACCACCATACTTTCAAAGTGGTGCTGGCTTAAGCAGCGTTTCGAGGTATTGTTAACAACTGTAATGGGAAGTGAAAAGCCCTCGTGATTTCTGTTGGTTTCAGAGTCACAGGAGCATGAATACCTCTGTGGTTTTCTGCCTGACGTCATGGTAGGAGGAAATGCTGAATTTCGGTTAGAGGTCAGTGGAAATGTATTTTTTTTTTCTCCCATGTAGGTGCACAGATCCCTGTGGATCCCAGATTGAGCCCTTATCCATGTATACTTGTGAACATACTCTTGTCTGACTGGTTGTATAATTGACCAAAGTATAAACTCGATGGCAGAAACTGTACCTTTAATTAAGGGCTACAACACTTAGTTGTAGCTAGGAAAATGTGGACATTTGATTACTCCTTGAAATGAGCTGAATAACAGGAGCTAGTTAACAGTCATCTTTTGATTAAGGGGGGAAAAACCCAAAACCCTTTCATATGCTTTCTCTCCGGTGTTTGGATCAAAAACTGAAATTGAGAGAGTCTTGTCTTACTTGCTTGTTTGTTCCAGGAAGCATTTGAGAAGGCTTAAAGCAGACAGAAACAGACAATGGGAAAATATAAGTAAGGAACAACCAATCAGGACCAGAGAAAATATAAGTTCACATAGGAAGTCAGGGCTGGAGGGAGGGAGGCAGGTCCTCAGAGCTGTTGTGGTTGATGAGATGGAGGGTTAGCCAGACAAAGGGGCTTCCCATGGTGGTTCAGTGGTAAAGAACCCGCCTGCCAATGTGGGAGAAGTGGGTTCGATCCCTGGAAGATCTCAGGAAGATTCCCTGGAGAAGGGAATGGCAACCTACTCCAGGATTCCTGCCTGGGAAATCCCATGTACAGAGGAGCCTGGCGGGCTACCGTCCTTTGGGTGGCAAAGAGTCAGAAACAACTGATGCTACTGCACTCAGACGTGGCCAGGCAGAAAAGAAACTGTTCAAAGAAACAAAGTCACCCCTGTGTCTAAGAGGATCACAGCTTTTTCTGGAACATCTTAGATGGATTTTATTTTTTTAATTTTTATTTATTTATTTTTCTGTTTGGCTGCGCTGCATGGCATGTGGGATGTTAGTTCCCCAACCACAGATCGAACTCACACACTCTGCAGTGGAAGTGCAGAGTCTTAACCACTGGATTGCCAGGGAAGTCCCTTGGGAAATCTTGGATTTAAAAGAAACTTTAATGAGGTTCCCTTCCAGGACGCTAAGTAATATGATGTCCAACAAGGGGACTTCTAAAAGTAAGAGTCGTAACCTGGGTGTGAGGTCCATGAATAGGCTTATCTGACTAGCGAGCCTGTCAGACTGGGCAAAATCCAGTGTATTTGCACAGGTGCTTTGGAGACTGGAATGGGGAGATCTAAAACAAGCTTTTTTCCTCATGGGCTCTGTGACTCAACAGAGGAATAAGGAACCAAGGAGCAGAAATCACTTATGATCAGAGTACTCTCATTTTTGTCTGCCGTCTGAGGATGCTTTCTCTTAGTTTTTAAATGTACTGGTTCAACCTCAATGCCTTCTCCCAGAGCTAGAATGGCTTACATTTCATGTCAGTACCTTTAAAAATATTAGGCATGCTATCGGTTTCAGCTTCTTAAAGAAATTTCTCCTAGAGCCCTCTGTTTCCTGGCTGGTTGTTCTCTAAGCTTCACAGCTGTCATCTTGGGATTTCCACCCCTGTTCTAGGGACTGACTACCTCTCTTCCTGGCTGGCTCAGTGGTAAAGAATCCGCCTGCCAATGCAGGAGTCGTAAGAAACTCGAGTTCAGTCCCTGGATCAGGGAGATCCCCTGGAGGAAGGAATGGCTACCCTCTCCAGTATTCTAGCCTGGGAGAATCCCATGGACAGAAGAGCCTGGTGGGCTACAGTCCATGGGGTGACAAAGAGTCGGACACAACTGAGCAACTGAGCACACCTCTCTCTCAGGTTGGATCCCTACTTCTTTGCTTTGTAGCGGACCATGATTGTAGAAGCGTTTTAGACCAAACACCCCTAGTAGTCTGCTCCGAGACACCAGGCCAGCCCTCTGAGCAGTGCAGGCCAATGAGCAGATCAGCTCCGGAGCCCACTTCCACCCTCCGCCCATCCTCGGGGGCTCCTGAGGTGGCCAGGGGGTGCTTCCGGAGCGTACAGAGTCCCTGGCACACCAATGCAGCGTAGACAAAACCAGCCTCTTTCTAGCTTGTGCTTAGCCGATTGGAATATTTAACCTTTCCTTTCATTGTTTTTGCTCTAAACACTCATTTTCTGGAATTGGGACATTTCACCTCCGTAATGGGCCTATTATCTCCAAGTAAATGAAATATGAAAAAGAAGTGTGATCCCGAAGGAATTCAGTTCCCAAGTAATTGGTCAAGTGATCAGAATGTGAAATGAAAATAAGAGGCTGGGAAAGGGAGCACGTTTCAGTGCTCAAACCACTGCAGATGCATGTTTCAAAACCTCCAGAATTGTCTGCAGGTTTGGAATTCCACATATTGCTCCCCATATATTATTTGAGTTGTATAAAAAAATTTACTGCTTCTCTCTTTGTGTATTATTTGGGTGAAATACTGCTGTCCTAATCCATAAATATTTATGTGAAGAGATTTTGTATTGATCTGTAAGGTAACAGCTTGAGAAATTTCACTTGGATAATATACTTTCCTTAATCTTTTTTTTTTTTTTTTGCCAAAAATACATCAAAGTATATTTTATATCATACCAAAGTCTCCTATTGTGTCAAAACAGTTTCTTAGTTGTATCCTAAGTTGGTTCATGGGCTTCCCTCTGTGGCTCCGTGGTAAAGAACCCACCTGCAGTGCACCAGGTTCGATCCCTGGTCGGGAAGATTCCCTGGAGAAGGAAACGGCAGCCCACTCCAGTATTCTTGCCTGGGGAATCCCATGGATGGAGGAGCCTGGCGGGCTACAATCTGTGGGGTCACAGTGAGTTGGACACGACTTAGGGACTAAACAGCAACAATTAGTTGATTCATAGTAATGATTCAACAGCGATTTGCTATAAATGTCTGGGAGCAGCCAATGTAATAAGTTGTAGCTGTTAGATACAGAGTTAAATGAATCTTGTCTAATATCATGTATAATTTAAAAACCGGTAGAACCTGATTAAACTTGATCAGCCAGCAATGTGCTGCAGAATCACCACGTGAGTAATGTTTATGCTGGCAAAGATTTAGATCAAACGAATTTACGTACCTCAATTAATTAGGAAAAGATAATGGAAAGGATTTGAGAGGGAAAGGATTATGGTGCCGTAAATTCTCTGGGACTAGATGAAAGCAAATGTTTTTAATTGAAGGAGTAAATCATTTTCTTGAGCTCCACTGAAGGCTCCTTGAGACAGTGTGTTCCCGATCCTGGGTCTTTCCAGCCAAGTATCTTCCTGTTCCATCCATCACTGCTTGTGCCCTTGACCGTTGGCAGGTGAAGTCGGGTAATTCAGCCTTAATCCGTTTACTTATTTGTTTGATCAATAATAGCAAGTATGTGTGGAGGGTCTGCTTTTGTGCCAGCACCGCTTAGCAAGAAACAAACTCCATGCCTGTCCTCGGGAAGCTTATAGTTAGGGAGAGGAGAGGGAAGTGAAAAGCTCTACAAATGAAATAAAACAGTAGTCTTCGTGATTTAAGCCATGGTGATTCCAGGCATGGTGCCGTGAGCAGATGCAGTCCTGATTGGGTGGGTTAGAGAAGGCTGCCCTAAAACCAGCATAGTATTAGATAGTCCCTGCCCTGCTCGTGGTTCAGAAAACCAAACACTACTAAAAGGTTTTTGGTGGTTCAGTGATAAAGAACCCGCCTGCCAATGCAGGAGACATAAGAGACTAGGGTTCAATCCCTGGGTCAGGAATATCCCCTGGAGGAAGGCATGGCCATCCACTCCAGTATTCTTGCCTGGAGAATCTCATGGACAGAGGAGCCTGGTGAGCTACAGTCCATAGGATCGCAAAGAGACGGACACAACTGAAGCGACCACAGCACGCACGCATGCAAAAGGTTTTCTGGGGTGGGGGTGGGGAACATCAGTGTTCCACCCCAACACTGACCTGCTTCTTAGTGGAAGCCCACAGTTATTAATTTTTCATGAAAAGTAGCAGAAAGTTGTCAAGCTTATGTACACTTGCATGTAGAGTGCTTTGTGCAGGTGGAAGAAAAAAGCAGCGCAGCATCTGTTGTCATTTCTATTGTCTCCATAGCATCGGCTTCAGACTTGCATCACTCTTTTCACTGGGCGAGATACCGGCGTGTGTTTGAACTGTCCCCTACTGGGGGGCATTTGCGCTGGGCCCCGAGTCCTGCGGTGACCAGCGCACTTCTGTGCGCACGTGCAGCTGTTAAGGACATGGCTCTGAAGTCAGATTCACATGTGGGATCCCCTGTTTACTGACTGGGTAACCTTGGGCAACGCACTTCTCTCTCAGTGGCCGAGCTTCCTTATCTGTAAAATGCAGATAACAAGGATACCACTATGGTAGGCGTCTCATAAAACTTTTAAGTGCTCAAAACACTGTCTGGCATTTAATACCATCCAATAACTACAGTTACTTCCACCAGTTATTTTTTTTTTAATAAAAGCTTTATTGAGATCTAATTCATATCCTATAATTTACCCACTTAAAGTGTCTAATTCCATGACTTTTCGTATATCCCACAGAGTTGTGCAACCACCACCACTGTCAATTTTAGAGCAGTTTTCGTCAACCCCTAAAGAAGCCTCCTTTCCCACAGATTAACCATTCCTCTCTCAATCCCTCCCCCCTCATCCTTATCTCCAGCCCTAGGCAACCACTAATCTACTTTGTGTGTTTATGGATTTGTCTGTTCTGGCCATTTTGTGTAAATGAAATCATATAATGTGTGGTCTTTTGTAACTGGCTTCTTTCACGGAGCTTGATGTTTCCTTGGTTATCTGTATTGAAGCAGGTGTCAGTACTTGATTGGTTTTTTCTCTCTCTCTTTTCGGCTGACTTGTGTGATACAGCTTGTGCAATCTTAGTTCACTGACCAGGGACCCAGGGATGGAAGCCTTGCCCTCAGCAGTGAAAGTGAAGAGTCCTAACCCCTGGGCCACCAGAGGGAACTCCCCATTGCTTTTTTGTGTGCCGGGCCTTCATCGCTAGGCTTCGCTTTACTCTAGCTGTGGCGAGCAGGGGCTACTCTCTGGGGGCAGTGCTCGGGCCTTACTGCAGTGGCTTCTCTGGCTGTGGAGCATGGGCTCTAGGCACGCAGGCTCAGTAGTTGTGGCACAGGGGCTTAGTTGCCCCACAGCATGTGAGATCTTAGTTCTCTGACCAGGGATTGAACCTGTGTCCCCTGCATTGGCAGGCAGGTTCTTAACCATTGGACCACCAGGGATGTTCTCCTCCCCACCCCCTATTATTTCTGATGCCATCACTTAAAAAAAAAAAAAAAACGTCTTCCTTGATTCCTTTCTATCATTGGGTCAACTAAGTGACCCTCTGGAAGTTGGGAAGAGCTCATTACTCTAAAGAGTAGGGCTCGTGGTAGTGCAGAGCTGCTAAGGTAGTGGTATTACGATGAAAGAATAGTGCTTTTATCCCTTTTTCCAGATGAGCAAACGGTCAGGTCAGACAGCTTGCCCAGCTCTGCCCGCCGGGAGGCGATCCTGGGGCTGAGCCCAGCTCAGTAACTCACAGCCTGGGCTCCTTTCTCTGGACCCCCTGAGGAGGAGTCACAGCTGTCCAAGGGTGCATTCTTTATCTGCTGCCATCCTACAGGCCAAGGCTAAGTGAGTCCAGGGAAGGAAGTGCTGGAGGGGGAGGACAGGAGTTCCCATCTCAAACTTGATGACCGCTAGCCCCAGCTGTGCTTTTGGAGCTAAACCTCCAAAATCTAAAATGGCCTGTCTCCATATTCCAGATGCCGCATCTGTAGTAAGGGTGAAGCCACGTTTCTGCGATTGGAAACAGGGTGCTGTTTAGTCACTGTCGAGGCCATCCCACCAGCCCTGAGCCCTCTTAGTGTTATCAGCTTTAGGATGATGCTGGCATGGGAATTGCTCCTCTTTGTTTAACAGACCGGGGCAGCAGTACTCAAAGATGTCACATTTTAAAAGTCCACTTACTGGTAAACTGAAAACGGTGCCCAGAGTCTCTAATCCAGGGATTTCCACACACCTGGCACCAACACTTCTGAACAGAGGACAGTTTTGTTATTCTTAGTGACCAGGTCTGCTGGCCCTGGGACCACTGTGTCCCCAACCGCAGGAAAATAGGCCATATCTTTATAGCAGCCTCCGGACTCCACCAGTGATGAACGTAGCTGCCATCTTAAACTCTGTTCATTCCAAGACATAAAAAATGTTTCTGCCTGTGAAGGGCAAATTTAACAATCAGTTATTTAGAAAAGACAGAACAAGGCACTTGCAGTGGACATTTATCCTCCGTCTTTTTTTTTTTTTTCTTTTTTGGCATGGCATGTGGAATGTTAATTTCCTGACCAGGGATCGAACCCTCTCCCCCTGCAGTGAAAGCATGGAGTCTTAACCGCTAGACTGCCAGGGAAGTCCCACCTTTCGTCTTGACCTTCTGTTACTTTGAACTCCACTTTCCCTCCCATGGGTGTCTTGCTGTGACTGAAGCCAGATGCCCTGATGCTCTTTCCAGCCTCCCATGCAGCTAGGACCCGGGCTTGTGACCCAGGCTCAACCCCCCAGACCACTCTGAAGCAGATTTTGAATCTTCAGCTGTTGACACAGACAGCAGGATCTGTCTCAGTCAGGGGTTGGCAGTTACATCCACTTCCGGGGGGCAGCAGTGGATGGGGTCCCAGCGTTATTAGCATCCAGCATCACCAGCAGTGGTGTCAGTGGGTTACCTGGGAGGGTCTGAGCCCAGGCCAGCCCTTCTCCCTGGAAGCATTGTTGCTCATGATTGGAGGTGCTGCTTCTGCCTTCTTAGCTTTAAAACCTGGTTCTCCAGCTCTCTGTAAGACCCTCAGCTACCCAGTGTCCTTTATAAATTGCTTCTCTGTTCAAACCAGCCAGAGTACATTGTGTGCAACAGAGAACCTGACCGATAGATGATGCCACAGCCCCTTCTCCTAGTGCTGCCCACTTACCACCCTGGGGCAGTCTGCTCCGTGCTTCTCCCCAGGTCTGTCTGTCCCACTCCGTGTCAGTTTCATCACGTGAAAACCAGGCTCTGTCTTCTTAGAGCTTCCTTTTCATTCATTGTTCCCTCAGTTATAAGGATCGCCCTTTTTGGATTCCTTCTTTTTTTGTTTTTTCCCATTGTACTGGGCCTTCATTGCTTCGAGGGCTTTTGTGTCGTTACTGCAAGCCGGCGCTACTCTCTAGTTGCATTGTGCGGTTTTCTCATTGCGGTGGCCTCTCTTGTGGAGCATGGGCTCTTGGGCGTGTGGGGTCAGTAGTTGCAGCTCCCAGGCTCTAGAACACAGGCTCAGTAGCTGTGGCACATGGGCTTAGTAGCTCCAAGGCATGTAGGAGCCTCCCGGACCAGGGAGCCAACCCTGCATTGGCAGGCGGATTCTTTACCCCTGAGCTACCAGGGAAGCCCTTGGATTCAGTCTTGAGCTATCTTGAACTATCTTTCTTTTACCCAACCCCTTCCCAGTCCTGCCCAGTCCCCCTGTCGCCCTGATTCGCCTCTGTCCTCTTAGCTCCAGACACTCATGTCCAAACTTGTGCAGCTGCCTCCCGATTGCATTCTCTGCTGACAGCATGGCCCCTCATCAGACTGTCCCTTCCATTGCCACCCCCTCTGTGCCACAGACTTGGTCCCGCCACCCTTGTAGTGAGTGTTCTTATTATAGATCGACCTCAGTCCTGCTCCCCTCCCTGCAGCCTGCCTTTGCAGTTCTCCTATCCAGAGATGGAGTGTGTTTCCCATGTTCACAGAGCTGCTGGTCCAGAGCGTGGGCCACGTGACCTTGGTCTTCTTCCTCTGTTAAGTGAGGCCGACAGTGGTGCCCACTTTATTTTTTTAAAAAACATTTATTTATTTGGCTGTGCCGAGTCCTAGTTGCAGCACTTGGGATCTTGAGTTGCTGTGTGCGAAGTCTTAGTTGCGGCATGTGGGGTCTAGTTCCCTGACCAGGGATCAAACCCGGCCCCCCTGCATTGGGAGTGCGGAGTCTTAGCCACTGGACCACCAGGGAAGTCCTGGCACCCGACTTTAGAGGCTTGTTGTGGAAATAAGGTGAGATGATGAACATTCAGGGCTAGTAGCACATAGGCATGGAGTAAATGATGCCTGAACCATCCAGCCCCTCCTTCCCCCTCCACCTTCATTATGCTGCTGTCATTGTCATCCTCGTCCTCCTCCTCCTCTTGTCTTCCTTTGAGATTCAGCTCCCCTTCCTCTCTTCTTCTTGAAAACTTACGAAGTACCAGGTTTTTTTTTTAAGTGATTCTTTCTACCTTAAACTCAGTGGTCTGCTTCACTAATGTAGTTTGGAGCCCGAATCATCCTCTGCATTTGTCTGATGCGCTGTCCAGTTAAGAGTCTGGGTTTTGGAATCAGAAGACACGACTGATTCACTCTGTGACTTTAAGTTACTTAACTCTCTAAGCCTCAGGCTCTGTACAACTTGGAAAATGGCAGCTATCCCCGTGGACATGTAGGAGGATTACCTGAAATCCTGACTGGGGAACATTTCACACGGTATCTGGCACCTGGTAAGCACTCAGTCATTTTTTTTTTTTCTTCTTTCTAAAAATTTTATTTTTCACGGTCACACTGGATCTTTGTTGCGGTGCGCGGGCTTCTCATTGCAGTGTCTTCTCTTGGTTGGAGCGTGGGCTCTAGGCGCAGAGGCTTCAGTGGTTGCATCACCTGGGCTCAGTAGTTGTGGTGCGTGGGTTTAGTTGCTCTTCGGCATGTGGAATCCTCCTACACCAGGGATCAGACCTGTGTCCCCTGCCTTGGCAGGTAGATGCCCATCCACTGTACCATCAGGGGAGTCGTCAGTCATTGTTAATGACTATTACAGTGGCCCTTCATGTATTTGCTCCCAGCTTGTGAACCACTTGAGGACAGGTTCTCTGCCATTCATCCATTTGGATCCTAGAACCTACCAGTGTCTGACACATGGCAGGAGCTCAAAGCATATAAGCTTTTTGGAGCGAGGCAGACCTGGATTTAAAACTAAGTGTCATTTACGAGCTATTACCTTTGCCATGGGCAAGGTCCTAGATGTCACTGAGTGTTTGCTTCCTTATCTGGAAGCCAGAGGAGATGGTATCTATGTTCCTGGCTTGTTTAGAGGATCAGACAAGGTCATAAATCACAGGGCCGGTGGCAGACCTCGCTGGAGCAGTTAGAGAGTGATGTCCTGGCTTGGTTTCCGTCATCCTCACAACACTATGCTGGACCAGGCAGTGGTGCTTGTCCTTTTTTCCTGCAGGAAGTGGAAATGTGAGGTTTAGAAAGGGGCTCTGTTTTCTCTTTCTTTGACCTTCCACCTCTTAGAATATTCCAAAAGCTTACACAGAAAAATAGCAGGGAGCCCTGTGATGAAACAGGGTATTTGATTCCATGTGTGTCTGTGCTCAGTCATGTCCAGCTCTTTGAGGCCCCATGGACTGTAGCCTGCACAGCTCCTTCATCCATGGAATTTTCCAGGCAAGAATCCTGGAGTGTAGATCACCATTTCCTACTCCAGGGAATCTACCTGACCCAGGGATCGAACCAGAGTCTCTTGTGTCTCCTATATTGGCAGGCAGATTCTTTACCATTGCGCCACCTGGGAAGTCATTTGATTACATGATTCGTCCAAACGACTGGATCCTTTTCTGCCTTTCCTTGCTGTTTACTTTGCTGGCTTTAGGTCAGCCCTAGCTAGCTACCAAGTTTATTTGGAAACATGGTCTTTTCAGTCAAATGCTCTGACACACCACCGTCTCCTGTAAATAAAGACACAGTGTTTTAATCTGCCATCATCTGACAGCATGCTAGGAGGACTTCTTACAAGGTTGCCGTTAGGACTGGTTTGATCTGGAGGGAATGGAGCTCGTCACGGTGCAGACCATTATTCCTTCACTAGCCCTCTGCTGCTAAGACCCCCCACGAGCAGTACCAGTGCCTACGGTCTGAGGCTCTGAACACCCAAAGCCTTAAGTCATATGGGCTTTTTCTTTTTTCATTTTTTGAATTTGAATCTTTAAAAAAATTTTTTATTTATTGGCTGCAGTGTGTCTTCATTGCTTTGCTCGGGCTTTCTCTAGTTGTGAGTGAGTGAGGGCTCCCTCTGGTTGAGGTGCGCAGGCTTCGTGGCTTCTCTTGCTGAGGAGCACGGGATCTAGGCACTCGGCCTTCCGTAGTTGCAGTTCCCAGGCTCTCAAGTGTGGGCTTCAGTAGCTGTGGTGCATGGGTGTAGTTGCCCTGCCACATGTGGGGTCTTCCCGGACCAGGAATCGAACCCACGTCCTCCGCATTGGCAGGCGTATTTTTATCCACTGTGCCACAAGGGAATTCCTGAATGTTTTTTTTTTAAATTGAGGTGTACTTGATGTGTAATGTTATAATAGTTTTAGGCGTACAACACGATGATTTGATATTTGTATATATTATGAAATGATCATCATAAGTCTAGTTAACATCTGTCACCATACATAATTACACAGTTTTTTTTTCCTATAGAACTTATAAGATCTGTTCTCTTAGCAACTTTCAAATATGCAACACAGCATTATTAGCTGTCATACTAATACATGTATATATGTATTACATATAATACATATATCATATAACATATGTATAATATATAATATACTTATATGTAATATAATATACATATAATACATATTATAATATATATAATGTAATATATACTATAATATTTATACTTATATGTAATATATATATAATAATGTATACCATGCTATACATTACATCCCCAAGACTTATTATGAGTTTTTATTTTCAAGTCTGTTAAGTTCCTCCTATATTGTTCTGGTAGGCAAACCTTATAGGCAGATGGAGAATATGTTACTTTTCCAGTTTTGTTTTGCTCCAGTTTCAGGGAAGCAACCTGGTTTGATGTGGACTGTCCCGGTTAAGAGCACTAGAAAGTCTCACATTCTGAAAAACTCCTCAGTTCTGGGCAAACGAAGCTGGTTGGTCACCCTCGACATGTTACCAAAAGATTCTCCCAGACTCAGATGGTAATTTGTGAAGAAAAACATTTTTCAGGGCATTGTAACTAAAAATTTCAAAAATGAGACCTGGCAAATTGTTGATTCACCCATTTAATATAAACGTTCAGCTCTCACTAGGAAAAGCATCTAAGCATCTGGGGACGTGTCTGGGGAGAGTGGTCTAGTCGAGATCTGTAACTTTTGATCTCAAGGGTTAAAAGTTGTACCCTAAGCTTCCCATAATACCCTTTGCTTGCTTGTTCTTGTCTGATTAATCTTGTTGCTGGCTGGCTTTCCTGGCATTTCTCGAGCAAACCACTAACCGCTGTTAAATAAAGACGTGTCTGCTGCCGCTTCCCCGGGAGCCATTTGCACAGGGGTGCAGGTGTGAGATGCAGCCCTCTGGCAGGTCATTCCTCTCGTTGCCCCCTTTGCCCTCGAGACTGTCCACGTGGGGCTCCTAGTCACAACCGTAGCTGCCCGCGCCCACACTCCTAGTATGGACAGCGTGCCTTCCCCGTCGCCCGTCCTGTGGACGTACTGTTGAACCTGCCTCAGAGGGGCTGCATCTGAACCCACGTCTGCTGCTTCGAGGCACCCAGCAGAGCCCGCAGTGCACGTCTCAAATATGCCCCTTAACCTGGGTGTTCCGTCACACGGTCCCAAACACTTCTGCCAAAGTTGCTGAATGTGTCTAGCCCGTTTTCATGGGAAGAAGCGACAGAGAAGGAATTAGTTTTACTTATATGCCTATGAACCTTGTCCAGAGTATTTATACCTATTGCACCACGTGGTCTAACTGCATGGTAGATATATAGAGATGTAAACTGGAGTGCTCATAAAAGGGTCACCCTGAGAGAATTTCAGAGGTTAAACCACGAGGGTCACTGTGATAGTGGTCATAAAAATGATGCAAGTCCAGTGCAGAAGACATCCACTGGGGACCGTTTGACCCCACTATTGCTGCCGCAGGCCAGGGAGAGAGAGAGAGAGAGAGACAGGGACTGGTTCGGCTTCATGTGGAACACGCCTGCTGCCCCACCACTTCCTGCGTGCAGGAGTTCTATGGAGCGTCTGACCCCGCCTCTTCCTGCTGCACTTCAGTACTTTCTTTAATTTGGTCTATTGGTAAAGTCAGAGAAAAGCTGATATTCTCCCTCTTGCTCTCTTTCTTTCAGGCAGTAGAGAAGCACTGGTGAAAATTGGATTTTTATAAATAGAAGGCAGCAGAGATCTCAAGACGGTCTCTGTATTTTAGCCTTTTGTAAGGCCAAAGAATGTACTTGTGTACCCATGCCCTTGGTTTGTTTAATCAGATTTGTGTAGATCAGATTTAAAAGCTGTGCTCCGCCAACAGTGTATTTAATAGGACTGCTGTTCGTGGTAAGGGACCTTCTTATAGGAGGAAGACTCCCCCCCGCCACCCCACCCCCTATGCCCCGACCCCGAAACCGACAAGGAGTTGCTCGTGACAGCTGCCTTGAACTAAGAGGGCTTCGTCTGTTTTCGGTTTGCCTTGAAAGCGTCCTGTCAAAATGATCTAGAGACAGAGCAAGTTTCAAAACCAGTATTGGTTATTTCATTTGTCATCAGACTGAGACTATGAAACCTCAAATGGGTGAATTCAGAGGGCACTATGTACCTGGGTGTGGCTGTTTGTTATTGAGATGAAATTCGAGGATCAAATATCTCTCTTGTTTTCTTCTGCCTGACAACGCTGTGCCATGTAAAGAATCAGAGACTAAAAGAACAGACACCAGAGAGGAAAGGGGTTAAGAACCAGGGAGGTCGCCTCCTTTAAAAAAAAAAAAATGACCATAATAAACTTTCCAGTAACCCAGAGCCTCATTCTTGGCCATTTTGGTTCATCTGGTCCAGGTTCTCCACAGTCCACACTGGAGAAGCAGCTGCATTTCCTCTTTTCCTGTGTCAGTCACCAAATAGGGTTGGAAATCCCAAAGGTTAAACTCTTAACCATGTGGGGGTGAGGGGCTCCCACAGGGCATGTGATTCAGGAAAAGCAAACACAAAAGCCACAGATTTAGAAAATAGGTCCTGGACCCTTGAGAGTCCCTTGGACTGCAAGGAGATCCAACCAGTCAGTCCTAAAGGACATCAATCCTGAATGTTCATTGGAAGGACTGATATTGAAGCTGAAGCTCCAATACTTTGGCAACCCGATGCTACAAGCCGACTCCTTGGAAAAGACACTGATTCGGGGAAAGATTGAAGGCAAAAGGAGAAGAAGGCAGCAGAGGATGAGATGGTTGGATGGCATCCCCGACTCAGTGGGCATGAATCTGAGCAAACTCCAGGAGACAGTGAAGGACAGGGATGTCTGGCGTGCTGCAGTCCTTGGGGTTGCAGAGTCGCACTGACTTAGCAATTGAATAACAATAATGTTCAAATTACCCTATGTTGTGTGGACAGGATGGTGGGGTGGGCACAGGGGATTCTGAAGAAATCGGGGGGTTATGAGGATGTGGAAGAGGGCGACTCTGTTATAAGAAAGAGGAGTCTGTTCAGACTAGCTTGAGAGGAAAAAAAAGCACTGAGGATGGGGTGGGGAGTGTATGGGTCTCAGGAGGAGTTCATGGGATGCAAGGGCATTGAGGCCCTGGAAGGTGAGGAGCTGTGGGGACACAGATAGGACAGACATCGGCCCATGACCTGATCCAGCCCTGGGCCCACCTAGCCTCTGCTCCGTGGAAGACAGCTTTCTTGCTTTGGGTGCACATACAGGATGAGCCCCAATCACCTTCACAGTATTTCACACCTCAGCTCTTCAGTGAGAAGCATCCATCTCCAAAGGCCCAATTTCAGGTTCCCAGAAGAGATGACATGATCAGTTCAGCTGGAGTCAGGTGTCTCCTGACACCACCCCGCCACTGCCAGACGCTCAGGTCACACTGCAGACTCAGCTACAGGCAGTCGTCCCCATGCACGCGTGCAGGTGGGGTTGGTGTCGTCCACCAGAAGATACCTGCCTAGAGGAGGGAGGAGGGCATTTTAATTTGTTGCCCAGGGTTCTTTGATTTCAAGCACCGGAAACCAAGTGGCCAATTTAAGAGGAGAATAAATAAATAAAAAGCAATGGAAAGAATAAGAAGTGGTTCAGAGGACCTAAGTGAAGTGAAGTTGCTCAGTTGTGTCCGACTCTTTGCGACCCCATGGACACCAGGCTCCTCCGTCCATGGGATTTTCTAGGCAAGAGTACTGGAGTGGGTTGCCTTTTCCTTCTCCAGGGAACTTCCTGACCCAGGTCTCCCGCGTTGTAGACAGACGCTTTACCGTCTTAACCACCAGGGACGTCTCCAGTCTCAGAGGACTGAAGGAAAAGCTAAAATATAGGCATCCCGGAAAGTTGGAGGAACCGACCAGCTCTGGGGGGCTGGGAAACAGAGCTTAATGGGAGATCTTTCCATAGCTCTCTGTCCAGGTGCCTCTGCTTCTGCGTTGTTCTGATCTTTCGGTCTGGTGAGGACCTTTCTCCCAGTTTGCAGATAGCCGCCTTCTCCTTGAATTCGTACTTGGTGGAGAGCAGAGAGGAAGCACACCTCTCTTGGGTCTGTTCTTATCAGGGTGCTAATTCCATTCACGAGATTGCTGCTTTATGATCTAATTACCTCCCACAGACCTTCCCCCACCTCCTAATTCCATGACATCGGGGATTAGAATTTCAACATAGGAATTTCGCAGGGCACACAAATATTCAGTCCATAACAACATGTTAAGAAATGAGAGAAATGTTTTTGGTGGTTGATAAAGGAGACTTCCCCGATGGCTCAGCGGGTAAAGAATCTGCCTGCAATGCAGGAGACACAGGAGATGTGGGTTCAATACCTGGGTCGGGAAGATCTCCTGGAGGAGGAAATGGCAACCTGCTCCAGGATTCTTGCCTAAAAAATCCCATGGACAGAGGAGCCTGGTGGGCTTCAGTCCAAAGGGTCGCAGAGTCAGACACGACTGACCGACTAAGCACGCACACAGCACACACACACAAAGTAATGTGAAAATAAGAAAAAAATGGAACTCACACCGTACTGACTTTACGATGGTTCAGACAGTTCGAATTTGCTTAGAAAAATCTTCATCTTGCTGTCAGTCTTCAGCTGGTAAATCTAAAAGGCAAGCGAGTTTGGAGTCGGTATTGCCACCCAGGCAGGATAGAACATATAGATGATTTTTCATACCGTTCCATACAATCTCTCTCTGCTTATTCATTTGTTTACCTGCCAAGACAGCCCTCAATAGACTAATTTTCAGAGTTTAATAAATTTGATCTGCTCAAGTTGACACAAATTGATTTATTCTCACCAATCTGCAGACAACTGTGGTTGAACAGACGGCAGTTAGGGAGAATTAAGTGGGAGCTGTCAAGATGAAACAAAGCTTCCCTGTTTATGTGGTCGAGTAATACATAACACAAGAGTTTCTTATCCAGCATGGCAGCTCATTAAGACCCAAACAGCAATGCAGGTGCATGTGTATGTTATAAACTAACATCAAGTAGGCTTTTTAATATCCAAGGGGTGTTTTTTTTGCCAGTTACAACACATGATGTTCTTTTAATAGATTTTCTTAAAGAAAGAATGAGGCTTTTCATTTTAAAATGGCGCTCTAACCTCTGCTTGATTCCTGTTGTGTTTGATTTTCTAAACCAGAACTAGTTTATTATGAGAAACTTTTATCTTCAAGGCACAGTTGTGTTTATCTACTCGTTAATTTAGGGTGTTTGGGGAACTGCTTGGAGCTGGAGATCAGACAAAATTGGGTTTGAATTCTGGCACCACTGTCTGCCAGCTTGGTGACTTTAGGAAGCTTTCATTTTATTTCTGATTCAGCTTATTTATTGAGTTGTCTACTGTAGGCATTTCTGATACATTTTATCATTGAGTCTTCAAAATCTTGCTGAGGATTAAGTATTGGGCTAAGAGTTTTAAATGTTTGAGTATTTAAGAAAAACTAAAAAGCATAAAGAACACCAAAAATAGCCTAGAGATTAATATAATGAATACACATGTATCTACCAGCCAGCTAACAAAATAAAACATTAACAATGCTGTTGAAGCCGCCTGTGTGCTAGTTTCAGTTAGAGATTACGGACATGTGACAGAATGTCCAAATAAAAGGGAAAATATATATTTTCTTCTTGGGTAATGAGAAGTTTTGGGGTAGGCGTTCCTGGGATCCAGTCTGTTCTAGCTTTGTGCTCCTTTGTCTCTAGGAAGTGGCCCTTGTTTCCATGCTTACAGAATGGCTGCTGGAGTGACAGCCATCACCTTTTAGTTCCATGAAGGAGAAAAATGCCAGTGGCAAAAGGGTTTTTCAGGGATGCCCCTCCAATGACTTTCATCCCACAGATACTAGAATTGTACTGGAAATTGTAGTTATTGACAGAAACTATTTTTACTGCTATCAAAATGTAGGCTCTGCAAGTAAGAAAAGAATGGTTATTAGGTAGGCAGCTGGCAGCTTCTCCTTGAGAGATAAGCACTATCCTAAATTAAGAGTTTTTTGTTTTTTTATTTCAAAAAAATTGTGTGTCTATATTTTTGCTGTATGTGTATTTATACCTCAGAAATATATAGGCTTATTTTACATGCTTTTGAACTTTGTGTAAACGGTATTATATCCTATATATGTTCTTGCACAACTTGCTTTTCTCATTCAGCTGTATGTCAGAGTCATCCGGATTCCCATGAATCATCCTAGTTCATTTATTTTTCACTGCTGCAGAGTATTCCAGTGTACGAGTGTACTGTAATTTACCATTATCCATAATTTTGTTGTTGGACATGTAAGGTGTTTTCAGTTCTTATTCTCTTCTGTTCCATCAATCAATTAACTGCTTGCCTTTTGTCCCTCTTCTCGGTGTTGTTTTCCTACTTCTTGTAGTGAATCTTACCTGGTTGGATGCTAGATGCTCTCTCTTCCTATTTTGGAGGCATTCTTGGACACAGTTGTCCTTTGGAAACAGCTAATCCTTTCAGTCTTGCTTGTAAGTTTGTTATGCAGGACCAGTGCAGAGTTGGGTTTGGGACTAATTTTGCCCCCCGTGTTAACCAAACTTCTTCAAGTCTCTTCTGCCTGATTGCTTATGAATTAGGAGGTTTTCCTCTCTGGATGGGAATTGCTCCCAGCCCCGTGTGAGCACTGGGGGCTGTTCCCCACTAGTCCTTTAGAAGAGTTTCTTTCCTTGCCCTGGGGTACTTGCCTCACCTGCCTCGATCAGTTCTCACTAGAGGCTTGCTGGGGACGGGGGGCAGGGGGTTGAGACACTCAGCAAGTATCTGAGGTTCTTTGTCAGTAACTGTCCTTGCTTGTTCTCTGCCCTCATGCCCTTGATGCCTGGACGTCAGCTCCACTTTCTTAACTCAGGAAGACGGTCAGGCTTTGTCTGGGTCTCCTTCCCCTCAGCATGACCCGGAAACTCTCCACATAATTTCCGGGAGGGTGTAGGGCTCACCGTACTTGCTTCCTGTCTCTTAAGATCGCTGACGGCCATGACCCAGTTCACTGTTTTGAATGCCCTCAGGTCATTTGGTTTGTCCAGTATTTTAACCGTTCCAGGCAGGAGGGTAAACCTAGTGTGTATTCCTCCTCCTTGGCTGGAAGCAGAAGTGAGTCCTCATTGTGGTTTCAATTTACTGGAAAGGTTAAGCATCTTTTCACATATTTTCTGACCACGTAGATAGATTTCCTCCTTTTGAATTGTCTGTTCATCTCAACCTACTTTTTTTCCATTGAGATATATATATGTCTTTTTCTAGTAACTTGGAATAGTTCTTTATATATGTCTTTTATAGATTAATCTTTTGTCAGCTTAAATTGGTTGTTGCTACCTTTCCTTAGATTTAATTATCTTTTCACTTTTAAAATTACATTGTTTTTTGATGAGTGCAAGTTTTAAGTGTTAATGTAGTCGTCAGTTTCCTTTAATAAGGTCAGTACATTTTGTTTTTAGTTAAGAAATGCTCAATCCTGAAGTTATTAAGATATTCTACTCATATTTTTTTTCTACAGGCTTCAAAGTTCTTGTATATTTCAGGTCTTTAATTTGTTTGGAACTGACTTTTGTGTGTGGTAGGGACAGTGACCCAATCTTACTCAATTTTTTTTCCAGTTGGGATTACCTGCACCATCCCTGTCTAATGAATAGTCTATCTGTGCAGAAAAGACAGGCCAGCAGTCCTGAGACTTCCTGTATGAAAGGCCTGTTCACAAGGTCGGCCCCTAGCTGGCGCCTGGGAACCTGGATTCTGGGGAGGGGCAGAGGGTGAGGTTCCCACTATTCCCAGACCTGATAAGAAGGCCTCACTGTGCTTGGACTGCATCAACATGTGGTTTATACCACATGGTATAACATCTTTTCACATATTTTCTGACCACACAGATAGATTTCCTCCTTTCCTTCTGTGAGCCTGAGATGTTGGTCTATGCCAGGCAGAGTCTCCTGCAGGACCAGCTCCCAGTGAGCAGCCTGGGTGAGGGGCCTCTAATGAGATTTTTGATACACAGCATGTCACATGTGCTGTAACATCTCATTGCTGGAGGAGGCCTGTGTGAGTCACTGGGAGAGGGCTCCCGGGAGCTGGCGCCTGATTGCCTGCACATGCACCTGATCCCTTTGCTGATCTGGCTCTGTGTGCATTTCCTGGGATGAATCACACCATGAGTACTAGGTGCTGAGTCCCCTTCCCGAGTCATCCAACCTAGGGGTGGTCCTAAGGACCCAACGCACTATCCTTTCCCTGCTGATATCAGAATAATCCTGAGAGGCAGATACTGGGCAGTGTTCTTAACTACTGTTGATCATTAGTTTCTTCACCTGAACATCTAATCTCCTTCCTTTTCAGGTGTTTTAGCCAATTCCAGGCACATACCCTGATTCACTATTTGAAAGTGGAAGTGTTAGTTGCTCAGTTATGTCCCAACTCTGGGACTCAATGGACTAGCCCACCAGGCTCCTCTGTCCATGGAATTCTCCAGGCAAGAATACTAGAGTGGGTGGTCATTTCCTTCTCCAGGGGATTTTTCCCAACCCAGGGGTCAAACCCAGGTCTCACACATTGCAGGCAGATTCTTTACCATCTGAGCCACTAGGAAAGCCCCGAATCACTCAGTAAATTTGATCATTAATATCATAAGAAAGAAATAGGCAAAGTGCTATGGTAGTTTGGAGGAAGGTTAAATATTCAGCTATAAATCTTTCAGGTGGGCACATTTTATGTTTTTTGCAATTAGTGAAATAAATTTTCTCATATTATTTAAAGTTGGCAATCATAATTTTTTTTTAGCATCTTGGAACATTTATAGTTCCTTTAATGTCCCTTTAATGTTTACTGTCCTTTAATGTTTAATGGGAAAGACTAGAGATCTCTTCAAGAAAATCAGAGATACCAAGGGAACATTTCATGCAAAGATGGGCTCGATAAAGGACAGAAATGGTATGGACCTAACAGAGCAGAAGATATTAAGAGGAGGCAAGAATACACAGAAGAACTGCACAAAAAAGAGCTTCACGACAAAGATAATCACGATGGTGTGATCACTGACCTAGAGCCAGACATCCTGGAATGTGAAGTCAAGTGGGCCTTAGAAAGCATCACTATGAACAAAGCTAGTGGAGGTGATGGAATTCCAGTTGAGCTATTTCAAATCCTGAAAGATGATGCTGTGAAAGTGCTGCACTCAATATGCCAGCAAATTTGGAAAACTCAGCAGTGGCCACAGGACTGGAAAAGGTCAGTTTTCATTCCCATCCCAAAGAAAGGCAGTGCCAAAGAATGCTCAAACTACCGCACAGTTGCACTCATCTCACATGCTGATATGGAGAAGGCAATGGCACCCCACTCCAGTACTCTTGCCTGGAAACTCCCATGGACAGAGGACCCTGGTAGGCTGCAGTCCATGGGGTCGCTAAGAGTCGGACATGACTGAGCGACTTCACTTTCACTTTTCACTTTCATGCATTGGAGAAGGAAATGGCAACCCACTCCAGTGTTCTTGCCTGGAGAATCCCAGGGATGGGGGAGCCCGGTGGGTGCCATCTATGGGATCACACAGAGTTGGACACGACTGAAGCGACTTATCACACGCTGATAAAGTAATACTCAAAATTCTCCAAGCCAGGTTTCAGCAGTACATGAACCGTGAACTTCCAGATGTTCAAGCTGGTTTTAGAAAAGGAAGAGGAACCAGAGATGAAATTGCCAACATCCGCTGGATCATCGAAAAAGCAAGAGAGTTCCAGAAAAACATCTACTTCTGCTTTATTGACTACGTCAAAGCCTTTGACTGTGTGGATCACAATAAACTGTGGAAAATTCTGAAAGAGATGGGAATACCAGACCACCTGATCTGCCTCTTGAGAAACTTGTATGCAGGTCAGGAAGCAACAGTTAGAACTGGACATGGAACAACAGACTGGTTCCAAATAGGAAAAGGACTACATCAAGGCTGTATATTGTCATCCTGCTTGTTTAACTTATATGCAGAGTACATCATGAGAAACGCTGGGCTGGAAGAAGCACAAGCTGGAATCAGGATTGCCGGGAGAAATATCAATAACCTCAGATATGCAGATGACACCACGTTTATGGCAGGAAGTGAAGAGAAACTAAAAAGCCTCTTGATGAAAGACGAGAGTGAAAAAGTTGGCTTAAAACTCAACATTCAGAAAACTAAGATCATGGCATCTGGTCCCATCACTTCATGGGAAATAGA
>NW_011494865.1:3076129-3079074 GCF_000754665.1 Bison bison bison | reverse complement strand
CAGAGGATGAGATGGCTAGATGGCATCACCGACTCGATGGACATGAGTTTGGGTGAACTCCGGGAGTTGGTGATGGACAGGGAGGCCTGGTGTGCTGCAGTTCATGGGGTCGCAAAGAGTCAGACATGACTGAGCGTCTGAACTGAACTGAACTGAACTTAATGTCCCAAGTTAGAAATTTTTTATCTTCCTAATTTTGAGAATTTAAAACCCTATGTTTAACGTGCTTCACATTTCTGCCTTTGTTTACTGCTGTGGACTAGATGTGTTGCCTCCAAGTTTATTAGGTTGAAACCTGACCCCTAAAGTGATAGTGTTAGGAGGTGGGACCTTAGGCAATTAGGTCATGAGCGTGGAGCCATCATAATTAGGCTTAGCGTTTTTACAAAGGAGACCCACAGAGAGCTCTCTACTCTTCTTTCTGCCATGTGAGGACATTGCCAGACGTTGGCAACCTGGAAGAGGTTTTTCACCAGAACCTTGGCATGCTGGCACCTTGATCTTGGACTTCCAGCTGTCAGAACCATGAGAAATAAACGTCTATGGTTTATGAGCCATCCAGACTGTGGCACTTTATGATACCAGCTGAACTAAGACTCGTCACTGTATTTCTAACCAGTTGTTTTTATTCGTGTGATGTTTCTGTAGGTAGTAGTAATTCATTATTCATGGATTTCAGTAACATGAAAGGCATGTGTACAGTTGTTTAGGATATGCTTTCTACAAGGGTTCTGGTCATCTCTACCTGTTTCTCTCTTCACATGTTTATAAGAACATCTCTATTTTGTCATGTTTTGAATCCTGTTGACTTAGACCGGAGATGTGAGGTAAGCACATGTGCAGTGACTGACATTATATACTAGAAATTGTAAGCTTCGGCACAGTTAACTGTGAGCCCTCTTATAAAATTCTAGGAGATAGCTTTTATTTTTTTTTAGTCCATGCAGTGTATTTTGTCTCAGAGAACTTCACACACCCGACCTGCTCTTTGATAGTGATTCTCCCTAGTGCTTCTACGAAGAGATCAATAGTGCCAAACTAATTTCTTCCCCTAATGAGGGGAAGCAAATACTCATGCTCATTCCAGAAACTGCTCTGAATTGAGCTTAATGCCTTAAATCACACCCACAGTGAATAGCATCCCTTTATCACTCTCAACAACTGCCATCTCTCTCCCATCACGTGTGATTCTCTGCAGCTCCCTGTAAACATGTCTGTCTCAATTCACTTGTTGTACAGAAAAGCATCCAAAGGAGACTTTATTTTTTTCTACCCATTTTTTAAAAAATCTGATATAAAACTGTTCTGAGCATCTCTGCCATTTCTGAGGCAGAAGAGTTCTTTGTGATGCCCACTATTAATTATCATCGGGCTGGTTGATCTAAAGTTATTGTTGTGTTTTGTGTTAATTGGGTCTTGTTGTATTGCTGTGTCAGGCAGTTTTCCTGTTGTAACAGTGGGAATGTTACCTAGCGATTGCTGGCTCCTTAGAGCCGTTAAGCAGATTACTTATCGAGCACATTGAATCAGTGTGGACCCTTAGCATTTTCTCCTTCAATTAGGTGAGGAAAGCTATGCATCACTTAGGAAAGTGTTTGGCTACAATTACTAGACCACCCAAGTGTAGGCAGCCTAAACAAACAGGATCTGCAGTTCAGCAGCCCAAGCAGTGCCCTCGGGGACCCAGAGTATTTCTGACTTGAAGCATAGTCATCCTTTAGCATTGTTTGTGTGTGTGTTCAGTCATGTCCAACTCTTTGCGACCCCATGGACTGTACCCCACCAGGCTCCTCTGTCCATGAAATTCTCCAGGCAAAAATACTGGAGTGGGTTGCCATAAACAACATCCTTAGCACTCTGGCTTTCAAATTCCTGCTTGTTGCCTTGTGGTCTCAAGTTGGCTGTTTTGGCCACCTGCTGCTGCTGCTAAGTTGCTTCAGTCGTGTCTGACTCTGCAACCCCATAGACGGCAGCCCATCATGCTCCCCCATCCCTGGGATTCTCCAGGCAAGAGCACTGGAGTGGGTTGCCATTGCCTTCTCCAATGCAGGAAAGTGAAAAGTGAAAGTGAAGTCGCTCAGTCGTGTCCAACTCTTAGCAACCCCATGGACTGCGGCCCACCAGGCTCCTCTGTCCATGGGATTCTCCAGGCAAGAGTACTGGAGTGGGGTGCCGTCGCCTTCTCCGCATGGACCCTAGGGAGTCTTGGAAAACAGGTAAGAGGAACGTGCTCATGGCTGTGGACCAGTTATTGCTCTTCAGCTGGGCACAGCACATGGTTGCCCCCAACAAAACTGGGTTTTTGTTGGAAGGGGAGGGAGGAGAGTGGATACTGGGGACACAGCGGGTATTTTGGCCACAGGAGTATATTCTCCAACTCTCTGTCCCTCTCGTACACCACACCACACCCGCAGATAGAGGTCACATGACCACCAGAATCAACCTGAACATGTTACCATTTTGCCTGATTCACTTCTGTAGCTTCCCTTGCTCTTCAGTTCAGTCGCTCAGTTGTGTCCGACTCTTTGCGGCCCCATGAATTGCAGCACGCCAGGCCTCCCTGTCCATCACCAACTCCCAGAGTTCACTCAGACTCACGTCCATCGAGTCAGTGATGCCATCCAGCCATCTCATCCTCTGTCGTCCCCTTCTCCTCCTGCCCCCAGTCCCTCCCAGCATCAGAGTCTTTTCCAATGAGTCAACTCTTCGCATGAGGTGGCCAAAGTACTGGAGTTTCAGCTTTAGCATCATTCCTTCCAAAGAACACCCAGGACTGATCTCCTTCAGAATGGACTGGTTGGATCTCCTTGCAGTCCAAGGGACTCTCAAGAGTCTTCTCCAACACCACAATTCAAAAGCATCAATTCTTTGGCACTCAGCCTTCTTCACAGTCCAACTCTCACATCCATACGTGACCACAGGAAAAACCATAGCCTTGACTAGAC
>NW_011494865.1:3057274-3076029 GCF_000754665.1 Bison bison bison | reverse complement strand
CTTGACTAGACGGACCTTTGTTGGCAAAGTAACGTCTCTGCTTTTGAATATGCTATCTAGGTTGGCCATAACTTTCCTTCCAAGGAGTAAGCGTCTTTTAATTTCACGGCTGCAGTCACCATCTGCAGTGATTTTGGAGCCCAGAAAAATAAAGTCTGACACTGTTTCCACTGTTTCCCTATCTATTCTCATGAAGTGATGGGAAAAGCAAAATACAAAAAACGTAAAATGCCAGACACTGAACACTTCAAGGTCCAAAGAGGGCTGACCCTGCCCGCCTCCACCATCTGATCTTGTACTGCAGGGGTCCCCAACCTCTGGGCCACAGACCTGTACCTCCTTCAGATCAGTGGTAGCGTTAGATTAGAAATAAAGTGCACGATAAATGTCATGCGCTGGAATCATGCTGAAACCTTCTCCCCACCCTCAGTCTGTGGAAAACTCACCTTCCACGAAAGTGGTCCCTGGTGCCGAAAGGCTTGGGGGCTGCTGCTGTGCTGTGCTTCTCATGCTCTGTGTGCCCGCCCACTGTCCTTTTTTAAGATCCTCCTATTTTGTACTCTTCCTCCCTGCCACAGGGCCTTTCACCTGCCCTTCACTCCCCTGAAAATTCTTGTCTTCACCCCCACCTTCCTTAACCCCATGACGCGGTCAGGGGGGCTGCCTCTGACCACCTCAACTGGTTCACATGCTCTCATCTTTTAAGGAGTTTCAAGCAGCCCCTTCTTAAAACACTAAAAATACAGTTGTCCCTCATTTTCCATGGGGCAATTAGTTCCAGGACCCTTCCCCACTTTAGATGCTAAAATCTGTGGATTCTCAAGTTCCTTATGTAAAATGATGTAGTATTTGCATGTAATCTGCAAATGTCCTCCAGTATATATTCGGTCATCTCAAGATTACTTATAATATGCCAGGAGATCTTCCCAACTCCAAGATGGAACCTGGGTTTCCTGCATTGCAGGCAGACTCTTTACCATCTGAGCCACCAGGGAAGCCCACTTATAATACCTAATATGATGTAAATACTATGAAAATAGTTGTAAATACAATGTAAATGCTATGTAAATAATTGCTGCTGCTGCAGCTGCTAAGTCGCTTCAGTTGTGTTCGACTCTGTGCGACCCCATAGACGGCAGCCTGACAGGCTCCCCTGTCCCTGGGATTCTCCAGGCAAGAACACTGGAGTGGGTTGCCATTGCCTTCTCCAATGCAGGAAAGTGAAAAGTGAAAGTGAAGTCACTGAGTCTTGTCTGACTCTTAGCGACCCCATGGACTGCGGCCCACCAGGCTCCTCCATCCATGGGATTTTCCAGGCAAGAGTGCTGGAGTGGGGTGCCATTGCCTTCTCCGAAAATAATTGCTAGCACACGGCAAGTTCAAGTTTTGATTTTTGGAACATGTTAGAATTTTTTCCCCAAATCTTTTCCATATGCAGTCGATTGAATATAGATATAGAACCTATGGAAATGGAGGACTGACTGTGCATTGTAAGTTTACATTTATTTGTGAGCCCTTTTTTTATTATCCTTATTCTCAGTAAACAATGAGCTCCATGAGAGCAAGCACCAGGCCTAATTATATTCATGATTTGTATTCTTTACGAATGCTCTGGTTGTAGGTTTTTTGTTTGTTTGTTTTAAAGTAGCTTAAATAAGGTAAGGCTTATTTTTCTTGAGTGAGTGAAAATCGCTCAGTTGTGTCCAACTCTTTGCGACCCCATGGACTATGTAGTCCATGGAATTCTCTAGGCCAGAATACTGGAGTGGGTAGCCTTTCCCTTCTCCAGCAGATCTTCCCAACCCAGGAATTGAACCGGAGTCTCCTGCATTGCAGGTGGATTCTTTACCAACTGAGCTATTAGGGAAGCTATTAACAACAAATCTAAAGATAAGCAGCTCCTGGCATCAACCCAGTTGCTTAACACTATCGTGATGGGGCATCTGTGCCGTGTTCTTGTTACTTTCCTCAGAAGTACAAGGTGGCTGCTGTAGCCCAGCCATCGCCTCCACATTTCAGAGAAGGAAGGTATGGAGACGATACCACTGACATCTGACCCTTTCATTTAGAAATCAGTTTCCCTAGAATCCACCCAGTCAATTTCTTTGTTACTTGTTAGAAAGAAGTTTGGAAACCACGTGGGTAGCTTTTCTAGCCTCTATACTGGAGGTGAACAGGGGAAAAAAGGGAAGAAATGGGAGTTAGACTAGCTTACCAGAAGTGGTCTGCCTCACCCTTTTGCCCCAATATTTACCAGAAAAAGTACTTTGGTGTTAGTGGACAAGTAGGAAAAAATCCACCCACTTTGGTTATTTGTTCATTTATTCATCAACTATCCAGTATGAGCCAGGCATTAGTCACTCTCAGATGCATTTCCCTTATTCTCCTGGCAGTTCTGGCAAGGTGGACATTATTATACTCATTTTGCAATTAGAAATGGAATCTCAGGAAGAATAAATGACTTGCTTGAGGTCATGCATCTCTGTTGGTGGCAGAACCAAGGCTCAAACCCAAACCTCCCTGCCTCCCTCCAGGTCGCACCTTCCACGATGCTGTGCTATCTCTAGAATGATTATAGCTGATCCCGTGAAAGCCTCTACATTTAATTTTTTTTCTACCAGGGCGCAATGATTA
Organism: Bison bison bison; assembly: GCF_000754665.1. Taxonomy (NCBI): domain Eukaryota; kingdom Metazoa; phylum Chordata; class Mammalia; order Artiodactyla; family Bovidae; genus Bison; species Bison bison. The sequence continues at coordinate 3,073,395 of NW_011494865.1, read as the reverse complement.
TTAGCCTGACAGAATTTAGCTTCTACCTTAAACATGTTTTGGTAAAAAAAACAGCTTGCTAATAATATTGCAACTATAATTGGGGGTGATTTTACATTTGGGCTCTAATGACGTGACATTCATTCTATGGAGCAGGGTTATAATTTTTTGTACAGGGCCTTGGATGGTAGGCTATTTAAGAAGCATTTATCCCATGGTTAGTCCCTACTCTTAAGACTAAGTAATTGGCATAATCATTTTCTGTTTGAGCAGGTAAGGCACTTTGCCAGGAGCTTTTGCCCTTTATTATTCCAGAAAACCCCAGTATTCTTATTTCAGGATAAACGAAACAGTGATCATCTATATTCATGTTCACAGCTTACAGTTCTGCGTTTGTGAACTAAAATATTTGGAGATATTTCATCCCTGCAACCTGTTTTTTAATGTGTATGGTTTTTCTGATTATTAAAGTGATAGATGCTCAACTGAAAGAAATTTGGGAAGAAGGATAATGAGAAAAATCACTCATAACTCTATAGTACCCAGAGGCAGTAATTATTAACATTTGTGGCATATGTCCTTCCTAATCTTAAATGTGTTCTTCATAGCTGAGGTCATACATTATTTGCAGTTTTGGGTGCCACGACTTTTCACGGAACATAAACAAGCCTCCTTATTATTATAAGCATCATTGTGAATGGCTGCATAATGTCCCTTCATTAAAAACACACCATCCTTCATAATTTTTATACGTTCACTAAAATAAAACAATGATCAGAGCCCCATAAGTAAAAATATTTTCGATGTTCAGATTATGATTATATTTTATTTGGCTGGGTTGTGCCTTACAGCATGTGAGATGGTCCTTACAGAGCACAGACTCTCTAGTTGTGGCTTCCAGGCTCAGCAGTTGCAGCTCTCAGGCTCCAAAGCAAGGGGCTTCTTCTGTTGCAGTGCTTGGGCTTAGTTGCCTCAGGCATGTGGGATCTTGGTTCCCCAGCCAGGGATCGAACCCTCATCCCCTGCATTGCAAGGCAGATTCTTAACCACTGGACCACCAGCAAAGTCCTTCAGTATATTTTTTATTTATTTTTTAATTGAAGGATAATTGCTTTACAGAATTTTGTTGTTTCCTGTCAAACCTCAACATGAATCAGCCACAAGTAGCACTTCTGTTTCTACTTCAAGATAGAAACATTTTCATGATAGATCTACTTCGTTCAGGATCTGCCTCTTTAAGAAGATTTGTTAAAAATGTGTTCTGCGGTGGTGCGTACCTAGGTATTGCCCTCTCTTTGCCAGTCTCCCCTTTTCTCTGGCAGTGTTTGTTCTCTTTTTAAATGTTTGGTGTCTTCCTCGTTTTATGGTTCACCACAACTGCCTCCTATGTTCCTGGCCTGTTTTGTGTATCTTGACTTCCTCCTGCCCAGCAGGCACAAGAGTGCGGACCTCAAGTCCAGATTTACCAGGATACAGTGGGAAAACGTATCTTCTGATTGGCTGTCCTCGTCCTTCCCTTCCTCTTCCCAACCTTTCTGTTCAGATTACCTCCAAGTAGAGTGACTCTCGAATATCTGGACCAGGGCCCTCCGAGCTGCAGGGCACCCAACTGACAGCTGCTGAAATTCTGAGTGACTGTAGCACGTGTTTGGGGGAAGGGGGACACTGATTTCTGTGATCAAGGCCAACGCTAAAGTCAGTATGGAGAAAATATTTTTGGTTGTGTTTTGGTTTTGCAGTTCAAGGCTTGGCAAACAATTTACTGTGTGGTATGATGGATGCTTCCAAATAGGAGAACCCATCAGATGAGAAATTTTTAAATTTTCAGGAAAAAAAAAATTCATGTATGTCCTTCAAAAGAAATCATTTCCTCCTACATTGAATGTGTAACTTAAGGAGTGATTTTGTAGCAACAGATCTGCAGGGTGGATCCCAACTCTGTGTTAAGAAGAATAATTAAGAACTGGTACCTAGGGACTTTCCCCTGATGGTCCAGTGGTTAAGAATCTGCCTTGCAATGCAGGGGACGTGGATTCAAGCCTTGGTCTGGGAACTAAGATCCTTCATGCTGTGGAGCAACTAAGCCCCCTTGCCACAGCTAGAGAGTCCGTATGCATGGATGAAAGATCCTGCATGATGCAATGAATATCCTGTGTGTAGCAACTAAGACCCGCACAGCCAAATAAACAAATACTAAATATTAAAAAAAAAAGAACTGGTATCTCATGTTTTTCTAGTTCCAAGCTCTTGCCTGTTACCTTTCGTTTTCTCTCTCTGTGTCTATATGAGCCTGCATATGATTGACCTAGCTATTATCAAATAGTCTAAAGTGCTGCTGGAATTTGCAGGAGGTTGTTCCCAACACAGAAATAATTGCTACCTTAAAGAGACTTTGGTCTGATGATTTCTCTGCAGGTAACTCACGTGTTCACTAGCAGGAAGCCTGCCAGTCTTCCAGCAGCTTGGTGCTCGGCAGTCCAGTTGTTGGGTCTGTTACTAACCAGGCATTGACATGAACTTCAGGGTCCCTCCCGGTTTTGGTCCCTCATGCCTTGCGGTGTGGGAATGCCTGGGCTCTTCCAAGAGGCTGGTCTCTTAGAGAATCCCATGACTACCAATGAGCCATGCTTTCCTGTCTCATCCTGGGGACAAGGTTGGAGATTCACTGGCTTGGGTGCTATAAAGGTTGGCTCAATGGTGAGGATAGGGTGGTCCAAAGCCATCTTTACTGAAAGCAGGCACAGTTTTTGAGTTGTGCATTTCTTTATTCCTGCCTTTAGCTCCACATCTGGTTCTCTGTAGAAAATTATTTTTAATGGAAGGGTGCCATTCCATATCTATGGCTTAAGGAACCCCTCTTAACACCCCTCCCCAAGAGGAAAGAACACACCCTCCTTTACTGATGAATGTTTGGATTATCTCATGATACGAACTAACATTTTCTAAAAAGAATAACCCAAATTCTGCCATGTCTGCTCACAGGCCCTCTACTGCATCAAATACCCTGTTAGCAATTGATCATGAATGGGCATCAGGCATTCTTATTGTCATGATGACTTTTCCTTGGTAATTTTTATGTAAAAAAAAATAAAAAGCAGCCAGATCCTTTAGTCTTGCAAGCAGGTGTCCCCTAATACCTAGAGGGTGAATACCAAGAAGTCAGAAAATTACTCATGCGTTCCTTCCAGCTGTTCCTTTCTGCTGTTCCCTCTCTGGTCACCATCTGGTGGCCTCGAGCCCCGTTGCTGCCCAACTCCAGCATCCCTTTTCTTCTTGTGTCTCAGCTGGCCCCTCTGGCCTCTGCAGACCTGATGTGGTTCATAGACATCTTTGATAAGGCAGGGGTAAACTTAGACCATTGGTTAACTTTCTGTTCTTCAGAAAAGCTGTGAGCAATAAGAACATTGCAGCTGGGGAGGTTTTTTGGTTTGCTTTTGATTTTATTGACATATAGTTGATTTACAATGTTGTGTTTCAGGCATACAGCAAAGTGATTCAGTTCTATCAATACGTGTATTCATTTTTTTCAGATTCTCTAATTGTATAGGTTATTACACGATTTTGAGTAGAGTTCTAGAGTTCCTTTTTCTATACAGTGGGTCCTTGTTGATTTTCTATTTCATATGTAGTGTTGAAAGTGTTAGTCACTCAGTCATGTCTGACTCTTTGTGTCCCCACGGACTGTAGCCCACCAGGCTTCTCTGTCCAAGGAATTCTCCAGGCAAGGATACTGCAGTGGGTAACCATTCCCTTCTCCAGATAACTAGTAGTGTGTGTATGTTAATCCCAATTTATCACCTCTTCTCCTTTCCCCTTTGGTAACCGTAAGTTTCTTTTCAAAATCTGTGAGTCTGTTTCTGTTTTGTAAATAAGTACACTTGTATAAGAAGAGTCCAAAAAAAAAAAAAACCCTAATATTTATCACTGTGTCCAATTAATTTTTAAAAAATTTTTAAAAGTATTTTTTGAGATAGATTGTCTGTATAGCATCTTAGATTCCAAACTACTTTCTTCCACCATTTGGTTTCATCCAAATATAACTTTTCTCTGCTCGTGAGGGCTCTGAGGGGGCAGAGCCCCCTGTTTAATCTCTCATAGAAACACTTCATCAGTGTGTGAGCACGGCTTCTGGACAGAGACTTCTCATAACACCTTTGCAAACACACCATATTCTCGTCCCTCGTTTTACTTCATTTATGTAACTAACATTTATACAGCTTGCTGTGTGCCAGGCTTTGTTCTAAGTGCTTTGCAAGGATGAACTCACTTCATCTTCATAACAGTCCTATTAAAGCAGGCAGTATAATTAGACATATTGTTACGCTGCATGCAATTTATCTTTGGGGAAGGGGCACCTGGATCTTTGCAAATTGCTTTATGGTCATAGGCTGCTCATGCCTCTCTTTCCGCAGGAGATGAGAAGGGAAAGTTAGGACTTCCCTGGTAGTACAGTGAATAAGAACCTGCCTTGCAATGCAAGCACCACAGGTTTGATCCCTGGTCTGGGAAGATTCCACATGCCTCCGGGCAGCTAAGCCCATGAGCCACAACTACTGAGCCCCCCTCATCCTAGAGACTGTGCTCCACTAAAGAGAAGCCACCGCCATGAGAAGCCCACACATCACACTAGAGACTAGGCCCTGCTCACTGCAACTAGAGAAAGCCTGTGCAGTAAGAAAGACCCAGAGCGGTCATAAATAAATGCATTTTTTAAAAAGGGAAAAATAAATACTGTTCTATGTAGTATGTCAGAGGGGCAGATTTTCAGCCCTGTAACAACGAGTTGCACCTAGGATCTCCCCAAACATCTGAATACTTGTGATGTGCTTGTGATGGCGGCGATTCAAGTCTCTCCAGCTGATCCTTCAGACAGTCAGGGACCCTGCTTCTTCTCTGCCCATTGGCAGGGCCCACTCCATTTTATTTTCTTTTAATAATTTTTTTAAAGTATTTATGTATTTGGCTACACCCAGTCTTAGTTGTGGCATATGGGATCTTTAGTTGTGGCACGCGCAATCTAGTTTCCTGACCAGGAATCGAACTCGAGCCCCATGCATTGGGAGCATAGAGTCTTAGCCACTGGACCACCAGGGAAGTCCCTCATCCCATTCCTGTCCTGCATTTCCCTGCCATGCCTGGTCTCTGAAGTCTGGTGCTGAGCTTGGGGGAGTGGTTGGGTGTGAGGAAGTGGTTGAGCATAGGGAAGACAGAGGAGCCCTTTAATCTTGGGCCCTGGCCGAGCTCTGTACTCCCAGAGGTTCACTTGCCTGGTGGTCTTCATGGGGTGCATGCCGGGACCTGGGACCCACCATGTGCAGCTTCCACCCCTCTCTTCATCTGCTCTGATGAAGGGTCATGGAAACCTGCAGACATTTAAGGGAGCTGAACTTCCTTCTGGAGCCAGACATTTAAATACCTTTGGGGACGGGAAAGTGATTTTTTTTAATTACAAAAATTACTGTGTACTCCTTTTATAGGTTATGGACTTGCTATTTTATGGAAAATAAAGAGTTATGATTAAAAGTTTTGCCTTTTTGGTTTAGTTTTTCATCTTTGTCAATGTTATATATACTATATATACACACAGATTAGTGAGTCAGATTGTACACAGGATGTTGTGAGCAGCAGCAGCTCACGACTCCTCACCTGCCCACTGGTCATCCCAGTGGCCACCACCATCAGTGATTTTAGCTAATTTTGTTCATAATCTCTTCCATCATTCTAAATAACATGTGTATGCTGCTGTTTCTGAATCTCCTTGTTGTTGATTGAATTTGCATCTTCATTAAATCCTAATTTTGGTTATATTGTATTCCATATTTCTAATAATTCATCCATTTATACGTATTTTAAACACTGCTCACCACTGAGCCGATGTAGTTGCTGTTGTTTAGTCGCTAAGTTGTACCTGACTCTCTGCAATCTGATGGGCTGTAGCCCACCAGGCTCCTCTGTCCATGAAATGTGCAGTGTTTATTTCTCCTGAAAGTTTTATTTCAATTTTTAAAAATAAAATTTCTCAGTTTTTAAAATGTACTAGATGAATGTCAGTCTTTTCTTCAAAAGGTTTTAAGTGCACAAGCCTTTGGAAGGTATGTCACTACATTAAAAAAATATTAGGCATTCTATCAGTTTCACTGACTGGTTATTCTCTAACAGCTGTCATGTTAGGATTTCCATTCCTGTTCGAGGGACGACTACCTCTCTCTCATGTTGGATCCTTGTTTCTTTCCTTTTTATTATTTTATTATTATTATTATTTTTTTTTAATTTACAATATTATATTGGTTTTGCCATACATCAACATGCATCCGCCACGGGTGTACATGTGTTCCCCATCCTGAACCCCCCTCCCACCTCCCTCCCCATACCATCCCTCTGGGTCATCCCAGTGCACCAACCCTTTCTTTCCTTTTTAGATGGATTATATCCTCTTGCAGCTTCTGGAGTAGAAATTATATCTGAAAATATCTTAGTCTACCCTCACATTAAATTGGCAGTTTGGGCTGGGTATCAAACGTTTGGTCATGTTTCATGTTTTTTTTTTTTCTCTAGGTAGTCTGTTTCCCCACGTTTTGATCGTTTGGGAGTGTCTTTCATGTACACTTTCTTCAGGTGTCTATTGATCTGGCTGCCCACTCCAGTGTGAGGGTGTAGCACACACACACACTAAACCAGTGCAACATTAGAAAGCTGATTGGACTCTTCTTGTGGGAGGGCTTGTGTTCCGTGGTCTCTACCACAGTGAAGCCCTACCCCATCCCCAATACCAGCGTCTTTAGGTCTTTCTTTTTTTCCCCTTTCACTCCCATTTCCAAGGATACCTGTCACCACAAATTCCAGGGCCTGAGCCTGTAACGTGAAGCAGATTTTTTTTTCTTTTCATTCATTTTCCATACGTGTTTTTAAAAATTGAGATTTAATATAAATAAATTGAAATGCAATTAATCTGAAGAGTTTGAAAATGTGAATCCACCCTTCACCACCACTCAGAGATGGAGAACATTTGCCACACACTCGAAGCTACCCTTGTTTCTCTTTGTCAATTACCTTTCTGTTACTGTCCGTTGGCTTTGCCTGTTCTTAATGGAACCGTACAGTACGTAGTCTTCTGGCTTCTACTGTTACATAATGTCTAAGATTCGTCCATGTTATTGCATGTAGCAGCTATTAGTTCTTTATTATTGCTGTGTAGTATATCCATCTAGTGATTGCATCATAGCTTATTTACTCATTCTACAGTTAATGGATATCTGGGTCATTTATCTTTTGGGATTTTTATGAATAAAGCTTCCATGAATCTTCTTGATCATGTCTCTTTTTTTGGCTTAAAATAACACACATTTATTAGGGAGCAGTTTCTGTGGGTAAGGAGTCCATACAGGGTGTTCATATCTTTAATAGACCTGTGCATTTAATTCTTTATATTCCTGGGAATGGAATTGCCAGGTCACCAGAAAGATGGAGGTTTATCTTTGGTAAATACCTGCCAAGAGTTTTCCAAAGTGGTTATACCAAGCCATTTGCTTCGTAACTTTTCCCACTGTCAGATGCATATTTAACTTTCTAAACTGGCCAAGCCCATTACCACTTGTCCACCTGCTTTCTGGTTTCCAAATATCTGTGGATCTTTTCTCTTCCCATATTATCTCTGTCCTGGGAAATTTACTGTCTTTGTAGTATGGCTTGTGGAAAGAACAGAGCTAAGTGTGTGTTTTCAATCTGCCATCTTTAACTGGAAGGTTCTGTTATGATTTTTTTAAATGGCTTTTAGCTCTCTCAGTCTCACCAAACATAATTATCCCTGTTTTTTTTTTCCTGAGTCATTTCTGCTTAATGGTTTTATAAAAACAGTTTTGTGACTCTCAGCCTTTCACAGCTGCTGTAGACATTGTTTTCGGCACGGTGAACACGATGATAAGATAATTATGATTCCATGTCTTCATCAGATACAATGATTAATAAAGAACACAAACTGAAGGTATAGTTTAATGGGATTATTTCCCTTAAATTTTTTTTTTCTTCAGTTTGTAAAACCCTTGAGTATACTATTGTATTTAGGATTTTTAAGCTGACCAAGTAATGTCTAAGTCTAGGCAAATCTGAACATTTAGCCTTATAACATCCCAACATTAACCTTGTAACATCCCAACATTTAACCTTAATAACATCCTGAGTGTGGGTCCCAGGTGTTCCATTGCCCTGGAACTTCTTCACGTTTTGGTTTATACACAAGGACCAGAGGGCACAGTGGAATTCCTCGAGCCGTGAGTTGGGAGTCAGATCGTATTTCCCTGAGGAGTGGCGTATGTTGACCCCCACTGACCCTCTGGGGCCTCCTCCTTGTGCAGAGATGGCAGCCGGCAGGCCAAGATGGCAGCAAGGAGCCCCAGACATCTTTGCTGACAGTGGTGGTGGTTGTGAGGCAGACAAGATGATAGACACCCTCCATGCCTGAGATGCTCCGAGCTCCCAGACTCTGGATGTCCCCCATCCGTTTACCACCCAGGCTGTATTTCAAGAGACCTAACCCTTTATCCTGTACTTAAATTCCTCTTTACCCATCCTTTTTGCACTACAGAACTGTTTACTCTCCCTGGTTATAGTTCACTTTATCCAGTGTGGTTTTACTCATTAGAATAGTATTAGCATGAGGAAGAGCCCCTGTCAGCTGGTCAACCCAACATGTCACAAGTTATAGTAAAGTAACAGGCTTGTTAGGGTGCAGTCATGCAGATGCTTATTAGCACACGGTAAGGATTCCGTGAATGAGAGCTGATAATATGTTTGTTATTTATGCTTATAGAGTGAGCTTCTGAGTAACCAGGAGAGTTCTCTGCTTCACTTAGTCAGACTCTGTGACTTTGACTTACCTGACTCTTTCTTTGGAATCTCAAGAGTATAATCAGCCTACAGGCCCTTCATCTTTATCTTCCTTGCTTCATCACATAGGTTATCCCCAAACCTCTAGTTTCATACAGTTTACTTCTATGAACATTGCAAATAGTGTTTCTAAGAATAAACAGCTACATGATTATACCTTTACCAACCCTCTGTGGTGGTTTAGTCGCTAAGTCAAGTCTGACTCTTGTGACCCATGGCCTGGAGCCTACCAGTCTCCTCTGTCCATGGGATTTTCCAGGCAAGGATACTGAAGTGGACTGCCATTTCCTTCTCTAATCCTCTAGTCAGATGCCTTTAATATACTTAATATTTTACATAGTACATGTATCTTCTCTAGTGTATTATATTCCCATATGATCATTTGTTACCTATGGGTATAAATAGTGGTTAGATTCCTATGCTAGCTGCTAAGAGAATTTTGAAGGGAAGAAGAGACAGAAAATCTGGCAATAATAGCAAATCTCATAAATGTTTACTAGAAAGTAAACTGTCGCTAAGGAGAAGAGCTTGATTATAACTTGTGTGGTTGAATTAGTACAGTCATCTGTGTTATGATGGAAAAAAAAAAGACAACCAAGTTTTTGTGAGTTAGCCTGAGATCTAATCACCAATTGCAGTGTTATTTCTGTGACAAACCCTTGTTGCATTTCAAATGGTCAGTCTATGAACGAAGTTCCACACCCAATACATTTTTAGAATGAAGACCACTGTACCAGGTTAAAAAAGTTTTCTCACCCTAATGTCTTTCCCTTTTCTTTCAGTGCTGTTAGTTGCTACACAGGGGATACTTTACACATTTTGCAAGTTAATAAATCCACATTGTAATGTTCATAATGCAGGATTATGATGAATTCAGAAACTGTAGCACCTCATCTTTATTTGGAGAATTGACATTATTCTGTCAGAATGGAATGCTTGAGAAAATGTCTTTGGTACCCAGAATCTCCCCTGCAATTCCAGCGGCCTCCCTTTGGCAGATATGACGACTTGGTCAAAGGATTTGCTGCTATGTATTCCCTATTCCCATGACCTGGAGTGCCTGTCTGATTGATTATACTGGATATATTTCAGGAATTCTCTAGGATTCTCCTCTGTTCTGCACGTTGGGAAATACTAACCATACCTCATAAACCCAGGGGTCAAGTTGTTTATGGTCGAAAGCCTGTGAGGGCTGTCGGTTCTTTACTGTCACTGAGACGGTGATTCCTCGATGGGTCTGCGAGGATGGTCCTCGGCACCGCGTGGGAGAAGTGCCCTCCTCCTGGCGGCTCCCGTGTCGCCCTGTGTTCACACCCTGAGCTTCACGGGGAAAGGCGTGCGTCCGTCTCACCCCTCACACTCTCCCAGGTACCTAGCCCCACGTGTCATTGTTTTGTCTGTTTGTCTTGGCCATGCCACTCCGCGTGTGGGATCTTCCTTCCCTGACCAGGGATCAAACCCATGCCTGCTGCAGTGGAAGCAGGGAGTCTTAACCACGGGACCTCCGGGGAAGTCCCCTGTCACTGTTTTCATCATTGAAAATAAGACATGTTGAGTTTACCGTTGCCGCTTCTTATCTGGGAAGTGTGGGCAGCACAGTTAAGGAAGCAGTGGTGTCACGGGGACAGCACTGCTATCTGATGAAATATTATGTGTGAAGTGCCTTCCTTGGTGCCCTGGCAGATAGAAGCCCTCATGATGATAGCGAGGGCTGTGTTGATAGACTGATTATTGCCAGAAGGACACAGCTAGTTGGTTACAGAGTGAGATTTAAAACATGCTGCTGCTGCTAAGTCGCTTCAGTCGTGTCCAACTCTCTGCAACCCCATAGACGGCAGCCCACCAGGCTCCCCCATCCCTGGGATTCTCCAGGCAAGAATACTGGAGTGGGTTGCCATTTCCTTCTCCAATGCATGAAAGTGAAAAGTGAGAGTGAAGTTGCTCAGTCGTGTCCGGCTCTTAGCGACCCCATGGACTGCAGCCTACCAGGCTCCTCTGCCCATGGGATTTTCCAGGCAAGAGTACTGGAGTGGGTTGCCATTGCCTTCTGGGGTCTCCCCATTTCTGAGGCCCCAGCAGTGAGCCCCGATGATGGGTCCATCCCCAGGCCACACCTCTGAGACTGGGCCCTGGGTTCCATGTAGCTCCACTCTGAGTCCTCACGCCTCGGTCCTCTCCAGAGTAAGCCTTGATTTGGTTGTCTGTAAACAGTGGTAACAGAACAATGAGATGGAACAGAACAATACTATGTGAACCCCAAATAGTGATACCCAAAAAAAAAGCCTCTCTTTAACTTTGAAGTAATTCAGATCCCTTCAGATCACACCTTTGTCAAGAATTGTGTCATTTTAGAGCTGATGAAGCTATTGATGAGTAAATGTAAAACTCCTGGTGCTTTTGCAAAGCGTCAGGGACACTTCAGGGGGTAAGCAGTACCATCCTGTTTCAGGAGTAGTTGTGAATTAGGCAAGGTTTTCAGAAGATGTCTCTTGCATAAGACTCCGTAAGGTCATCCATTGCATCATCAAAGGGATGATATGAGAATCAGATGGGATAAAATAGAAGAAGGATGAATCTTCAAAAATGTGAATAGTTTGTGACCGGAGAGGTGAGTGAGCGATTCGACAGGGTGGTGGCCTGGCTGTGTGGGGACATATTGTCCAGGGGCGCTCACAGCAGCCTGGAGAGTATGGTGGGCCTCTGGGCAGTGAGCTCTAACCAGGGGAGAGGAAACAAAGTCTTGCTGGTTTCTGTGATGCAGGAAGGATGGGTGGAGAGGAATTTTTTTTTAGTATTTCTTATTCATTTATTTGACTTGGGTCTTAGTGGCAGCACACGGGATCCCTTGTTGCGGTGCATGGACTCTGCAGTTCTGACCCAGGGGCTCACTAGTTGTAGCACGAGGGCCTGGTTGCTTCGCTGGGTGTGGGATCCCAGCCCCACCATGCATGTTCAGTTACTCAATCATGTCTGACTCTTTGCAATCCAATGGACTGTAGCCTGCCCAACTCCTCTGTCTGTGGGATTTCCCAGACAAGAATACAGGAGTGGATTGCCATTTCCTCTTCCAGGGGATCTTCCCGACCCAGGAATCAAGCCCACATCCCCTGCACTACAAGATGATTCTTAACAACTGGACCACCAGGAAATGTCCCAAGAGGAATTTAAGTAGAGGACAAGGGGCTAGCTTTCCTGGACAGGGTTTAAGACTTCAGCATATGAACTGGAGGGGAGGAAGGCGCAATTCAGCCCAGAAGAGGCCGCTGCTTCTACCTGTTGCAGCTTTGCAGATTGCAACAAGCTGTACGTTGTGCCTTTAATTGCCTAAGAATTGGCTACGACTCTGTTAGCAGAGAGTTTAGAAGACAGAGGAATAGTTTGTGTATGTAGAAGTTGGTTTGAAGCTGGGTGAAGAAGCTGCTGGACTTCTCAGAAAGTCTTTACTGAGGAATACAGGTTCTGAGGCTGCCTAGCCCGTAACCTACTGCTGAAATTAGGAAGAGGAGGGGCAAGAGATGGGTGTCTCATGCATAGCCCCAAATCTTCCTATTAATTTCTTTTTTAAAAAATGTATTTATTTTTGGCTCTGCTGGGTCTTCATTGCTGTGAGCAGACTCTCTAGTGCAGCGAGCGAGGGTTACTCTCCAGTTGTGCACGGCTTCTCATTGCGGCGGCTTCTCTTGTTGTGGAGCACAGGCTTATTCGTTGCCCTGCAGAACGTGGAATCTTCCCGGACCAGGGATCAAACTGATGTCCCCCGCATGGCAAGGTGGATTCTTAAGGTGGTCTTCCCTGGACCACCAGGGAAGCCCTCGCCCTCAACCCCATTAATTCCTGTACTCAGCCAAATTAGACCCAGTCCATACACATCTACCAGAGCAGCCTCATCATGCAAAGGAAATGCTGCTGGAGGCCGCTCACACTGCACATCCCAGCCTCTGGGGGCCGTGGGGAAGCCAGGGTCTGCGTGAGATCCCAGACAGAAGGAAGCACCTGGAAGCTGGGGCAGGCAAGAGGGACTGGGGTTAAAGGATTGGACAGAGCACAGCAGCAGCAGCAGCGGTGGTCTCTCACCAGGAAATCCTTCCCCATCACAGGCTGACTCATCTGCCTCCTCTTCACCAGGCTCAGCTGGAGAAATCATTTGGTTTGTGATTGACTGCTCAGAATGGGCTTCCTCGAGGGCTGTATTGATTGTGTTGTTCTTTTCACTGTCGCTGGTATTGAACTGGGAAGTCCATGCTAGATCCGCCTGAATGACTAGCCCTGACTGTTTCTCTACTGTTCTACTATTTCATTTAAATTTTCCTGACAGTGGTTGAGTGTATTATCATCAGTTCTCGTTTGAGTTCTCATGCCTACGGCGACTGGGGTGAATAGAGGTCTTATTTTCATTAACTAAGCAACATCCTTTCTTGTCACTTTGCTACTGAAAACATTGGTTTCCTTGTTCATATTGAAAAAAAAGAGGATAAACTTCGTACTAAAACAGTAATTATATTCATTTGTTAGTGTTAGTCACTCAGTTGTGTCTGATTCTTTGCGATCTCATGGACTGTAGCCCTCCAGGCTCCTCTGTCCATGCAATTCTCCAGGTAAGAATACTGGAGTGGGTAGCCATTCCCTCCTCCAAGGGATCTTCCTGACCCAGGGATCGAACCTGAATCTCTTGCATTACAGGTGGATTCTTGATTGAGCCACCAGGGAAGCCCAAATACACTCATAACCCTGTTGAAACCCTTTCACGGCATCTCTTATTTAGATGACCTCCACAGAGAGAGACAATATTTTGAAAGTCTCAGAGCTGGACGGTTCTTATTTGTAATCTGCTGGTGGGATTTTGCGTCACTGCGTGTTGCCAGCTGGGGTGGCTGGTTCACAGGCAATGGAAACACGTGGGTTCAGTGCTTATTTCTCGTTCTGTCTTTTCTGTAACCTGGTTGTATTCTCCAGTGCTTTGCAGCAGCTTCTGTTTCTCTTTTTGCCCAAAGGGGAAAAGAAATGTGTACGATCATGATGTTTTGTGCTTGGCAGGTAAGCACAAGAATGTCTGCAGTGTCTGCCTACACTTCTGGTTGAGATAAACTTTGCATGATGCATGGTGATTATTTTCCCTTTAGGAGGTGGAACCCTAGTCTAGGGGGGAAATGTCAGTGACGTGCACACCTGGGTTCTTGGAAATGAAGTAACCACTCGGGTTCTCAATAAACAATAAATTGTAATGCATTGAAATCCTAAGAAAAGCCACATGACCAAGAGTTCATCTCATCCTTCCACGGGTTTTTACCATTTCCTCTGAGATATTATGGCAGTTTTCCACAAATAGCTATCCCACGTACATTCTGATGTTTACTTTTAATCTACCATGCCCCAGAGAATTTAATTGTGGAATAAATGGACCAGGCATGGGAGTTTTATCCTAATAACAACCAATAATTTTGTTTGATCGTGTTGAGCTGTAAACTGAGCTTCGGTAGACCTGCATAAAATTGAAAACCCAAGTTAATGTCAGAAATTAGAGAAGAAGGAGGTTCTTTAGCCTAAACACAGATCCCTGGGAGAGAGCACTGAACACACAGACACAGAAAACCTCTTTGAGAAGGACTTGCTAACGGCTGAAGCCAAGACACACATGGGTGTCTGATATCAGGGACAGTTAAGAAGAATACAGAAGAGAATCCAACCTTCTCATTTTTTAGGGCAAAGGCTTCCTTCTCCACAGATGAGAAAAGCCTGGTCCCACACTGCTCTGATAAATGGCTCTGGGTGCCACCCCTGGGTAGAAAAATGATGCCAGATACTTGCCAAACCTACATCTGGACTCTTGTTTGAGCTTGTCCAGCATCTGTATAAAGGCATCTAGTTTTGTTCAGTTCTAATGACTTTCTGATTAGAAATCTATACAAGTGTGTATGTCTGCACAGGCAGTGTAATGTATGTGTAATTAACATACAAGCAATTTGTTATATGTTCAGTTTTTAAGGTAGTATGTTCATATGAGGGAGGGGATCAAGTCCTGTATGAGTGTAAGTAATGGGTAAATTAGTCATCTTCCCCCACCTCACCCCCTGCCCCATGACAGTTTTCTTACCAGAGATAACTGTCAGTTTCTTGTGTATCTTTTCCAAGTACATTTCTAGGCATATTCTTACTTTAATGTTATTTTCATAATCTTACATTTTGTTTTTTTTATTAATTTTAATTGGAGGATAATTACAATATTGTGATGGTTTTTGCCATACAGCAACATGGATCAGCCACGAGTATACACGTGTCCCCCCCATCCTGGACCTCCCTCCCACCTCCCTCCCCACCCTGTCCCTCTGGGTTTTCCTCTTCGGCGCCCAGCTTCATCCGTGGAACTCGCACTGGTCATCTGTTTTATATATGGTAATGTACATGTTTCAATCCTGATGTCTCAAATTATCCCACCCTTGCTTTCTCCCACTGAGTATATTTATATGGACCAGCATTCAAAAGTTACAAAAGAATGTATAAAAGGTCCCCTCCTAACCCACTTTTCCTCCTTAGAGGCAACACACAAAACCAATTTTTAAGATATAATAATATATATACAGTCTTCCTTGGTGGCTCAGTGGTAAAGAACCCACTTGCAATGCACGAAACGTAGGTTCGATCCTTTGTTCGGTAAGATCCCTTGGAGAAGGAAATGGCAACCCACTCCAGGATTCTTGCCTGGGAAATCCCATGGACAGAGGAGCTTGGCGGGGCTACAGTCCATGGGGTCAGTCATGACTTAGTGACTAAACAACAATGTATGCACATCGGTTCAGTTCAGTTCAGTCGCTCAGTCGTGTCCAACTCTTTGCGACCCCACGAACCGCAGCATGCCAGGCCTCCCTGTCCATCACCAATTCCTGGACCCCACCCATACCCATGTCCATTGAGTTGGTGATGCCATCCAACCATCTTATCCTCTGCTGTCCCCTTCTCCTCCTGCCCTCAATCTTTCCCAGCATCAGGGTCTTTTCAAATGAGTCAGCTCTTCGCATCAGGTGGCCAAAGTATTGGAGTTTCAGCTTCAACATCAGTCCTTCCAGTGAACACCCAGGACTGATCTCGTTTAGGATGGACTGGTGGATCTCCTTGCAGTCCAAGGGACTCTCAAGAGTCTTCTCCAACACACAGTTCTAAGCATCAATTCTTCGGTGCTCAGCTTTCTTTATAAGAAACTCTCACATCCATACATGACCACTGGAAAAACCATAGCCTTGGCTAGACGGACCTTTGTTGGCAAA
>NW_011494865.1:3055820-3057174 GCF_000754665.1 Bison bison bison | reverse complement strand
AAAATAAAGTCAGCCACTGTTTCCACTGTTTCTCCATCTATTTGCCATGAAGTGATGGGACTGGATGCTATGATCTTAGTTTTCTGAATGTTGAGCTTTAAGCCAACTTTTTCACTCTCCTCTTTCACTTTCATCAAGAGGCTCTTTAGTTCTTCTTCACTTTCTGCCATAAGGGTGGTGTCATCTGCATATCTGAGGTTATTGATATTTCTCCCAGCAATCTTGATTCCAGCTTGTGCTTCCTCCAGCCCAGCGTTTCTCATGATGTACTCTGCATATAAGTTAAATAAGCAGGGTGACAATATACAGCCTTGGCGTACTCCTTTTCCTATTTGGAACCAGTCTGTTGTTCCATGTCCAGTTCTAACTGTATGCACATATGTATGTATATATTTCTCCTTTTTTTTTTTTTCATAAAAGGTAGCAAATTATATACAAAGTCTTGATCTTGTTTTTTCCCTTAGTGTAGACAAGTCTATCTTATTTTTTGTGTGGCTACATGGTATTTCATTATATGGATTGACTGTTTATTATTTACCTGGTCTCCTGTCTGTGTTCCCTTAGATTGTCAGTGATGATAGGCTACAGGACCGGGGAACCTGTGAAACAAAGGAGGCATCTAGAGAACAGAATTTAAGGAGGCACTTGTTTTCAGGATTATGCTAATACAGGGCCAACTCTTGCACAAACCCAAGGGTGAGTGCCCTCTTAAATCCTGCATTCACTCTCCTCTTCCAGCTCCAAGCCCTGCTATGCTCTTACAAACGGGCTGCAGAAAAATTGTTTGTACTTTTTTTTTTTTTTTTTGCACATAGTTTTGGAAAAATTCTCCAGTGTTAAAATATTACAGTCAGCATGTATGCAGGTCGTCAAATATGAATAAAGGAAATCATTTACACTCCAGCCAACATGCTAAGAGAAGCCATTTACCTGTGCCCTCACCAACAAAGTGTAGTATTAACACTTTTTAATTGTTGCCAATTGGATGAATAACACATTGAGAAGAATGTGGTTGAGCTAGTTGTTTCAAGGATTGGGCCTGAAATCATTGTCTTGTATCTCAACACAGAAACATGTGGAGTTCTAACTGCTGCTCCCTCTCTTTTCCCTGATTGTGTTCGCCTGGATCCGCTCTTGGCACTGACCAGGAGATGGTGTTCGCACCCTTTCCCAGTCCTAGCTGAGAACACAGGTTCTGGAGTCAGGCTGGGTTTACCCAGGCGGGATCTAAGTTCAGGCTTGCCAGATTTAGCAAATAAAAATACAGGAATATAAATACTGCATGGGACGTAATCTCCACACCACCGCCACCACCACCCACTGCCCCCACCCCCGCCCCCCGCAAAAAAAAAAA
>NW_011494865.1:3028190-3055629 GCF_000754665.1 Bison bison bison | reverse complement strand
AAAAAAAAAAAAAATCACATATTTGCAATTCACATGTAACTTGGGCAACCTGTATTTTATCTGGTATCCCTAACTCGGTTAAAATCCAACTGTGCCAACTGTGAACCCTGTGACCTGGAATGAGGTCCTCAGCTGTGCCTCAGTTTCCTCATTTTTTCTGTTAATTCTATCCCAGGGGTCTCATAGGAGCTGATGAGATCATCTGTGTAAAGTGCTTGGCTCAGTGCTGAGTACAGAACGGACCCTCCCAGCATCTACTTTGGCTTGTACAGTCTTCACTGTTCAACTTCCCAACAGGAACTAGGTTCTCCTTCTGGCCTCTGCCTTCACCCTGCTCTTCCCTTTGCCTCAGAAATCTCCAGGCAAGACTACTGGAGTGGGTTGCCATTTCCCACTGTAGGGGATGGGCTTCCCCTGTGACTCAGCAGTAAGGAATCCACCTGCAAAACGCAGGAGACACAGGAGACTTGGGTTCGATCCTTGGGTCCAGAAGATTCCCTGGAGGAGGGCATAGCAGCCCACTCCAGTGTTCTTGCCTGGAAAATCCCATGGACAGAGGAGCCTGGCAGGCTACCCCCATGGGGGCCATGGGGTCACAAAGAGTCGGACATGACTGAGCACGCAAGCATGCGCTCCAGGGGACCTTCCCGACATGGGGCGAACCCACGTCTCTTGCATTTCTTGCATGGGCAGGTGCATTCTTTACCACTGCATCACATGGGAAGCCCCTCCCCACCTTCAGCAGGCACTAATTCTTCCTAAGCCTGTTGATATTTGGTTTGCTTCTTCTGGGAAGGCTCTCGAATACCTCCCGAGTAATCAGTTACCCCGACCCTGTGCTTCCCCAGGGCTCAGTGCTCCCATCACAAACTTCATAACTCACGTAATGCCATATGGCTGTTGCCTGTTTCCATATGGGGCCCCCTCCAGACTTTGAGCTCCATGAGAACAAAGATAACATCTTGCTTTTTCTGGTGTGACTGTGACCTAGCACACAGTAGGACAGCAGATGTGCATCAAAGAAATACTTAGCTGAAGACAAATAATTTCTTCTAGCCTTCCAATGCTTGGGACTTTTTAGATTTTTGCCTCTATCTTTGAAAGAACAGTGACTATATTTGAAGTTTCACTGTGAATCTCCTATTAACTTTTCATTAGGTTGTGTATTTAAAATCCTGAATTGGAACCAGTAATTGAGGGACAGAGCTGCCAGTGCCAGAATTCAGATTATAAAATTAAATCTTGAAGTAAAAAAAGCACTCGGGACTTTCCTGGTGGTCTGGTGGTTAAGAATCCACCTGCCAGTGCAGGGGACACGGGTTCAATCCCTGGTCCGGGAAGATCCCACATGCCTGGGGGCAGCTAAGCCTGTGCACCACAAGAAAAGCCACTGTGGCGAGAAGCCCACTGTCCACATCTAGAGAGTAGTTCCCACTCTCTGCAACTCGAGAAAGTCTCAAGCGCAACAGCGAAGACCCTGTGCAGCCAAAAGTAAACAAATAAATATGAAAGAGACATTCATTCTAAGTAAGACCTTTTCATGCATCTGGCACCCAGAAGCTGTAAGCAGAAATGAATCGTGCTCATTCGTTCCTCAAAAGGGACTTGCTTGTAACCGTCCTGGAGCTTCTGTGTTCTGGGACATGGTATTGTTTTGTCTTTTAACAGCATCAGCCTTAAGCAATGTTTTACGTGTACCAAGTGCCCCGCAGCCTTTTGTGAAACTGAATATTTTATCATTATGTATGTACAGAACTTATAGCACCAAGATTGGCTCTATAGAAGACAAATATCAGATAGAGGATCACTGTGGAGGGAAAAATAACTCATGTAAGATCTTGGTCAGCAGCTCCAAGTCCAGTTAATAGCAGAACGTCTTTCTCTTCCACATTTTCTTATTCAAACAGGATACAGCTTACATGTATTTTTACAGCCTCCTTTCCGGCCATTTCTAGTATCACAGCCCTATTCCAATCTTCATTACCTCTTGGCTGAAAACCATAAAATTGCCTCTCCGTCAGCCCCTCTTCCTCCATTTGCTTCCTTCTAAGCCCCTCCCAACTGCCTTTGGCAGATGAGTCTTCTTGCGGCTATAGTCCTCCTAATATGGTGCCCTCTTCCCAGAACATGTCAGCCACCCCCCCCCACTGCCTCCCTCATTTCTGTAGTGCAGGTGCACAGGTGGTCAGGACATTATTTTAGAAGCACATACCACCTTTGATTCCTGGGCATGGGCCAACCTCCTGGGTCACAGTCCAGTCCCAGAACAGTATGGCTGTGGGTGTGTCTGCAATGACAGAAACTCAGACAGGCTTTCCTTAAAAGCTATATGTTTCCTGAATGGTAGACCTTGATCTTAGCTCCCCTTGATTCTGCAGTTACCACAGATTGATCCTAAAACTCACTTGGAAACTCAGGAGACCCAGAATAGCCAGAACAACCTTAAAAAAGAAGGACAAAATCAGATGAGTCATACTTCCTCATTTTAAACATACTAGAAAGGTATGGTAATCGAAACAGTGTGGCACTGGCATAAGGATAGGTATCAGTAGTATAGAATTGAGAGTCTGGGAGCAAGCCCTCACATTCAGGGTCAACTGATTTCTGACAAGGTTGCCAAGACAATTCAGTGGAGGAAAGGATAATCTTTAAATTGGTGTGGTGGATACACTTGAATATTCATATGCAGAAGGCTAGATTTGGAGCCCTGCCTCAAAGACAAAAATTATCTCAAAATGCATTAAAAATCAAATAAAAGCTAACACCATAAAACTCTTAGAAGAAAACATAGGCATACACCTTCATAACTTTATATTAGACAGGAATTTGTTAGATATAATACTAAAAGCACAAATGACCAAAAAAAAAAAGAAAAGAAGTAAATTGTACTTTATCAAACTTGAAAACTTTTGTGCTTCAAAGGACATTATCAAGAAAGTGGAAAAACAGTTAACCCATGGAAAGGAGAAAATACTTACAAATTATATATCTGATAAAGGACTACTATCCTTAATATATAAAGAGCTCTTACAATTCAGTTGAAAAGGCAAATAAAGCAACTTAAAGATGGGCAAAGGATCTCAATAAACATTTCTTCAAAGAAGATGAACAAATGGCCAATAAGCAAGTAGAAAGGTATTCCATATCATTAGTCACTCAGTTCAGTTCAGTCGCTCAGTCGTGTCTGACTCTCTGCGACCCCATGAATCGCAGCATGCCAGGCCTCCCTGTCCATCACCAACTCCCGGAGTTCACACAGACTCACATCCATCAAGTCAGTGATGCCATCCAGCCATCTCATCCTCTGTCGTCCCCTTCTCCTCCTGCCCCCAATCCCTCCCAGCATCAGGGTCTTTTCCAATGAGTCAACTCTTCACATGAGGTGGCCAAAGTACTGGAGTTTCAGCTTTAGCATCATTCCTTCCAAAGAAATCCCAGTACTGATCTCCTTCAGAATGGACTGGTTAGATCTCCTTGCAGTCCAGGGGACTCTCAAGAGTCTTCTCCAACACCACAGTTCTAAAGGATCAATTCTTCGGCGCTCAGCCTTCTTCACAGTCCAACTCTCACATCCATACATGACCACTGGAAAAACCATAGCCTTGACTAGACGGACCTTTGTTGGCAAAGTAATGTCTCTGCTTTTGAATATGCTATCTAGGTTGGTCATAACTTTTCTTCCAAGGAGTAAGTGTCTTTTAATTTCATGGTTGCAGTCACCATCTGCAGTGATTTTGGAGCCCAGAAAAATAAAGTCTGACACTGTTTCCACTGTTTCCCCATCTATTTCCCATGAAGTGATGGGACCAGATGCCATGATCTTTGTTTTCTGAATGTTGAGTTTTAAGCCAACTTTTTCACTCTCCACTTTCACTTTCATCAAGAGGCTTTTGAGTTCCTCTTCACTTTCTGCCATAAGGGTGGTGTTATCTGCATATCTGAGGTTATTGATATTTCTCCCAGCAATCTTGATTCCAGCTTGTGTTTCTTCCAGTCCAGCGTTTCTCATGATGTACTCTGCATAGAAGTTAAATAAGCAGGGTGACAATATACAGCCTTGGAGTACTCCTTTTCCTATTTGGAACCAGTCTGTTGTTCCATGTCCAGTTCTAACTGTTGCTTCCTGACCTGCATATAGGTTTCTCAAGAGGCAGGTCAGGTGGTCTGGTATTCCCATCTCTTTCAGAATTTTCCACAGTTTATTGTGATCCACACAGTCAAAGGCTTTCACATAGTCAATAAAGCAGAAATAGATGTTTTTCTGGAACTCTCTTGCTTTTTCCATGATCCAGCGGATGTTGGCAATTTGATCTCTGGTTCCTCTTCGTTTTCTAAAACCAGCTTGAACATCAGGAAGTTTACAGTTCACATATTACTGAAGCCTGGCTTGGAGAATTTTGAGCATGACTTTAGTAGCGTGTGAGATGAGTGCAATTGTGCGGTAGTTTGAGCATTCTTTGGCATTGCCTTTCTTTGGGATTGGAATGAAAACTGACCTTTTCCAGTCCTGTGGCCACTGCTGAGTTTTCCAAATGTGCTGGCATATGGAATGCAGCACTTTCACAGCATCATCTTTCAGGATTTGAAATAGCTCAACTGGAATTCCATCACCTCCACTAGCTTTGTTCGTAGTGATGCTTTCTAAGGCCCACTTGACTTCACATTCCAGGATGTCTGGCTCTAGGTGAATGATCACACCATCGTGATTATCTGGGTCGTGAAGATCTTTTTTGTACAGTTCTTCTGTGTATTCTTGCCACCTCTTCTTAATATCTTCTGCTTCTGTTAGGTCCATACCATTTCTGTCCTTTATCGAGCCCATCTTTGCATGAAATGTTCCCTTGGTATCTCTGATTTTCTTGAAGAGATCCCTAGTCTTTCCCATTCTGTTGTTTTCCTCTATTTCTTTGCATTGATCACTGAGGAAGGCTTTCTTATCTCTCCTTGCTATTCTTTGGAACTCTGCATTCAGATGCTTGTATCTTTCCTTTTCTCCTTTGCTTTTCGCTTCTCTTCTTTTCACAGCTATTTGTAAGGCCTCCCCAGACAGCCATTTTGCTTTTTGGCATTTCTTTTCCATGGGGATGATCTTGATCCCTGTCTCCTGTACAGTGTCACGAACCTCATTCCATAGTTCATCAGGCACTCTATCTATCATATCTAGGCCCTTAAATCTACTTCTCACTTCCACTGTATAGTCATAAGGGATTTGATTTAGGTCATAC
Source organism: Bison bison bison (assembly GCF_000754665.1). Classification (NCBI taxonomy): domain Eukaryota; kingdom Metazoa; phylum Chordata; class Mammalia; order Artiodactyla; family Bovidae; genus Bison; species Bison bison. The sequence continues at coordinate 3,050,404 of NW_011494865.1, read as the reverse complement.
CTGAATGGTCTAGTGGTTTTCCCTACTTTCTTCAATTTAAGTCTGAATTTGGCAATAAGGAGTTCATGATCTGAGCCACAGTCAGCTCCTGGTCTTGTTTTTGTTGACTGTATAGAGCTTCTCCATCTTTGGCTGCAAAGAATATAATCAATCTGATTTCGGTGTTGACCATCTGGTGATGTCCATGGTGATGTCCATCATTAGTCATTAGGTACATGCAAATAAAAACCACAATGAGATTCCACTTTATACCCACTAGGGTGGCTCTGACCAAAAAGACAATAGTAAGTATTGTAAATTATTAGGACCCTTGTACGTTGCTGGTAGGAATGTAAAATGTAAAACAATATTTTGGGAGACAGTCTGGCAGTTATTTAAATGATTAACAATACAGTTACCATATGATCCAGCAGTTTCACTCCTAGAGAAATACCCAAGATAAATGAAAGCATATGTCCACACAAACACTTGTTTATAGTTGTTTATAGCAGCATCACTCATACTAGCCAAGAAGTGGAAATAGTCCTTACGTTCCTTAACCGATGAATGGATAAAGTCAACAAAGTATCTTTGGTACAATAGAATATCATTCAGCAGTAAAGGAATGGAGTACTGAATGGAGTCGTGTCCAGCTAGAACATGAATGAGTCTTGGAAACACTGATAAGTGAAAGAAGGCAGCTACTCGGGACCACGTATTGTTAGATTCTGTTTATATGAAATAAAAAAAATAATTTTATAAAACACCTTCCTGGTCTTTTCTCTGTTTTCTTTCTTTCTGAGAGTGAAGAACTTGTCTTACACATTGGCCTTGTCATTTGTTTTATATTTGTTCCCATTAAAATTATATTTGTTTACTCAACAAGATCTAATTCTAGTGCATTTGTTATGTTTTAAATGTCTTCATTGTTTTTCTGATTATAAAAGTAATTCATGGTCATTATAAGAATTCAGACTTCATAGGAAACTGAAATGATTTCTGTCATTCCAGTCCCCCACAGATAATTACTATTAATAGTTTGTCCATATTTTTCCAGAAATGTTTTTCTCTGAATATACAAATTATTGACTTATTTTAAACAGAATTACATATACTAGCTCTTGCAATTTAACTGTTTTCACCTAACTTCTCTGCCCAAGACATAGGTTCACAAGTCTTAGCAGTATATATTTACTTACCTGTTTATTATATACTTATATTATATATTTAAACACAAATATACACTTATATTATACACATTTACCTGTTCTTTATTCCATAATAAGGACACACTCTATTGATGAACATTTAAGTCATTTCACATTTTTATATCTTCTCAAATGATACTCCCTAGTGGCTCAGATGGTAAAGAATCTGTCTGCAATGTGGGAGACCTGGGTTTGATCCCTGTGTCAGGAAGATCCCCTGGAGAAGGAATGGCTACCAACTCCAGTATTCTTGCCTGGAGCATTCCATGGCCAGAGAAGCCTGGTGGGCTGCAGTCCATGGGATCGCAAAGAGTCAGACACAACAGAGGGGCTAACAGTTTCACTTTTCAAATGATACTACAGTGAATAGTCATGTCTTGCACACGAGTATATTTCTGTATGATAAATTGTTACAAATGGAATTGCTTGGACACTAGATATAATGAATTTATTTCTAACTAGGCCCTGCAAAGAGTTTCGGTTTATGATATTAACCATTTAGTAGATGCCCTAATGTGATTGCTCTAACCTTCATGTGACAAAGGGGCACCTGTGATGGTATTTCCAGAGATCTCAGGGGCTGGCATTGGAAGTTCTTGTCTTTGGCAGGGCTCTCCCTCAGTACCAGTGTCTTAGCATTGCCCATCCATTCATCCGTCTTTCACCAGTGCCATGTGGCCTCCAGACATCACAAATTGCCAGGTTAAGGCGAGCTGGCTGGTCTCTCCACTCACGTGCCAGGGTGTCAGCATGCACATGTGTGCTGTCCTTTCCTGCACAGCTCAGGGGACAGCAGCAGAGCCAGGGGCCTAAGCCTGAGAATGAGGAGGACATCAGGGAGGTCTCAGATGACCTAAGGTCTCACATCCCTCCTCCTCACCTTATTACTGGGAGGGCTGGGTGGGGAGGGGGTTAGGGCCTAGAGATAGGCAGGTGAACACACACTACACATCGGGCACTTAAGGCATGATCTCATTTATCTTACAGTATCTCCGTAAAGGAGATGATAAAATTTCTATTTTAAGGGCTAGAGAACTGAGACTGAGAAGGGATTCTGCGCAAAGGGCACCCCTCACAGAGGCAGACTGTGAATTCAGAGCCTACCTGTGCTTTGGCTTGAAATGCCAACACCAGTATATAAGTGGAATCATACAATATTTGTCTTTTTGTCATTGGCAAGTTATCCTAAGCATAATGTCCTCAAGAATGTTCCATGTTGTAACTTGGGTTAGAAGTTCCTTTCTTTTTAAAGCTGAATTGTGTGTATATACCACATTCTGGTTCCAGTGGTCTTGTATGGATGTGAGAGTTGGACTACAAAGAAAGTTGAGCACCAAAGAATTGATGCTTTTGAACTGTGGTGTTGGAGAAGACTCTTGAGAGTCCCTTGGACTGCAAGGATATCCAACCAGTCCATCCTAAAGGAAATCAGTCCTGGGTGTTCTTTGGAAGGACTGATGTTGAAGCTGAAACTTCAATATATTGTCCACCTGATGCGAAGAGCTGACTCATTTGAAAAGACCCTGATGTTAGGAAAGATTGAAGGCAGGAAGAGAAGGGGATGACAGAGGATGAGATGGTTGGATGGCATCACTGGACTCAATGGACATGAGTCTGGGTAAACTCCGGAAGTTGGTGACAGAGGTGGTCCTGGCATGCTGCGGTTCACGGGGTCACCAAGAGTCAGACACGGCTGAGCGACTGAACTGAACTCATTCACTGATGGACATCTGGGTTTCCATGTTTTAACTATGGTGAATAATGCCACTATGAATATTGGTGTACAGATGTCTCCTCAAGACCGTGCTTTCAACTTTGGGGGGCATATTGCTGGATCATATGCGAATTCTATTTTTAAGTTTTTGAGGAGCCACCATACTGTTTTCCATAGAAGATGGACCACTTGATATGTCTAGTAACAATGTACAAAGTTAGCAATTTCTCCACGTCTTCACCAACACTTGTTATTTTCTGGGGTTTTGTTTGTTTGTTTGTTTATTGTGACCATCTTAATGGATTTAAGGTGGGTATCCCATTTTGGTTTTTATTTGCATTTCCCTAAAAGACGCTTGCTCCTTGGAAGAAACGCTATGACAAACCTGCTGCTGCTGCTGCGAAGTTGCTTCAGTCGTGTCCAACTCTGTGACCCCATAGACGGCAGCCCACCAGGCTCCCCGGTCCCTGGGATTCTCCAGGCAAGAACACTGGAGTAGGTTGCCATTTCCTTCTCCAATGAGAAACCTAGACAGCATATTAAAAAGCAGAGACATTACTTTGCCGACAAAGGTCCATCTAGTCAAAGCTGTGGTTCTCCAGTAGTCATGTATGGATGTGAGAATTGGACCATAAAGAAAGCTGAGCACCAAAGAATTGATGCTTTTGAACTGGGGTGTTGGAGAAGACTCTTGAGAGTCCCTTAGACAGCAAGGAGATCAAACCAGTCAATCCTAAAGGAAATCAATCATGAATATTCATTGCAAAGATTGATGCTGAAGCTGAAGCTCCAATACTTTGACCACCTGATGGGAAGAACTGACTCATTGGAAAAGACCCTGATACTGGGAAAGATTGAAGGCAGGAGGAGAAGGGAACAACAGAAGATGATGTGATTGGATGGCATCACTGACTTGATAGACATGAGTTTGAGCAAGATCTGGAAGTTGGTGATGGACAGAGAAGCCTGGTGTGCTGCAGTCCATGGGGTCACAAAGAGTTGGACATGACTGAGCGAGTGAACTGAATGACTAGTGATGTTGAGCATCTTCTCACGGGTTTATAGACCATTTTTATATCCTCTTTGAAGGTGTTGCTTCAGACCTTTACCCACTTTTGTGTCAGGTTGTTTGTTGTGGTTGAGTTTTAAGAGTTATATATATATATATATTCTGGATATTGTGCCTTATCTGATACATAAGTTGAAAATATTTCAATTTTTGATAGAAAAATATTTTGGTAGAAAATATTTTGGTAGAAAATATTTCTGGAGAAGGCAATGGCACCCCACTCCAGTACTCTTGCCTGGAAAATCCCATGGACGGAGGAGCCTGGTAGGCTGTAGTCCATGGGGTCACGAAGAGTCGGACACTTACTGAGCGACTTCACTTTCACTTTCATGCATAGGAGAAGGAAATGGCAACCCACTCCAGTGTTCTTGCCTGGAGAATCCCAGGGACGGGGGAGCCTGGTGGGCCGCCATCTGTGGGGTCGCACAGAGTCGGACACGACTGAAGTGACTTAGCAGCAGCAGCAGCAGAAAATATTTCTACCATTCTGTAGGTTGCCTTTTTACTCTGTTGACGTCTTTTGGTGTACAAAAGTTTTAATTGTCATGAAGTCTAATTTGTCTATTTTTTCTTATGTTACCTGTACCGATACATCAACTTTTATATTGAAAAAAAGCTTTTGATTTTTATCTCTAATCTATTTCTTCCCCAGTCTTTTCCATGTCAATAAATGACATGGCTAACCTTCTACTTGCTCAGATGTCTGGGAATTATGTTTAAATCCTTCTTCGTGTAGTCAATACAGTAAAGATTCCTCTAGTTTATACCTCCTAAGTATCTCTTAAATCCTTCTGCTTATACCTTCATTTTTTCTTTGCCAGTATATAGAAATAAAGTTAATTTTTATATGTTGATTTTTCATACAATAAGCAAGCTAATTTCCCTTATCAATTTTAAGAGGCTTTTTTCTTTCAAGATTTCTTGGGATTCTTCTATGGAGACAGCCATATCTTCTGAGAACAGATGGTTTTATTTCTTCTTTTCCAATCTGTATGCTTTTTATTTATTTTTTCTTACCGTATCACACTGGTATGATGTTGCACACAAGTGGTGAAGGCAGACATTCTTGCCTGGTTCCTAGTCATAAAGCATTAAGTATATGTTGGCTTTAGGTTTTTTACAGATGTCCTTTATCCAGCGAAGGATGTTTATTTCTCTTCAGCTCAGAGGTTTTATCAATGTATTTTAAGGCTGATCTGAAGACAACAAGATAATCTCTTCTTTGATGAATATTGACAATAATTAGTTACACATTTCATAGTACCACATCATGTTAAAAATGCAAAGTCAATAAATGATATAAATAGTATTTTGTTATCATTTTTATAACATTCTTTACCTCCTGGTTTAATTTTAATTTATTACATTACATTTTTAAGAAAGGTATTTTAAGCACATTTTAGCTGTCCACGCTGCCCTTGCCAGTCCCATGCAGAGTTACCCTTCGCATGCAGCAGGTGTGTGCTGACCTCCGGTGTCTGTTCACTCAGTGGGTCTCTGTACCCACTTCTCAGCAGATGCCCCTCATCCAGTTCCAGCCCAGAACAATCCTTCTCCTTCTCTCTTTGAGTCATTTGTTGCAGTTCTTCCTTAGCCAGTGTCTTGTTTTTCTACCTCACTTCCTGTCTTCTTGGTAAAGCACAGAGCCTTGCTTGATAAACATCTCATGGGCTCTCTAGATCCTTGGCCAGGTTTCCATTTTTTTATCTTCCTGGTGCTCATGAGGTTTGGCTTTGGGCTTTGCTACAATATTATGACTTCTTTAGGAAGCTGTGCTAAGGTGTGCTATAAGCTATGTTAATTCTAAGGTGGTGGTGTTGTTCTGACCCTAAAGAAAATTCTGACATCCACAAATGAGCATGTTTAGGAAAATGCAGATGTTTTCATTCAACTTGGGTTTTTACCATCTAGAATTTACTCTTTCACTTTGAAATTCTTACCTAAAAATTATTCACATTCCTGGAGAATGTTTTCATTCCTTCAGGAATGATTTTCTTTCCCCTTTTTGGCCACACTGCCTGGCTTCTGGAATCCTAGTTCTCCAACCAGGGATGGAACCCATGCCCCATGCAGTGGAAGCATGGAGTCCTAAGCACTGGACCCCCAGGGAAGTCCAAAAAATGGTACACTGATTGCTGTGTGTACACGGTTGGATTACTGAGAAAGAGGGAAGAATTAATACATTCAGGCCTGAGGGTGGAGGGAAGACAGATAACATTTTGCATACCTGTTTGTACCAAAGTCTGGAATCATCGTGGTAGGAATTCTTACCGCTGCCCTGAGGTGTGGGGATTTTCATTCCCATTTCTCACGTGATGAGGCCAAGGCTCAGAGGACCTGGGTGACTCAGTCAAAGCCACAAGGCTCTTGTAAAGGGCAAGAGTCAAGGTCCAAACCCAAGAGTCATAGACTGCACATCAACACATTGCCTCCAGGTGGGGGTATAGAAAGCCCTGAAAAAGCTGCACAAGAGAGGCTCATCTTTTTTTTTTCCCTTCAAACTTTAAACTTTTTATTTTGTATTGGGGTATCACTTCAGTTCAGTCGCTCAGTCGTGTCCTATTCTTTGAAGTCCCATGGACTGCAGCATGCCAGGCTTCCCTGTCCATCACCAACTCTGGAACTCACTCAAACTCTTGTCTATCGAGTTAGTGATGCCATCCAACCATCCCATCCTCTGTCGTCCCCTTCTCCTCTTGCCCTCAATCTTTCCCAGCATCAGGGTCTTTTCCAATGAGTCAGCTCTTCGAATCAGGTGGCCAAAGTGTTGGAGCTTCAGCATCAATCCTTCCAATGAATATAGAGGACTGATTTCCTTAGGATGGACTGGTTTGATATCATTGTAGCTCAGGGAACTCTCAAGAGTCTTCTCTAACACCACAGTTCAAAAGCATCAATTCTTTGGTGCTCAGCTTTCTTTACGGTCCAACTCTTACATCCATACATGACTACTGGAAAGACCATAGCTTTGACTAGATGGATCTTTGTCGGCAAAGTAATGTCTCTGCTGTTTAATATGCTATCTAGGCTGGTCATGGATTTTTTTCCAAGGAGCAAGCATCTTTTAATTTCATGGCTGCAGTCACCATCTGCAGTGATTTTGGAGTCCAAGAAAATATGTCAGTGTTTCCATTGTTTCCCAGTCAGTTTTCCATGAAATGATGGAACCACATGTTTTTGAATGTTGAGTTTTAAGCCAGCTTTTTAACTCTCCTCTTTTACTTTCATCAAGAGGCTTTTCAGTTCCTGTTGCTTTCTGCTGTAAGTGTGGTGTCATCTGAGTATCTGAGGTTATTGATATTTCTCCCAGCAATCTTGATTCCAGCTTGTGCTTCATCCAGCCTGGTATTTCGCATGATATACTCTGCATATAAGTTAAATAAGCAGGGTGACAATATACAGTCTTGAAGTACTCCTTTCCCACTTTGGAACCAGTCTGTTGTTCCATGTCCAGTTCTGACTGTTGCTTCTTGACTTGCATACAGATTTCTCAGGACACAGGTAAGGTGGTTTGGTATTCCCATCTCTTTCAGAATTTTCCACAGTTTGTTGTGATCCACATAGTCAAAGGCTTTAGCATAGTAAATGAAGCAGAGGTAGATGTTTTTTCTGAAATTCTCTTGCTTTTTCTATGATCCAGTGGATTTTGGAAATGTGCTCTCTGGTTCCTCTGCCTTTTCTAAATCCAGCTTGAATATCTGGAAGTTCTCAGTTCATGTACAGTTGTAGCCTAGCTTGGAGAATTTTGAGCATGACTTAACTAGTTTGTGAGATGAGTACAATTGTGTGGTAGTTTGAACATTCTTTGGCATTGACTTTCTTAGGGACTGGAGTGAAAACTGACCTTTTCCAGTCCTGTGGCCACTGCTGAGTTTTCCAAATTTGTTGACGTATTGAGTGCAGCACTTTCACAGCATCATCTTTGAGAATTTGAAATAGCTTAACTGGAATTCCATCACCTCCACTAACTTTGTTCATAGTAATGATTCCTAAGGCCTGCTTGACTTCACAGCCCAGAATGTCTGAGTGATCACACCATCATGGTTATCTGCATGAAGGTCTTCTATGTGTTCTTGCCACCTCTTCTTAATTCTGCTTCTGTTAGGTCCATTCCATTTCTGTCCTTTATTGTGCCATCTTTGCATGAAATGTTCCCTTGGTATCTCTAATTTTCTTGAAGATATCTCTAGTCTTTCCCATTCTATTGTTTTCCTCTATTTCTTTGCATTGATCACTAAGGAAGGCTTTCTTATCTCTCCTTGCTATTCTTTGGAACTCTGCATTCAAATGGGTATAACTTTCCTTTTCTCCTTTGCCTTTTGCTTCTCTTCTTTTCCCAGCTATTTGTAAGGCCCCCTCAGACAACCATTTTGCCTTTTTGCATTTCTTTTTCTTGGGGATGATTTTGATCACTGCCTCCTGTACAATGTTATGAACCTCCATCTGTAGTTCTTCAAGCACTCTTGTCTATCAGATCTAATCCCTTGAATCTATTTGTTACTTCCACTGTATAATCATACTGGATTTTATTTAGGTCATACCTAAATGGGTTGGGAAGATCCCCCAGAGAACGGAAAGGCTACCCACTCCAGTGAACTGAGAACTTCCAGATGTTCAAGCTGGATTTAGAAAAGGCAGAGGAACCAGAGAGCAAATTGCCAACATCCATTTGATCATAGAAAAAGCAAGAGAATTTCAGGTTGCAAAGAGTCGGACACAACTGAATGACTATCGCTTTCACTTTCCTTTGGAATATCCTAGTTGTTTTCCCTACTTTTTTCAAATTATGTCTGAATTTGACAATAAGGAGTTCATGATCTGAGCCACAGTCAGCTCCCAGTCTTGTTTTTGCTGACTGCATAGAGCTTCTCCATCTTCAGCTGCAAAGAATATAATCAGTCTGATTTCGGTATTGACAGTCTGATGATGTCCACATGTAGAGTTGTCTCTCTTGTTGTTGGAAGAGGGTGTTTGCTGTGACCAGTGTGTACTCTTGGCAAAACTCTATTAGCCTTTGCCCTGCTTCATTTTGTACTCTAAGGCCATACTTCCCTGTTGTTCCAGGTATCTCTTGACTTCTTGCTTTTGCATTCCAGTCCCCTATGATGAAAAGGACATCTTTTTTTTGGTGTTAGTTCTAGAAGGTCTTGTAGGTCTTCATAGAACCATTCAGCTTCTTTAGCATTAGTGGTTGGGGTATAGACCTGGATTACTGTGATATTGAATGGTTTACCTTGGAAACAGAGAGATCATTCTGTCATTTTTTAGACTGCACCCAAGTACTGCATTTCAGACCCTTTTGTTGACTATAAGGGCTACTCCCTTTCTCCTAAGGATTCTTGCCGATGGTGGTAGATATAATGGTCATCTGAATTTAATTCGCCCTTTCCAGTCCATTTTAGTTCATTGATTCCTAACATGTTGATGTTCATTCTTGCCATCTCCTGTTTGACCACTTCTAATTTGCCTTGTTTCATGGACCTAACATTCCAGGTTCCTGTTGAATATTGTTCTTTACAGCATTGGACTTTATTTCCATCACCAGTCACATCCACAACTGGCCATTGTTTTCACTTTGGCTCCGTCTCTTCATTCTTTCTGGAGCTATTTCTCTGCCCTTCTCCAGTAGCATATTGGGCACCTACTGACCTGGGGAGTTCATCTTTCAGTGTCCTATCTTTCTGTCTTTTCATACTATTCATGGGGTTCTCAAGGCAAGAATACTGAAATGTTTTACCAGTCCCTTCTCCGGTGGACCACATTTTGACAGAACTCTCCACCATGACGCGTCCTTCTTAGGTGGCCCTACATGGCATGGCCCATAGTTTCATTGAGTTAGACAAGGCTGTGACCCCTGTGATCAGTTTGGTTATTTTTTTGTGATTGTGGTTTTCATTATGTCTGCCCTCTGATGGATAAGGATAAGAGGCAGTATTGGGGTATAGCTGATTAACAATGTTGTGATGGTTTCAGGTGGATAGCTGGAGGACTCAGCCATACATAGACATGTATCCATTCTCCTCCCAGTGCCCCTCTCATCCAGGCAGGCACATAACATTGAGTAGAGTTCCATGTGCTATACAATAGGTCGTTGTTGGTTATCCATTTTTAACGTAGCAATGTGTACAAGACCTTCCCAAACTCCCTAATTATCCCTTCCCCCTGGCAAACACAAGTTCATTTTCTAAGTCTGCGAGTATTTCTGTTTTGTAAGTAAGTTCATTTGCATCATTTCTTTTTAGACTCCAAGTATAAGGAATGTCATATGACATTTCTCTTTCTTGATCTGACTTGTTTTGTTGAGTATGACACTCCATTTTCATCCATGTTGCTACAAATCGCATTATCTCATTCTGTTTTATGACTAATACTCCATTGTGTGTGCGTATACACACACACCGCATCTTCTTTTTCCATTGAGAGACTCGTTTCTGATTGAGAGGATCCAGGGAAGATGGGCTTCATGTGTTTTAACAGGTTATTGGGGATTGTTTGTGATTGTCCAAGGGCAGCATCCTTCTGGAGTTTGGAAACAAACAGACACTATTATTATGTATATTTCACAGCTATTGAAATATACCTATTATTATGTATGATTCACAGCTCTTCACTATAAATTGCTTTCTAGACAAGGCCTCTGTTCCAAGTTTTGAATCAAGTCGTTTGTTTGAGGTGCTCACTTTGAACTTCTCTGTGCGTGCTCATTAACTGCTTAAACATTCTTTGTGTCTGGCTTAGGCCGTGCGTAAAGCACTGTGATGAAATGTCTTTTGAAAATCAAGAACGGGAGAGATTCTGCACTCTGGTGTATTATAAAGTCCTCATCCCTGTGGATCAGGATGCTGTAATGAGAGCCCACACTCATAGCTGGAGCGCCAAGTTCAAGTCCCTCACTGGTTGTCAACTGAGTTAATACTCGAACAGTTTTCAGAACAGTGCGTAACCTGGAGTAAGCAATCAGTAAATATTGGCTAGCACTGAGCATCAGAAAATATCCCCAAGTCAATGGAAAGGAGACAGTTGTGGTGGCTTTGGAGTCTTTTAGGAAATGGGTTATGAAAAGTAGTGATAAATTGCTCTTGATTCATAGAGTCCTTTTGAGATGGTTTATCCCATTTGAAGTCATAAAGGATTCATCCTCTGTAACCAGCAGTCTGTTCACCTGGGAAAAGAACTGACCATTGGGGTCTTAGAGGGCATTAGAATCAACACAGCACAGTCCAAGGTCAGCTAACATCAGTCAATGACCTCTTCAAATCAGGAGCCTCAGGGTCAGGCCAGACTAGTGACGAGGCAGATGCTGGCTATAGGCAAATCCCCAGCACCAACAAGGGAGAGGCTTCCTGGTCCCCAGTGCCAGGCAGGACCTGCTCTTCTCCTCTCCTGAGCTCTTACCGTGGGTCAGCCAGCCTTTCTCCAGAAAATTCCACTCACCCCAAGATTGGGATCCACTGGAAATACAGCCACCTGACTGGCCATCCCCCAAATCTTCTTTCATCCTTAGGATCCCAGAGCTAAGGATTTTTTAAAATTCTTTTTTTTTTTTTTAATGAAAATAATAAGCTTTTAAAATTCTAATTCTTTTTTAAAATTAGTTAATTTATTCATTTTTGGCTATGCTGGGTCTTTGTTGCTGCGCAGGCTTTTCTCTAGTTATGGGGAGCAGGGGCTACTCTCTAATTGTGGTGTGAGGGTTTCTCATTGTGATGGCCTCTCTTGTTGCAGAACATAGGCTCCAGGGCACACGGGCTTCAGTAATTGCAGCACATGGGCTCAGTAGTTGCATTTCCCGGCCTCTAGAGCACAGGCTAAATAGTTGTCAGGTGCAGGCTTAGTTATTCCACAGCATGTGGAATATTCCCAGACCAGGTATCAAGCCCGTGTCTCCTGCATTGGCAGACAGATTCTTTACCCCTGAGCCACCAGGGAAGCCCTAAAATTTAATTCTTTTTTAAAATGAAAATGATACATAAGCTTCAAAAAGTGAGGAAGAAAGGAAGGAACTTTTAAAATATAGTATAAAGGGTTTTAAGCCAAATATGAAAGTTCCCTTCACTTCCCACTTCTGTTTCCTAGCTTTAACTGGAGTTAATAGTTTCCTTTGTATCTTTGGAAAAGTTGTATCCATAAGATATGAATATGTATAAGCCTTTCTAAAACGTGTGTAATTTTTACCCCTCCATGTCTTTCCTTTTTAATTTAATTTATATTACAGATCTTTCCAGAACATCAATATAGATCTACCTGTTTCTTTTTTTTTTTAATGTATTTTATTAGGATTAAACATAAAAATATTTCTGTGAGATATGGGAATTCTGAACTCTGAAGTATCTAACAACATAGCTAAAAGTAAGTGAATACCAGACTTGGCAGAATTATAAGGAGAAATGGATTCATCCATAATTACAGTGGGACCTAACCAAGTTTTTCAGAAACTGATATAGATTCAATAGGCCAAAAGCAAAGAATAATGACATAGAAGATTTGAATCACCCCATTAACACATTTGATTGAGTGTAAATATGAGGGACTCCATGTTTAATAGTTAGAAAATGCACATTCTTCACACATTCTCATGGGATATTTAGAAAAACAGGCCTATACTTGGCCATAAAGGAAATCTCAGGGCTTCCCAGGTGGCTTAGTGGTAAAGAATCCACCTGCCAAGCAGGAGATGCAGGTCTGATCCCTGGGTTGAGAAGATCCCCTGGAGGAGGAAATGACAACCCATTCCAGTACTCTTGCCTGGGAAATCCCATAGTGTCACAAAGAGTCAGACACGACTTAGCGACCCAACAGCAAAGGAAATTTCACTACTGCTGATCTCCTTGTGGTTGTAATTGCTGAAATGACTGTCTTTTCCCTCTCTTTCTTGCCTGAGTTGGCTCTGTCTCTCTCTCTGTCTCTAAGTCATGTCCGACTGCTCCGTGACCCCACCACGGAGGTCGGTAGCCCAACAGGCTCTGGTTAGTTCCAGCAGTTCCTATTTCACACCTGCCTTTTTCCTGACCTTCTAGACTATGCTTCTGCTTTATGGTCTGAGCTGTAATTGCTTTGTAAAGATTTTTCTGCTTTCTTTTTAATTCATGATGGAAATGGAGTGTGGGGTATAATTTCTATCTGCTCGTGGCAGGATTTTTCAGGTGAGTTTTTAATCATGCCTTGTGAAGGCGGGCCACTTTCTTTCACTGTTTCTCTGTCTTTGCAGGATGCTGAGCTTATCCCGAGGACGATCAGGGATTCTGTTCTTTCCCCACTCTAGTTTTCTCAGTCATTTTTAGTACTATCTGATACAGATAGGTGTGCTGCTGTAATTCACTTGACAGAATATCTGACTGACCAGTTTGAAAGGAAGGGTTTGTGTCTCTGACTCACACCTCACCTGGGTAACTAAATCAGGACTTTATACATTGTGGGTACTCGGTAAATATTTGTTGAATAAATTGGCACAAAAAGAAACAGATCCAAGGTTAAATTGGTCATTTCAAAATCCATTTATTAAGGCTTTAAAACATTATCATAGGGAGTGTGGAAGCCAGGAAGCTAAGGAAGGGGGAACCTCACTCTTTGTCCAAACAGTCATCTCTGGGATGACTCTGGAGTCCCAGGGGGAATGTGCTTCACCTTAGGGCACTGAGCCTCTGCACTCTTAGACACTATTGTATGTGTGTGGTAAGTCACTTCAGTTGTATCCAACTCTTTGCAACCCTGTGGACTGTAGCCTGCCAGGCTCCTCTGTCCATGGGATTCTCCAGGCAAGAGTACTGGAGTGGGTTGCCAGGCCTTCTTCCAGGGGATCTTCCCAACCCAGAGATCGAACCTGCGTCTTTCTGTGGCTCCTGTACTGCAGGCAGACTCTTTACTACTGAGCTACCTGGGAAGCCCCTAGACACTGTCAGTAGAATATAAAATACGTCTTCCTCCGTAAGAGGTGGGTTTGGCAGGATGCATAGGCCAGTTGATGTAGCCATTTGGATTCAAAAATTTTTCCCATAAAGGTGGTCACACAGTCTGCAGAGTCATGTGTATTGTGAAAAAAAAAGAAAAATACCTGTTGTTGGAGATTAGCATTCACGACTGTGTCCACACACCTCAGGGGTGCAGTTGATGACCCCTTGAAGCAGGGCAGAAACTATTTCTATTTATTTTCTAAATAAAAGATAGAAATTCAGCTTCACTAATATTTACAATTAGAATGAGCCTGCACCATCAGCTCAGTCAGCAACCTTGGATCGGTTAGTCACCTAGCTGCTGAATGTCCATGGGAAGGGGGACAGAGTTCCCCACCTCACATGTTGATTTGTTTGTAGCATGACTGCTCTTTGCGGTTTCCATGGGTCCCGTTGAGTGGATTTCTAGATTATTCTCTCTTATTTGATGTTAGCAAAGGCAGGAACAGCCTCGGCCGTTTCAGAACAGGGCCCTCTCTTGCAGGGAGGCCCTGGCGGAAGGAGCAGACAGAGGACCTACAGCGGGTGCTCAGGACCGTGGACAGCGACATCCCGCTGGTGCTGGTCAGCGGCAACCACGACGTGGGCAATGTCCCCACCCCCGAGACCATCGCGGAGTTCCAGCGGACTTGGGGAGACGACTACTTCAGCTTCTGGGTCGGGGGTGTCCTGTTCCTCGTTCTCAACTCCCAGTTCCTGTACGACGCCTCCAGGTGCCCCGCCCTGAAGCAGGAGCATGACCACTGGCTGGACCAGCAGCTGCGCACCGCAGGGCAGCGCGCCTGCCGGCACGCCGTGGTCTTCCAGCACATCCCGCTCTTCCTGCAGAGCATTGGCGAGGACGACGACTACTTCAACCTCACCAAGTCCGTGCGGAAGGAGATGGCAGACAAGTTCGTGGAGGCAGGTAGGCCCGGGGCTGCGGGGAGGGGGCGGGGCGAGGGGGAGAGACTGGTCTGGAGAGGAGGCGTCCAGATCCTTCTCCAGGCAGAGGGGAGAGAGGGCGGGGCCTTGGACCGAACTGGGTTCTCACCCAGCTCTGCCACTGGTGGCCGCGTGACCTTAGCCTGCGAGCCTCAGCTTCCTCGTCTATCAAGTAGAACAGCGGAGGCAGCTCTCGCAGGATGGCTGTTGACGCTTCAGTGAGAAGACCGCCCCGACTGCGTTAGAGCAGCCCGCTAGCTGAGGGCTGAACTGTAACTGCTCACTGCTGAGAATGGGGACCCTGAAGGCTGGGGGTATGGGAGGGGTGTCTGAGTGTGGCTGTAGGTACCCCAGGCAAAGGCAGGGGCCAGGGTTATCTTTTCTTACTGCTCTGGGAAGGAGGAATTTGCCCAGGGGCAGACGATGTTTCAAAGCCACACTTCCTAATAGGATTAGATGTAACCCAGGGAAATCCTGCGATGTGGCTACGGAGCAGGTCAGGGAGCCTCATCCCTGTTCCTTTATGAGGTGGACCGAGTTCTCCTCCAGAAGCAGGTGAAGAAATCTATTTAGTTTGATCTTACCCTGCTATGAGTTTCAAGCTAATCAAACACATGACAGGTACTTGTGTGCATGCACACACACACAAAATGAAGATGCCCTACCACCAAAGATCTCCAGTCCCGGTGGCGCCGTGTGCCTCACCAGCCCGCACAGCTCATTTCTCCTCCTGGGAGCCCCTGCGGTTTTCCTTTCCTGAGAAGTGGCGCATTCTCAGCTCATTCCCTGCATTATCAGTGACTTGGCAGGATTCCAGTTGTGACAACTGTTATGTCTCGTTTTGGCCCTAATGCCTCCTTTCAGATCCTTCCAAGAGTGTACTTCATCAAATTCTTCTAAAATTTAAATACATTCTTTTATTTGCTAGAGTGTAGGGAGAAGGATTCATGGCAAACAGATGGGGAAACAGTGGAAACAGTGGCTGACTTTATTTTTCTGGGCTCCAAAATCACTGCAGATGGTGGTTGCAGCCATAAAATTAAAAGACGTTTACTCTTTGGAAAGAAAGTTATGACCAACCTAGACAGCATATTAAAAAGCAGACACATTACTTTGCCAACAAAGGTCCATGTAGTCAAGGCTGTGGTTTTTCCAGTGGTCATGTATGGATGTGAGAGTTGGACTGTGAAGAAAACTGAGCACTGAAGAATTGATGCTTTAGAACTGTGCTGTTGGAGAAGACTCTTGAGAGTCTCTTGGACTGCAAGGAGATCCAACCAGTCCATCCTAAAGGAGATCAGTCCTGGGTGTTCATTGGAAGGACTGATGTTGAAGTTGAAACTCCAGTACTTTGGCCACCTGATGCGAAGAGCTAACTCATTGGAAAAGACCCTGGTGCTGGGAAAGATTGAGGGCAGGAGGAGAAGGGGACGGCAAAGGATGAGATGGTTGGATGGCATCACCGACTTGATGGACATGGGTTTGGGTGAACTCCGGGAATTGGTGATGAACAGGGAGTCCTGGCGTGCTGCGGTTCATGAGGTCGCAAAGACTCGGACATGCCTGAGCGACTGAACTGAACTGAACTGAGGGAGGAGGAAGTGGTCTGACCCAGTAGCAAACATTCATTAAAAAAAAAAAAAAAATCCCTATCTAGTGGGAAGCTGCTATATAACACAGGGAGCCCAGCCTGGGGTTTTGTGATGACCTGGAGGGGTGGGAGGCTCAAGAAGGAAAGAAGATATATATATATATATATATAATTATGACTCATTCACCTTGTTGTATGGCTGAAACCAACACAACATTATAAAGCAGTTATCCTCCAATTAAAATAAATAAGATCAGGAAAAAAGGGAAAAAAATAAAAATACTACCTCACAATAAACTGTAACCCACCAGGCTCCTCTGTTCATGGGATTTCCCAGGCAAGAATGCTAGAGTGGGTAGCCATTCCCTTCTCCAGGGGATCTTCCCCACCCAGGAATTGAACCAGGGTCTCCTGCATTGGCGTGCAGATTCTTTACCATCTGAGCCACCAGGGAAGCCCATATAATTATGATTCATTCGCGTTATTGTGTGGCAGAAACCAGCACAACATTGTAAAGCAGTTATCTTCCAATTAAGATAAAACAAGATCAGAAAAAAGAGGGGAAAAATAAAAACACTGCCTCACAATAAAAGCCTTTATGACATTAAAAAAAAAAAAAAAAAAAAACTCCTGACACTCTTTTCATCTTTGAGCATTAAATGTGTTCACATTTACTTGCAGAAAGGACAATAGGCCCTTCTCTCTTTTCAAGACATTTTACAAAAAGCTTGCATAATTGGCGACATTTTCCAACTGTTCCATGGAGATGAAGTTGGAAAACTTCTATTAAGGCCTTTGAAATTTTCTGCCATGCTTGAGTTGGTGCAGAGAACTGTTGCTGATGACAAGGAAATGAAGTGTCAAGATGGCAGCAGCACCCCCACAGAAACTGCTTTGTAACAGAGAGTAATGCCAGCGAGAGCACTTCCTGGCACTGAAATGATCCCTTTCATGTCAAATGTTAAACCATGCAAATACCATCCCCGTGGCTGCTCTTTGTTCTCTGTCCTTGTCACCCACACCCTTGAGTGGCCTGTGGTTCTGGGTTTCTCGTCCTTCGTAGGACGAGCACGGGCAGCCCATGAACACCCCCAGATACTGAGGGCTGGAGACACTTCCAAAGAGAGAGCCCGCCCCCCAACTCTCACTGGGCCTCCTTGAGGAAAGCCTGCTGCCCACCCACCAGGATGGGCAGACGGTGGCATTGAGTCTGGGATGCACCAGCCTCTTCGCGCGTCAGGGCAGCAGCTCCCCCGAGCTCCGGGAGGGCTTGACGGTGCACCCAGAGCTGGCCTGTGTCTCAGGGGTGGGCTCCAATTGCCCTAGCTCACAGAGACTGATGTACCACCAGAACAGTACTGTATTAATTTGGAGCAGGGCTGAAACCATCCACCTCACCCCAGCAGGGCAGTCTCTCCCTGTAGGCCGAACAACATGGACGGTCAGGTTATAAGCAGGGTTATGATCTTGCTAAGCACGAGACAGAGCAGGCGAACTAGTTTTCTTACTTGCTCTTTTTTTAAAAAATTGAAGTATAATTGACTTACAATGTTGTGTTAGTTTCAGGTATCTAACATTGTGATTCAGTATTTTGGGGGCCTGCACTATAAGTTACTGCAGGATATTGGATATAATTCCCTGATCTATGCAGTGTATCTGCATTACTTATTCCTTTCATATATGGTGGTTTGTCTCTGTTAATCCCATACCCCCTAATTTGTTCCTCCCCCACCCTCTTTCCCTTTTAGTAACACAAGTTTGTTTATTGTGTCTGTAAGTCTGTTTCTGATTTGCATACACATCCATTTGTATTATTTTTTAGATTCCACGTACATGTGATATCATATTGTATTTGTCTTTCTCTGACTTATTTCACCGGGCATAATAGTCTTTAGCTTCATTCACATTGCTGCTGATGGTAGTGTTTCTTTTTTATGGCTGAGTGGTATTCCATTGTGTGTGTGTGTGTGTGTGTGTTTGTATATGTATGTATATGCCACGTCTTCTTAATCGAATCATCTGTCACTGGGCACTTGAGTTGCTTCTTACGTCTTGGCTGTTGTTAATAATCTTATCAGCTCTTAATGGCATCTGGCACGGGAACCCTGGTGGGTTCACCTCTAGTTTTGGGCCTCGTTGCTCAGGAAGACTGATACCTCCTGTGCCTTTAATCCTACCTCTTTAATATCTCTCCAGCCTGTCCGCTTCTTGAGGCCCTCACTGCCTGGCATCTGGGTTGTAGCAGTAGTGCTGAGTTCCCGGCCCACTCTTGCTCCATCCTGGCCCATTCTCCACCTATAGCCAGACGGGTGTGTAGCCCCACAGCATCCACCCTTCTGAGGCCCCTCACCCTTAGGATAAGACCTCACCCTTCACCACCGTCTCTGCCTCTTCATTTCATCAGGCCAACACCATCTCAACCTTCTGCACAAGGTGTCCCCAGCCCCACCTGCTGGGTTCTTCTCCAGCTTCCCTTGTTTCCAGCGCATTTGTAGGTGTCGAAGCCCCCCTAGACTCTGAGCTCCTTGAGTGCAGGGGAGGCCTGGCCCAGGTCTTAGCTCGTAATGAATGCTTCATTGGAGTTTGTGGAATGAGTGGAGAACTGGACCTCTGCCTCAGGTTCCTTCCCTCAGTGGCCAACCAGCCCAGGGGCTGATCAACCCAGCTCATTTCTCTGTTTAGCACCCACCATGTGCCTGCTGGAAGGCCAGGTCCCGCTCCATGGAGCTCCTGCATGCAGCCTCTGCGTGGTGTGTTCCAAATGTTGGGCAGGTGTTCTAAGTTTGATCCTCCCGTCTTGGGTGAGGCCATGTGTGTGACTGTGTTCTGACCCCCATACTTGCTTTCCAGGTTCACCTCACAGTCGATTGCTCTCCTCCTGAGTGGCCCCTTGCTATTCCACCAGGCAACCCCTTCATGTGTGAACAGGCTGCTCTTCTTGGTCACTGGCCTTGCAGTCTTCCCCTAGACCTGCTCAACCAGGGAGAAGCAGAAAGAAGGGTGCCCTTCCTGCAGTCACCTGCCAGTGGCATGGCTTTTCTCAAACCAGGCTCTTTGCCTAATGACCTTTCAAACTCAGAACAAGCCACAGGCACTGCTGGGCAGAGATAGAGATCAGATGTAGTCGCAGCTCCATGGCAGCCTGCATGGCCTTCTGGGTTTGGGAGCACAGGTAGGTGGGCTGCCATGGGGAATGCAGGCCCCCACGACTCAGTGATGCAGGAGATCGCTCAGGTCACAGCCACGTGATTCTGGAACTCATTTCGGAAAGCCAGCAGTTCAAGTGACATTTTGTGAAATTCATTAACTTAAAGACCATGATCAAATTGGGGGTGATGATGACAGATGGTATTTAATACTGCCTCCAGCTTTTTTATCCCCCACAGCAATATTATTCCCAAATACTATTTCAGTCTCATTTATCTCCATGTGCTAAAATGCCAGTCCTCAAAAATATGTCAAAAGCTCATCAGAATATCAGGGTAGTTTTTAATTATGATAATTGTGTTGTTATAAAATATCCTTTTTAAAGAGCACACCCCTCCTCAAACCACCACTTGGAGGTAACACCCAGCTTCCTTCCAGCAAGCTTAATGAATAATTCTGAATCATTGTGTGGGATGAATAAATGATTTAATAATGAGCATCAACAATCATCTCACATTGTGGCATTAATTTCCTAAATGGGATGAGGTAAATGAGGAGGAGGGGTGTTACTATACAACGGGCCACCGCCTGTGTAGGGATGTGCTCCGTGAATCAAAGCCTTGAGCTTCCGAGCTCAGGTTGCCCTAGAAACGGATGCATTCTGTTTCTCCTTTTGAAGCTCAAAAAAAAAAAGAAAAAAGAAAGTCTTTGTATGATCTGGAAAAGTTATCAATAGCCAGGACAAATAAACTGTCCAGGGCAGGACAGTTGCACAGGTGTGAAGCGGCACTGTTATCTCCCGTCTTCATTCACTCTGCCCGAGGATAGTTGATTTCATCACTTCCACAGGACGTAGAAATTAGTCTTCCCCTTGATTTACCTTGGGGCTTCCCTTGTGGCTCAGCTGGTAAAGAATCCGCTTGCAATATGGGAGACCTGGGTTCGATCCCTGGGTTGGGAATATTCCCTGGAGAAGGGAAAGGCTACCCACTGCAGTATTCTGGCCTGGGGAATTCCATGGACTGTATAGTCTATGAGTTCACAAAGAGTCAGACACAACTGAGCGACTTACACTTTCTTTCACTTAATTCACCTGATTTTGCAAGGGCAGTAGATGATAGATTCTTAGTCGAGACTCTTGGCCATTGTGTGTATCAATTATGCCTTTTTCAGCAGAGAGTTAATGTGTGACCCAGTTAATAACAGATTTTAATTTAAAGACTAAATCTTAAAATTAAAAAAAAAAAAAGCCTAGCTCTTTCACTGACCCTGCTGTGCTTGATGTCTTGATACCTTTTCTTTTCTCTATTCTCCACACAGAGATTAGAACTGTGTAGTAGAAAGCCCAGAGCAAATTTGGCAATTATGAAAAATTCCAATAAGTTGATCTTTCCTTTAAAAGTTAATGAGTAATTTCACAGAATTATAGTTTCATCTCTATTTATGCAAGAAAAGAAAAAAAAACTGGAGAGAGAGATCTTAACCCATGTAATATTATGGTTTTAGAATTTCAAAGTTTTAAAGAACAAAAAGGTCAGGTTTCCAGGGTCTGCTTCATAGGAAAAATGAAACATCAAACCCTGCTCTGACATCTAATACTGGGTTGTATTGAAATTATTTCTTTCCATCCTGATTCCTCCAGAAAATGGAGTCCCAGCTTTGTTCATCTCTATAAACCCAGCTCCTAGCGAAGATTATCACTTAGTAGCCACTCAGTAAGTAAACATGAAATTGAGTTGAACTTGATTCACGTTTACCCATCAGTGGAATCATAGGTAATGTGCATATTATCTCTTGATTGGTATTTACCAGCAAATTTGCCCTGCATATGGTCAGACAGTGAACATTTTGGGCTGTGGTCTCTGTAAAGTGAAAGTGTTCGTTGTATCTGACTCTTTGTGACCCCATGAACTGTATGTAGCCTGCCAGGCTCCTCTGTCCATGGGATTCTCTAGGCAAGAATACTGGAGTGGGTTGCTGTTCCCGTCTCCAAGGGATCTTCCCAACCCAGGGATCAAACCCAGGTCTCCTGCATTGCAGGCAGATTCTTTACCATCTGAGCCACCAGGGAAGCCCTGCAGTCTCTGTAGCGACTACTCAACTTGGCCTCTGTAACATGCAAATAGCCACCAGTGGTACATCAGCAAGTGAGTGTGACTGGATTCCAGTAAAACTTTATTTACACAAACAGGAGGTGGGCCTAAAGGCCATAGATTTCCCATCCTTGGCTTAGAGAAATGTTCCCAGTACAGTGTGAGACCCTTTTTCTCCCCAAGACCTTGTCTGCAATATGCACACGTCTAATTCCAGTCTGCTTCAGGTCACAACTGCCAGGTCACTGAAGAGTCTGCCCAGAAGGGGCCCCAGACTCCTCAGTGGAGGGCCTGCCTGGGTGCGGCTCATCCTACTGGAGGCCCAGGGTGTGGGGGGAGGGCGGGAGGGTTCCTGGGCCACTTACATGCTTTTGTAACATGTGTGAGGAAAAAACTAAAACTATCTCATCAAGTGAAAGAAAAATAACATGCCAAGTAGCATGGGTAATAGGCAGGTAAGGCCGAATTTGTGATGGTGGTACAAGGGGTGACAGGTTCTCAAGGGTGGGGTGCCCGAGGCCCTATAACCTCACAGGTCA
>NW_011494865.1:3020196-3028090 GCF_000754665.1 Bison bison bison | reverse complement strand
AGGTAGGCTGTGGCTTCAGACAGACCTGCACTCAAGTCCTTTGGTGCCACCCCCCAACTGAGTTGTTGTTGTTTAGTCGCTAAGTCTTGTCTGACTCTTTGCGACCCCATGGACTGTAGCCCACCAGGCTCCTCTGCCCATGGGATTGCCCAGGCGAGGATACTAGAATGGGTTGCCATTTCCTTCTCCAGGGGATCTTCCCGACCCAGGTTTGAACCCAGGTCTCCCGCATGGACAGATGGATTCTTTACCACTGAGCCACCAAGAAAGCCCATTCCCCAGCAAAGTGGCTTCCCGTAATCTGCTGAACATCTTTCTGTCTTAGTTTGCTGCTGCTGCTGCTGCTAAATCACTTCAGTCGTGTCCGACTCTGTGCGATCCCATAGACGGCAGCCCACCAGACTCCCCCGTCCCTGGGATTCTCCAGGCAAGAACACTGGAGTGGGTTGCCATTTCCTTCTCCAATGCATGAAAGTGAAAAGTGAAAGTGAAGTCGCCCAGTCGTGTCCGACTCTTCAGGACCCTATGGACTGCAGCCCATCAGGCTCCTCCGTCCATGGGATTTTCCAGGCAAAAGTACTGGAGTGGGGTGCCATCGCCTTCTCCGTGCCTTAGTTTACTCCCGTGTTAAACGGGGCTACTCATCCCAGCCTCACAGGTGTCTCTCACAAAGGGCTGATGTGAGAATCAGGTAAAGGGAGGCCTGTGTAAGAGCACGCAGCACCACGCCTAGGACGTGGCCTCTGCTTGATGAAGGGTGGTATGTCCTTATCTGACCCGGACCAGAGTGCGCGCCCACAGCAGGCAATAGCTTTACCCAGGGTCTGGCTTCCAGCTCTTTTGTTAGAGCTTTCCTCCCCACCCCCATCCCCCCGGGGCTGGCAGGAGCGGGCAACTTCTTCTTGGGAGGATGTTGGTGAGTGTGTACAAAGCAAGGAGAGGCACGTTAAGTGTGCGGACTTGCCTGCAGTTGCCCAAGATAACTTCACATATTGGAAGAGGAATTAGCAGCTCTCTTCAGAATACAAACTAAGGAAGTGAAACTAGACAAGAAACCTGTTGACTTCTGGGCTGTGCAGAAAGGTAGACTATCTCAAGGAGGGTTTTCGGAGTGAACGAGGAATACACACTTTGCAGCTTTGTAGTAAGTGCATATTGGTTTAAGAGGTTGGGAGGCACTGAACTAGATGGTAAATTCCTATGGAATTTAGTGAGAGGATTTGACTCCGCATTTATTTTTTTTAAACACACACCTCCACCAGTTAATGCGCTGGTAAACACACCAATTTAGAAGGTGTAATCTCATAGTCAGATTTTTCTGAATCCAGGAAAGGGATCCACAGGCAACGGCCATCATCAAACAGCGCTTTCTGTTTTTAATGCCCTAAAACAAAAACAAGCTATCTTAATGGTTCTTTTTTTAACTGACTTTCGAGTAAGAACTCAACAAGCAGTCCTTTTTTTGAGCATCTGTAGAATTCAGTTTCCGGGGGCATATCAGCCTGAGGACTTTTCAGCCTCTTTAATTTACATTTGGTCTTGAATTCATCTTCCAGGTTGGTCTGCTTTATGTTTCCATCAGTTCACCGTAAAACCTCATGCTTTAGTCATTTGATGTCTGTGTCTCCCTCACCATAAACCGAGATAAAAGACCAACTGCGGAAGCTACATCTGGTGCGAAGTAATGGATTACATTTCTCACTTCGGAGGTATCCTTAACAGTTGGGCTAATTAAAGTTAAAATCAAATCCTGATGGTAAATATTTATAAATTGCGAATCTGGCATGCGTAAGTGTGTGCTGCTGATTCCCAAAGTTAAGTCAGCATCTGTCCACTCAGCAAATAGCTTGGGCCCTGTGCTGGGCACCCAGGCCAGGAATGCTGGACACCCAAAACAGAGCACTGTAGGTCACCTTCAAACTGAAAATTCAAAATCTTGTTGGAAAACCCCACTGTGATATTTCCAAAAGGAGCCACAGGTACAGGGGAAACAGCTGTGTCTGTTTAAGCTTATGAAGTCAAAATATTATAGCTGGTTTTTTGGGGGGAGTCATGTTTTAAAATCAGAGAAGGCAATGGCACCCCAGCCCAGTACTCTTGCCTGGAAAATCCCACAGACGGAGGAGCCTGGTAGGCTGCAGTCCATGGGGTCACTAGGAGTCGGACACGACTGAGTGACTTCACTTTCACTTTCATGCATTGGAGAAGGAAATGGCAACCCACTCCAGTGTTCTTGCCTGGAGAATCCCAGGGACGGGAGCCTGGTGGGCTGCCATCTATGGGGTTGCACAGAGTCGGACATGACTGAAGCGACTTAGCAGCATGGTTTTAAAATAGCAGTTAGTGTCATTTTCAAATGAGCAGTGGGATTCCTGTGTAAACTTGAAATGCCCCTCACTTAGCTCAACGCTCCTACTTCCTATACTAGTTTAAGTAATTTTCTCTTTACTGGACTTGCTTTCATTTAAAAGGCACTTGTCCCCACTGCAGCTAACACTGCATGCATGCCCTCCTTCCTTCAGGGGATCTTCCCGACCCAGGGATCGAACCCAAATCTCTTATGTGTCCTGCGTCAGCAGGCAGGGTTTTTACCCCTAGCGCCACCTGAGAAGCCCCATGACTAACAGTATATGGTGAAAATTTAGAATATTTCTACATAAAATAAGCTGGAGGGGATTTCCCTCGTGGTCCAGTAGCTAAGACTCCATGCTTCCAATGCAGGGGGCCTGGATTCCATCCCTAGTCAGGAACTAGGTCCCACATGCCGCAACTAAAGAACCCATGAGACACAAGAAAGATGGAGAATCCTGCATGCCACAGCTAAGACCTGGTATAGCCAAATAAATACGTATTTATATGTATATTTTTTAAGTTGGAAATTGCTTTAGTTAAGGTTTATAATTTTACTTAACAGAAGTGTTTGCCTGTTGATGCTTTAAATAGAAGTAAAGACCAGGACCCAATTGGGAAAAGCCTCCTCTGCCCTGTTGTCACAGCCCAGGGTCCCGTGACCGTGTCTGCAGACCAGATGAGGAACCCAAGCACGCAGCAGTGAGGAGCCTGGGTCCGTTTCAGATTTAGATTCCAGACACACAGGAGGAAGGAAGAGAGCTTCTCTTAAGTGTCTCCTTTCCGCAAGGCACTCCCCCGCACCCTGGGGGAAGTGCAGGTGAGGAGTCCTTGCAGGACCTTGCTGGGTGGGAAGGTGAGCGAGTTCTGGCCAGAATAATGCTGCTCCAGCCTCCTGCTGGGTGGGGCCTGTGATGGTCTGTCTCCCTTGGGAGCTGTAACCTTACATCTGAATGGTGCTCCTTCCATGATGGCACTGAAAGGGAAAGTCACTCAGTCGTGTCCGACTCTTTACCATCCAGTGAACTAAACAGTCCATGGAATTCTCCAGGCCAGAACACTGGAGTAGGTAGCCTTTCCCTTCTCCAGGGGATCTTCCCAACCCAGGGATCTAACCCAGGTCTCCCACATTGCAGGTGGATTCTTTACCAGCTGAACTACAGGGGAAACCCAAGAATACTGGAGTGGGTAGCCTTTCCCTTCTCCAGGGGATCTTCCCAACCCAGGGATCTAACCCAGGTCTCCCACATTGCAGGTGGATTCTTCACCAGCTGAGCCACAGGGGAAGCCCAGGAATACTGGAGTGAGTAGCCTACTGAATGATGCCACTGAATGCACCCAGTAGAGCAGTTTTTCCCTGAAAAAGGCAGAAGATGCATAAGCTTCTTGCGAGCCATGGCTAATACTCAGTTTTTTTTAATGGCTCGTGTTATTGCTGGTGGCTGTGTTCATTGTCCCTGCAGCCTACACAGCACCCCTCAAGGTGTTGACTTTCTCAACATTTTACTGACGAGCAAAGTCCCAGAGGCTGAATCACTTGCTCAGGCCACAGAACTGGGAAGAGGAATAGATTATCTCTGGGTTTTTATGGGGATCAGATAAGGTAAATCCAACACCTCGACAGTGTCTGGTTGCTGGTAAGTATTCAATGATAACGTGCAGTTAGGATTAGCCATCTCTCTGTCATCATTGTCACTGTGATAAAAATATTGTGGGTGACTTAACATCAGAGAAAGTAATGTGTAAGGATCCTGTTTTCTCCCTCACACAAGTTCACAGCTCTGACCCACGGCTGGGTGGCTGGAGGGTTGCCGGACTTGGAACCCGAGTCTTCCTGTGTTCTTTCTACGTCTCCTGTGCCCAGCACACGGGGCTCCCATGTCGCCGAGTCAACCCCCACAAGCGAGTGCTAAAGACCCCAGGGTAACCAGTGTCGTCAAGCGTCAGTTTCACTTCATAAGCCATTTAAAGCACAATATTATATTAACATCATAATAATTTCCACTTACTAAATTCTGTACTACAGGTTTTTTTTTCATGTATTTACTCATTTATTGATTTATTTTTGATTGCACTGGGTCTTCATCGCTTTCTCTAGTTGCTGCAGGTGTTGTGCGCAGGCTTCTCCTTGCAGTGGCTTCTCTTGCTGTGGAGCAGAAGCTCTAGGTGGGCAGGGTTCAGGAGTTGTGGTGCACCAGCTTAGTTGCCCCGAGGCATGTGGAATCTTCCCGGACCAGGGATCGAACCCATGTCCCCTGCGTTGGTAGGAGGATTCTTACCCACCTGCCACCGGCGAATTCCCACAGTTTCTATTGCTCTGATTTCATAGATGAGGAAACTGAGGCACAGAGAGACACATACGCGTGCCCAGCTTCACACAGGTCAGCTCCAGTCCCAGGGCTCTGGCTCTGACCCCTGGCCTCCTAATTATGCTTTCTGGATAATGAGTAGAATGTACGTTGGGCAAGATGAGGGGAGCCAGGCCAGCTTGTGTTGGGGTAGTTCCACCCACTCACCTGCCACCTCCACTCTGCACCTGTACTTCTTCAGGGGCTGCCCCAGGGAAGGAGCTGGTCCAGCCAGTTATGGAGGCTTAGAATCACAGCATCTGAAGGGGTCCTGCTGGGTGGGGGTCCAGGAACTCCTACAGGGTATGGAATTCCCCTCTGGCTTCAGTGAACAGCAGTCTTTTTCCAGAGTAAGCCCCTCAGCTCATCCTTTCATCTTGAGTGGGTGGACTCTTCCTTCTGCCGACAAAGATGCTGCTTGAAACAGGAAGGGGGTCTCTACTTTCCTGCAGACTCTGACCAACTCCCCTGGGGTACAAGTCCAGGTGGGCTCCCATCTAAGGACTGTCGTTGTTGTTTAGTCACTAAGTTGTGTCTAACTCTTTGCAACCCCATGGACTAGAGCCCACAGAGCTCCTCTGTCCGTGGGATTTCCCAGGCAAGAATACTGGAGTGGGTTGCCATTTCCTTCTCCAGGGGATCTTCCTGACCCAGGGATTGAACCCAGGTCTCCTGCATTGGCAGGCAAATTCTTTACCACTGAGCCACTGGGGGAGCTCATCTGAGGATTAGGGCAGCAGATAAAACTCACTTTCAAAATGACAACTGTAGGTCATAGAAATAGTGAGCAAATGAAAATAAAGGCTGGTTTGAGATACTATCTTGAGAAAAGAGGCAAATTATGGCCATCAACTTGTTTCAACTTGTGTTTGATAAAATGTTGGTTGTTACTGCAAATATACACCAACCCTTAGGATGAACAAAGAATGAATCAGTGCCATTTGGTTTCCTTGGTCTAAATTGTATAAAATAATCCTTTGTCAGCATCCTGTGTTTGACACTGGCAACAACATAATTGAGAGTCATTCTTATAAGAGAAAAAAATATTTGCAGGTGTCATCAATTTTCCCAAGGGTCTTTTTCTGAATCTATCAATAATCCAATTATTGCCACTCTGTGGTACTTGTGTGTGTGTGCCCATGGGTGTGTGTTCTGTGAGAGCCTTGTTTTTGATGACTTCCCCATGATTGTGACAGTTCCCTGGTGTCACTTTTCATCAGCTTTATATAAAATCCTTCATCGTTGGTATGATTTGTGATTTAACGCAAAAGTGCCTCTCCCTGGTTGAGCAAGTCAGGTAGGGAGGAGTAGTCGCTAGGGGCTTGGTTTATAAGTAATTCATTAATTAATGTTTTCTTGCTAATAAGTTCCCTTTATACATCTGAGATCATATGAGCATTTTAGAAGCATAAGATTGTCATACAAAGCATTATCTCACGTCATTAAAAATACTCTCCAAGTCACAGATGTTCTTATACCTTGTAGACATACCATGTTCATTGAACTCTTTTGCTATTATTGGACCCTGAGGTTGTTTTCAGTTTTTCTCTGTGATAAATACTACTGTCATGAAGTTCTTTCTGCTCAAACAAGCCCAAATATTAAAAATTCTTCAGTTCAGTTCAGTTGAGTCGCTCAGTTGTGTCTGACTCTCTGCGACCCCATGGACCAAAGCACGCTAGGCCTCCCTGTCCATCACCACTCCTGGAGTTTACTGAAACTCATGTCTGTTGAGTTGGTGATGCCATCCAACCATCTCATCCTCTGTCGTCCCCTTCTCCCGCCTTCAATCTTTCCCTGCATCAGGGTCTTTTCCAATGAATCAGTTCTTCGCAGCAGGTGGCCAAAGTATTGGAGTTTCAGCTTCAACATCAGTCCTTCCAATGATGTTCAGGACTGGTTGGATCTCCTTGCAATCCAAGGGACTCTCAAGAGTCTTCTCCAACACCACAGTTCAAAAGCATCAGTTCTTTGGCGCTCAGCTTTCTTTGTAGTCCAACTCTCACATCCATACATGACCACTGGAAAAACCATAGCCTTGACTAGACAGACCTTTGCTGGCAAAGGAATGTGTCTGCTTTTTAATACGCTGTCTAGGTTGGTCATAAGTTTTCTTCCAAGGAGTAAGCGTCTTTTAATTTCATGGCTGCAATCACCATCTGCAGTGATTTTGGAGCCCAAAAAAATAAAGTCTGACACTGTTTCCACTATTTCCCTATCTATTTCCCATGAAGTGATGGGACCAGACGCCATGATCTTAGTTTTCTGAATGTTGAGCTTTAAGCCAACTTTTTCACTCTCCTCTTTCATTTTTGTCAAGAGGCTCTTTAGTTCTTCTTCACTTTCTGAAATAAGGGTGGTGTCATCTACATGTCTGAGATTATTGATATTTCTCCCAGCAATCTTGATTCCAGCTTGTGCTTCCTCCAGCCCAGCGTTTCTCATGATGTACTCTGCATATAAGTTAAATAAGCAGGGTGACAATATACAGCCTTGATGTACTCCTTTTCCTATTTGGAACCAGTCTGTTCCATGTCTGGTTCTAACTGTTGCTTCCTGACCTGCATGCAGATTTCTCAAGAGGCAG
The DNA here is from genome assembly GCF_000754665.1 of Bison bison bison. Classification (NCBI taxonomy): domain Eukaryota; kingdom Metazoa; phylum Chordata; class Mammalia; order Artiodactyla; family Bovidae; genus Bison; species Bison bison. The sequence goes on along the minus strand of NW_011494865.1, from coordinate 3,020,806 downwards.
ATCAGGTGGTCTGGTATTCCCATCTCTTTCAGAATTTTCCACAGTTTATTGGGATCCACACAAAGGCTTTGGCATAGTCAATAAAGCAGAAATAGATGTTTTTCTGGAACTCTCTTGCTTTTTCCGTGATCCAGTGGACATTGGCAATTTGATCTCTGGTTCCTCTGCATTTTCTAAAACCAGCTTGAACATCAGGAAGTTCACAGTTCACGTATTGTTGAAGCCTGGCTCGGAGAATTTTGAGCATCCTTTTGCTAGCATGTGAGATGAGTGCAATTGTGCAGTAGTTTGAGCATTCTTTGGCATTGCCTTTCTTTGGGATTGGAATGAAAACTGACCTTTTCCAGTCCTGTGGCCACTGCCGAGTTTTCCAAATTTGCTGGCATATTGAGTGTAGCACTTTCACAGCATCATCTTTTAGGATTTGAAATAGCTCAACTGGAATTCTATCACCTCCACTAGCTTTGTTCATAGTGATGATTCCTAAGGTCCACTTGACTTCACATTCCAGGATGTCTGGCTCTAGGTGACTGATCACACCATCATGATTATCTGGGTCATGAAGATCTTTTTTGTACAGTTCTTCTGTGTATTCTTGCCTCCTCTTCTT
>NW_011494865.1:3015282-3020096 GCF_000754665.1 Bison bison bison | reverse complement strand
CCTCCTCTTCTTAATATCATCTGCTTCTGTTATGTCCATACCATTTCTGTCCTTTATTGAGCCCATATTTGCATGAAATGTTCCCTTGGTATCTCTAATTTTCTTGAAGAGATCACTAGTCTTTCCCATTCTGTTGTTTTCCTCTATTTCTTTCCTGATCACTGAGGAAGGCTTTCTTATCTCTCCTTGCTATTCTTTGGAACTCTGAATTCAAATGGGTATATCTTTTCTTTTCTCCTTTTCTTTTTGCTTTTGTTTATGAAACAAGCACCTGAAATTGGTCTTGGTAAGACCAGGCATGACTTAGAGTCACTTTTGCTGAGGAGGTTCGACACTTTAATTGGAAGAGTTCTGGAGCTCTGGACACTGCAGTCTGGTGCTGTGCATATGGTCACAGTCACCTTTGCATCTTGAACATACTGTGCATGTTCTCTGCATTTGGGAACTAGAGGAACAAAGATGAGTAAGCATTGGTCTTAACCTCACAAAGCTCAATCCTGGGGGCAAGGTTGGGAGGGAACCAGAGAATTGCAATCAATGTGGAAGCCTTAGAGTGAGGACTTCCTGATGTTAGAGATTTGTTTTTAATATTTAAACCCCCCTCTCCATAAATCAGGGCTTCCCTGGGAGCTCAGCTGGTAAAGAATCTACCTGCAATGCAAGAGACCCCAGTTCAATTCTTGAATCAGGAAGATCCAGTGGAGAAGGGATCCACTCCAGTATCCTTGGGCTTCCCTGGTGGCTCAGACGGTAAAAAATCTGCCTGCAGTGTGGGAGACTTGGGTTCAGTCCCTGGGTTGGAAGATCCCCTGGAGAAGGGAAAGGCTACCCACTCCAGTTTTCTGGCCTGGAGAATTCCATGGACTGTATAGTCCATCAGTCACAAAGAGTCAGACACAAGTGAGCAACTTTTACTAAACTCCATAAATCACATTTGAAGATATTTAAATACTTCCTTGCTACCCATTTGATAGGGGGATGGTTTCCCTTTAGAGTGTGTGAGCTGCATCCTACCTGTTGCCATGGATGGCTTCCACACCCAGGGCATCCCATCCCTCCTTCTTTCCTCTTTTCTTTTTCCTTCTTCCTCCATTGTCCATCCCCCTTCCTTCCTTTACTTTCATTCATAACAACCTTTACTTTGAGGATGTGCCTTCATGAAATCACTCCATGAAATGTTTGCTTTGGGGGCACCCATTCAATTAATTTAGTAGAGTGGGGTTTGCTGAGCCCACATATCATGGCACAGGCTGCTTTCGAGGAAAAGAAACCTTTCTGTGCAGTTGATCCATCAATACCCAGAAGCATGTTGATCAGTGTCCCCACTTTCTGTCTTCTAATGAGGATTATGGAACAGCTGTTCTCAATCTTGTTGAGGTCAATGACCCTCTGGCTAAAGGTGCCCACTCATTAGAGGTGAAGCCAGGTGCCTGGGGACAGCAGGGGCTGGTCAAAAGATACATGGGCTATAATTTTATAGAAATTATATCATTATAATTTTTCTTTCTTAAAAGCTGTGAAAAGGAGATCTTACAAGATGGAAATATTTATTATCTGTGGGTGGTGAGAATATAAATGTTATTATTAGGTTTTTGGGGTTTTTTGCCTCATCTGAATCTTCTGAGTTTCTCAAAAAAATGAAAAAAGAGTAATAAAAAGAATCCCTGTAATGAAGTCAAGGTCAGGGTTTGGCAGAGTATTTCTGTAGAGGCCCAGATAGTAAATCTCTTATGCCTTGTGGGCCCAGAGGTAAAATTGGAAAGAATACATAGGTGCTTATATAAACCAAAATGTAAGCTACTTAAAAATGTAAGAGGGGTTCTTCATTCACAGCTCTTACGAGCTGATAGACAATTAGCTGTGGTTTCCTAACCCCTGGTATAGGTACTTAAGGTCACTCTCCACTGACACTTGTACTTAAGAATAATAGTTACAGAACCATCAATTATTTCAAAAGATTATGCCACTTAGCATTTTCTGCATTTCCTCTTGTCTACCCACAAGTGAGAGACTAAAATCTAAGGGAGAAGTTTTTCTTTCTTTGTTTTCTGTTAATCGTGTTTTGGGTCTTTTAATAGCACGCTCTATCTCTGATGGGTGTTATCAACGTCTCACTTCCAGATTGCCTCCAAGTTGTCGTATGTAAGTGAAAAGTGTTAGTTGCTCCATGGTGTCTGATTCTTTGCGACCCCATGGACTGTAGCCCGCCAGGCTCCTCTGTCCATGGGACTCTCCAGGCAAGAATACCAGAGTGGGTTGCCATTCCCTTCTCCTAGGGATCTTCCCCACCCAAGGATTGAACCCAGGTCTCCTGCATTGCAGGAAGATTCTTTACCATCTGAGCCACCAAGGCCTAAGGTTACCCAGAGCCCCAGCCCCTCCTCTGTGCCAGGCATTGCCCTGGGTCCACGTCTTGGTCTTATTGAATGTTTGATTCTTGAGAAAGCAATTTCACACTCTGTGGAAAGGATGTCAGAATATCTCTGACAAAACAGCCCTCTGTTGGGATCCTACTGAGCCCCACCCTACCAAGGAAAGTCATGGGACCTCTTGTATTATCTTCAGGGAGCTTCCAAAATCCAACTTACATCATGTCTAAAAGCAGATTACTGGCCATCCCGAGAGACTTTAGAGTTACAGGTCTAAAAAGGATAGGATCGTATTTATTCCTTTTGACTCAGAAACCCCAGCTTGCCCAGCTCAGAGAATAAGGAAGTTTATGATCTTGTGTGGTTCAGGCTCTCAGACAAGTCTAACTTGGGGACAGGATCTGGCTGTAATTCTGCCGCCTCCGTGCCCCCGACCGACTCCCCGCAGTTGGCTCTTTCCCTGGTTTGTACCTTCTCAGACGGTTGCTGAGTTCTGAGCATTACATTCAGACTTGGCAACTCCCAGGAGGCAGGAAAGGGGACTTGAAAAAAAAAAAGAAACAACGCCTTTCCCAGGACAGACCCCCAGCAGACATCCTCCCACAGACTTAGACCCCAGGCCCTTTCCCAGCCCCCCTGGGGTCCCTGGGAAGAGAACTGCCTCCTTCTTGGCTCTGAGGATGCAGCCCATGACCTGCCGTGGCAAAACCAGGATGCTTGTAGCAAAGGGAAAAAGGAAGGGCATGGGTATCGGGAGGCAACCAGCACTGCCTCCCGCGGCAAGGGAGGAGGAACCACATTCACGCTTTCTTTCAAAAACAGGACTGAGGAACCTCCCTGGTAGGCCCATGACCAAGACACCTCAGTCCCAAGGTGGAGGGCCTGGGTTCGACCCCTGGTCAGGGAACCAGATCCCACATGCTGCAACTAAAACCTGGTGCAGCCAAATAAAGAAAAATGCATTTTTTTAAAAAACCACCCAGGCCTGAAAAGTGCTGTGTCCCCAGGGTGTGTAGTGAGCCTGCGCTGGGGGGTCAGACACATCATCTCTGAAGCTCACAACAATTCCATGAGGGGTCTGTTATCATCCCCTCCTTTACACTGAAGAAACGAATGTTCAGGACAGTAAAGGAGCTCATGTGGTGTCTAAGACTCAGAATCAGTACTTACTCCACCGACTCTGCCCTCCGCCCTCATTTAGTAACATCAGGCCTCCTTTTGTAAGGAGCCTGGCAACTCCTTTGTAACAGCAGAAAGTGCTGGCGCTCAACTTTTCCTTTGATAATATTGGCAAAGGGGAGGTTTGTCTCCTCCAGGACACTTCCTAAAACGCAGCTTGTGAACTGCCACAAATTTCCATGTATCCACTCACTGTCTTAACTCTCCATCCATCCATCCTCCAACAGTCATTGATAGAGCAGCAGCCCTGTTATCTTCGTTCCGGGGATGGACGTTTACTTAGACTTGGCTTCTGTCCTCACAGGCCAGCAGGGGCCACCAGGGGGGAGCAAGAAACCACAGGACAAAAGCAGAGGACCGTGCCAGGAAGGGGAGGGAGGAGAGACTGCTCCGTCCAGGAGGAAGTTTTCCGCCAGGAGAGGAGAGGCAGGGTCCTGAAGGATGAGTGAGAGGTCATCAGGTGCCTGTGGGCAGGAAGAGGGCACTCGAGAGGCCGGGAGAGCACAGGCTGAGGCTGGAGCCACAGCACAGCTGGCAGGGACCGGGCCAGCACTGAAGCTCCTTGGTGACCAGAGGAGGGCTCAGGTGTGGAGACGTGAAACAGGAGGCAGATCCAGCCCCCGGGTGATGGAGAGGCACGGGAAGATTTTACCTGGAGAAGTGGCACAGTCAGGTTTTACATTTTAGACAACCTTGCCCTGTCTATCCTGGGCATTTTCCCTTCCTTCTTGCCCCGATTTTGTTCCGGGCCCCATATGACAGGCTGAGAACACTCCTTTCCAGTCCCCCTTACACCTAGGGTAGCCACATGTCCCAGTGCTGAAATTCAGCAGGTGGCACTTCCTGGAAAGCTTTTCATTAGCCCTTCCCTCTTCTTCCTGCCTGGAACTTGGACGTTATGTCTGGAAGCCCTGCAGCCACCTTGCAATCTAGACGACAAAGCCACAAGCTGAGGTTGGAGTAGGACAGAAGGAGCCTGGATTCTTGGTGAAAATTGTTGAGCAGCTGCACCCATCCTGACTGCCCTCCTTCTTTCTCAGTATGGCATGGACAGATAGAGGTAAATACAAGCACATGCTTTGCTTGTTTAAGCCGCTGACAGCTGAATGTTATCCTGACACACTTGGGTCAGAAAAGAGGGTTGAGCAGGCAGCCGTAAAAACCGCCCTGAGGATGGAGAGCCGAGAGGACTGTGAGCAGGTTCAGGCAGAAAGCCCCATGGCGTGCAGGAGATGCACAGCCCATGGCCCTGAAGTGGGTGGCTGT
>NW_011494865.1:3014776-3015182 GCF_000754665.1 Bison bison bison | reverse complement strand
GGACCTGCAGGGACTTGAGGAACAGAGGTCCTCCGAGCAGTGGGAGAACTGAGTCTGGGCCGGGAAATGATTTGGGTTGTCAGCAGGCGGGGTGGCAGAGGCTGCGACAGGCCGTGGTTGTCCAGTGAGCAGGGAAGGGCATGGGCAGAGCCCCGGGAAGGCAGCCATCTAAAGGGCTCATGGAAAAGCATGTGATTTAGGCAAATTCCATGTTGTTTAAGGCATCTCTGCCTGATTGGATTCTTTCCTTTCCTGGTTATTAAAATGGAAACTGACTCTCCCGAGGTCCCCACATTGCGATGGCACAGCATTCCCCTTCTGGGCCCACCTGGTCCAACCTAAAGCCCTTTCAGTTCAGTTCAGTTGCTCAACATGTCTGACTTTTTGCCACCACATGGACTGTAGC
>NW_011494865.1:2984988-3014676 GCF_000754665.1 Bison bison bison | reverse complement strand
GTCTGACTCTTTGCCACCCCATGAGCTGCAGCATGCCAGGCTTCCCTGTCCATCACCAATTCCTGGAGCTTGCTCAAACTCATGTCCATTGAGTCGGTGGTGCCATCCAACCATCTCATCCTCTGTCATCCCTTTCTCTTTCCTTCAGTCTTTCCCAGCATCAGGGTCTTTTCCAATGAATCAGTTCTTTGCATCAAGTGGCCCAAGTATTGGAGCTTCAACTTCAGCATCAGTCCTTCCAATGAATATTCAGGACTGATTTCCTTTAGGATGGACTGGTTTGATCTCCTTGCAGTCCAAGGGACTCTCAAGAGTCTTCTCCAACACCACAGTTCAAAAGTATCAATTCTTCGGCGCTCAGCTTTCTTTATAGTCCAACTCTCACATCCCTACATGACTACTGGAAAAACCATAGCTTTGACTTCTATCCCAGTAAATTTCTTCTCCAGCACTCTGCATAACATCTCCCTCCTGTGGCTTGCTGCCACCTCCATCTACCTCCCTCAAGTATTTTTGGACAGATTTCCAATCTGATATATGAACATGCCATCAGTCAAAACAGTCTTTTTAATGAGCCTCTTGTCCTGACAGCTGTGTTTAAGATAGGGCATAGAAACCGGTAATGGAAATCTAGAAAATTGTCCATTCTGGATTGAAACCTGACTCTGTGCCCCCACGGTTCCAGCTCACACACAGGCCTGCTGTCTTCTTTTAAAAATAAAGAGGAAATTATGAATAGTGAGAAAGATGTAATTTGTGCAAATGAAAAAAAAAAAAAAACCTTGGGATACTTGGAGGAGATGAGAAGAAGGTATAATTATTGAGCATGGCCTGAATACATCACGTGCAGCTTCCTGCTGTGTGACCCTGGGCATGGCTCTGAACCAGGAGTGGTTGATTCTAGTCCTGCCTTCCCAATGGGGGGAAGCCAAGGCTCAGAGCAGGGCATGCACATGTTACACTCACACAGCTCGGCAGTGGCAGGCTGAGGTTAAAGCCAGCATCCCCTGTGTCCCTACCCCAAGCTGCCACTGCTTTTCTGGCAACCAAATATGAAAATTAATAAAACATTAATAAAATACAACCCTCCTCCAATGAACTTATGGTTTCCAGGGCAAGGAGAAGGATGGGGGCAAAGGAATAGTTAGGGAGTTTGGAATGGACATATACACACTGCTATATTTAAAATGGATAGCCAACAAGGACCTACTGTATAGCACAGGGATCTCTGCTCAAAGTTATGTGGCAGCCTGGATTAACATTGTTAATCGCTTATACTCCAATACAAAATAAAAAAGTTAAAAAAAAAATACAGCCCTCCCCTCTGAACAGGTGGAGGCCCCTCTCCAACACCTCCCATGTGGGCGTGATGACTGACCAGCAAATCTCTCTCCAGCCCCTCTTCTTGGGAACTTTTTCAGCAAAACCACTCCCATCCTGATTGAGCTGGAAACACACAGCCCCTCTGTGTTCTCTGAGCCAGTTCTCTGCCACTGAGAATTGTGGCTTCATCCCCCAGCCCTCCCACCATCTTGTAGTTTCAACTGGAGCAGGCTTGGGGAGGGAAGAATGTCATTTTTGTTGATAATTATTCAGGAGAAGTAGAATGTAATTTACATGGCAATTTTTTTTTTTTTTTTAGGAGATGAACCTGGGGTGGGGGTGGAATCTAAAACAGAAGAAATCTCTTCACCTAATGTCAGCTTGTACTCTACAGAGAAAAGAAATCCCTTGGCCTTGGGTGAAGGTTATTTCAATAACTGAGCCATTACATTTGACCCAAGCTAAACAAAAAGAATCCCAGGAGGAGGCTATGAATCCTCAAGACAAAACAGATGCTTCACGGCACGTGGACCAGACATCTGAGCAAGTGCCTGAAGTGACCAGATGTTTTTGCATGTTCCATAGCACTCACAAAAGAAAGGGAGGTGTGAACCCAGGTTTCCAGTGGTGGCCCAGCACCTGATCCCCTGGCAGTGAAGTCATCCTCCCCTAGCCTTCCGTGGCGGCTCATGCCCTTCAGAAGATTGGGGTTCAACTCCCGTAGGAGATAATCCCCTCATCCCCATCCCTGGTTGACTCAGACAGAAGCAGGACTACTTGGGAGCCTTTTTTTTTTTTTTTTAATATAATTTCTAAAAACATTTGCTTTCTTTGTTTAAAAAAAAAAAAAAACTATTGGAGGATGTTTCCTTCACAGTATTATGCTGTTTTCTGCCACACATCAACATGAGTCAGCCACAGATCTACATATGTCCCCTCCCTCTTGAACCTCCCTCCCGTCTCCCACCCCATCCTACCCCTCTAGGTATCATCACAGAGCACCGGGTTGAGCTGGCTTGGGAGCATTTTATTTTTTATTTTATTTATTTTTTTATTTTTTAAATTTAAATTTATTTATTTTAATTGGAGGCTAATTACTTTACAATATTGTATTGGTTTTGCCATACATCAACATGAATCCACCACGGGTGTACACGTGCTCCCCATCCTGAACCCCTCTCCCGCCTCCCTCCCTGTACCATCCCTCTGGTCATCCCAGTGCACCAGCCCCGAGCATCCTGTATCCTGCATCGAACCTGGACTGGCAATTCATTTCTTATATGATATTATACATGTTTCAATGCCATTCTCCCAAATCATCCCCTTGGGAGCATTTTAAACTGAGATAGTCTCTTGTGCTGATGAGCCTGCAGCCAACACAAACCCCCGGAGAGCTGGCCGTAGGGGCCGGGTGGATAGATGCCTGCCCTCTGCAGGGTCACTGCCCCAGTGCCCCCTGAGACTCTCAAGCCACACCGAGTGTCCCCAAGTACCTGAGCAGTCCCTGGAGGGCCGGAAGTCTCTGAATGTCCCACATCCCAATTTAAAGCATAGAACGATCGTCTGACAGCCTAGATTTTACACACTGCAAATACAGTTTTCAGGATTTTATAATGTGGCAGCTCTGAGATAGAGCTATATGTCCTGAGGGGAAACAATTAAGAGAGAGATTGCTGAGTGAATAAAAGCAAGTTGCAAATCCATAGGTAGCATATCTCATTTTTATGAAATTACGTGCATTTGTGTATGTTTTATTTCAGTTGCCATATATCTGAAATCTATTTTATTAGTAGAGACATTTAAATTATCGGAATAACACAGAACTCCTAAAATGGGAAGAGAGACTTTTTGTGAGATCCGCTCCCCCCCCCCCGGCTTTTTTTTAATGCCTTGTATTTTTATAGTATTTGATTTCACCTTTAGCAAGCATGCATTGCTTTTTGAAGAAAACCTTTTTATTCAGAAATATTTTCAAGCTTACAGAAAAGTTGCAAGTAAAAAAGAAATTCCTATATACCTTTTACCCAGCTTTATCTGGCATTTTACCCTCAATTGCTTAATTGTTTTATTATTTGCAATAGATATTGCAAGTATATTTTTCTGATCTATTTGAGGGTATATTGCATGCATCATCTGTGTTTTATTTTCCCTTTCTTACACTAAACATAGGCTCCTATATATACTTTTTTGCATATGACATTTTTCTTTGCAGTTATTCCATATCAGTTCATGGAGATCTTCCTGGGTTTTTTTTTTTCTTTCTTTTTCTTTTTTTTTTTTACAGCTGTGAGTTTACCATAGTTTATTCAGCTGCTCGCCTCAGGCATGCATTACTTTTGAAAGCAGAAAAACAAAGATGAAGAGTGCAATGGAAAATTTAAATCCACCAAAGAGAGCAAGCTAAGGTTCTGATAGAAAGTCTGTGTTTTTAAAATGGGTAGAGCCGTGGGAGAAGTCAGGTGGCTGGTGAGCCCTTGAGCCTCACAAATTGAGGGGAGGGGGTGGGGGGTCTCCCATCCCCCATATACAATAATATACTTTGAGAATGTTGAAGAGTGTAAATTAGTACATGTAATGAGGCTTGTTTCTGACGCCTGGCCCGTAGTAAGTAGATCTTCACCAAATGTTAGCTGTTAGTATTATGGTCGTTACGGGCTTCCCAGGTGGTGCCAGTGGTAAAGAACACACCTGCCAATGCAGGAGACTATCCCTGGGTCGGGAAGATCCCCTAGAGAAGGAAATGGCAAGCTAGTCAATCTTAAAGGAAGTCAGCCCTGAAGGTTCACTGGAAAGACTGATGCTAAAGCGGAAGCTCCAATACTTTGGCCACCTGATGCAAAGAGCCAACCCATTGGAGAAGAACTTGATGCTGGGAAAGATTGAGGGCAGGAGGAGAAGGGGCAACAGAGGGTGAGATGGTTGCAAAGCATCACTGGGTCAGTAGACATGAGGTTGAGCAAGTTCTGGGAGATGGTGAAAGACAGGGAAGCCTGGCGTGCTGCAGTCCATGGGGTCGCAAAGCATCGGACACAACTGAGCATCTGAACAACAACAACCATCGTGACCAGCCTTCGAGTCCCAGGTCAGGCACAACCAAAGAACTGGAAGAAGTTGAGGATGTGCTTAGGTCAAAGCCACCCCCTCCAGGAAGCCTTCTTACTGTGCCCCAGCACCACCCATGATCCGTGGCACTTTGTATCTCCAGGGCGGTAGACAGAGCAGCTACTTCTGAGTCAGTCTGATCCAGGTACAAATTCTAGCTGTGTGACCCTGGGCAAGTTCCTTGACCTCTCTGTGCCTGATCCCGTCATCTGTTAAAAGTGGACATTATCTTCCTCGAGGGGGTCCTTAGGAAGCTTAACTGAGATGATGCACGTGCAGAGTGCTCAGCTCAGAGCAGATGCTCAGTAAATAAAATGGCTAAACTGTGTTATTTTCACTTTCTGCATTTTATTATGAAAGCACTTTACAGTGCTACCCAGCTGTAGACTTTAAGCTCTTGATTGCTAGAAACCGTTGATCTGGGTGCCCCCCTAGGCTCCACCAACACCTGGCTTCGAGAGGGAGCTCTGCAAATGTTCATTGCCTTGAATCGCCTGAAGAAACAGCATCCTACCCCACCCAAAGAACCAGGAGCAGGCCGTTTCCTTTCTCCACGGTCCCTAGCAGACTTGGGTCACGGACACTTGGGCATCTGAAAAGATACCTGCCAGTGAAATTCTGAGAGCTCTTGTACTGGAATCTAGAAATCCCAAATTGGCAACTCAATGTCATAATTTAATATGAAGTATGTCATGCTGGGGCTTCCCTGGTTCTTCAGATGGTAAAGAATCTGCCCACAATGTGGGAGACCCAGGTTCAATTCCTGGTTGGAAAGATTCCCTGGAGAAGGGAATGGCAACCCACTCTGGTATTCTTATATTCTGATATCTCCCCTGATGCTATCTTAGCCGTCCCAGGCCACTGGCTTCCCGCAGGGATCATCATCTCCAGGCCTACATCTGAGCTGCCTGCTGAGAAATTGCTTACCTACAAGAGGGATTATTTATACCTGTTTTCTGTATGTTTAGAATCCCATGGACGGAGGAGCTTGGTGGGCTACAGTCCACGGGGTCGCAAAGAGTCAGACACGACTGAGCGACTTCATTTTCACTTTCTGTATGTTTGGGCTTCCCTGTGGCTCAGCTAGTAAAAACTCTAGTAAAAACTCAGCAATGCGGGAGACCTGGGTTCGATCCCTGGGTTAGGAAGATCCCCTGGAGAAGGGAAAGACTACCCACTCCAGTATTCTGGCCTGTATAGTCCATGGGGTCACAGAGTCGGACACGACTGAGCGACTTTCACTTCACTTCACTTCTGTATGTTCAAACCAACCTTCCTTTATTTCTCTTGCCCTTTTCTTTGTTTATGAGGCCCATTTTTCCCCCTTACCACTGAGACAGAATAAATTGAGTATGACTAAGGATTTGTGACACCATTTTCACTGTGACAGCTGGCAACATAAAGATGCACAGCATTTTCATAAACATGTACTCAGGCAGGATAAAAGTAAAAAGTGCCCAAGGAGAATCTGTTTACACTCTCCAAGCCTACGTAACACCGAAAGCATTAAGGAAGTCCATTTTTAATACCAAAATTGTTACCGGGGTGCATCCCTGATTTCCTGATTGATTCGAGGCAAGTTTCTGATATTAATGAGAATATTAAATTATATGGAGGTTGCCTCCTAATCCTCTGATTGATTTGAAATGAACTTGAATCAGGGCAGCTTAAAAATAGCCTTTATAGCATCTTTATGACCTGATACCATGGAGAAATAAATACGAAGCTAATGCCATGGAAGGCTTCCTCCTGATGTAGGGGCTGTCTTGGCCAGGAGTTCTTCCTCTGGTGGTAATTTAAGAAGATGCTTGTCATCTCCTTACAGCAGTTCATAATTCAAAAACAATCTATACATAATACTCAATTAAGGAACCACAAAGCCATGTCGGCCACAGATGACTGATGAACGGCCGAATGGAAATTCTGCCCAACTCTAGAAAACACCGCTAAAATCAATCCCCTTGTCAGGGAAACCATGATTTATTAACACATTCCTTAACCTGCATCGAGTTGTGAATCAATGTGTCCCCATCAAAAGCTAATACCAAACCGAGATGGCTCAGACTTCATACAGGTCCTGGTGGCAGAAGTAACTCAGACAAGCCTGCACATTACCAGGCCAAGCTGGTTGTGTCTGTGTCCCTCTCCAGGAGGGGCCTCTCGGGAGAGATGGGGAGCACTAGCCTGGTGGGCTACAGTCCATGGGGTCGCAAAAGGGTCGGCATCTATGCCCTTATCCAAACCTCTCTGTCACTGATGAGACAGGTGTCATTATTCTCTTACAGGTGAGGAAGTTGAGGTTCACCAAGGTCAGTAAGTGGCCCAAGATCCCCAAGGGCAGAACCCAAGTCTGCAGGCTTGGACTCTGGCATCTGAGTACCTGGGTTCTGATCCTGGCTGCCCTATTTTCTAACCCAGTCCCTTTGCCTTAGTTCCTTAACTTCTCCGTGCCTCAGTCTTCTCATCTGTAAAATGGGAACGACTTCTGTGTCCCCTGCCCAGGACAGAGGTCTATTGGGAGGATTCAACGAGATGTTGGGTGAAAAGTCCTTCAAGTCCTGCCCTTCCAGGCCTCCCTCCACCCACTCTGCCTCAGTGTCTGCTCTTACTTGGGACGGAACCGGGAGGCATGAGGGGGGTTCAAAACTCCTGGACTTCCCAGGAGGTGGGGAATAGACCCAGAAACTTCCAGTACCAAATGCCAGACTCCTGGTTCCTGTTCCATCCCAAGAAGAGGCTCCCGCTCTTCCCACCTGAGTCTCATCTCTGGGCCAACCGGGAATGTCGCAGAGCCTAGAAGTCCATACCAGTACCCAGCAGAGTGGAGAGTCAAATGTATGTCCTTACTTTGAGACAGACTTTAGCCTCTTGCCTGACGTCCCTTTGTAATTTATCAAATGGTCATTGCCTCAGTGCCTTTCAGGATGCAAATACCAAGGTCTTTCTTTATTGTAATGGAATGAGATCCCTTTTACCAGAAATGAGAAGGGTCTGAACACAATTGCTCTGCTTGCTAACAGTCTCTTTCAAAATCTTTATTTCTGGTCCCCTTTGGCATCTTTGCTCACCTAAAAATCCTCATTTGGTCACATTTTCTGTGACTCGGGACATTAACAATAAACGACGAGCACTCAGGGGCCTGGGGTGGAGAATGGATGGGATTCGCTGGTGGTGGAGAAACCCAGCTGTCCACAGCCCGCCGACGCCCGTTCTGAAAGCTCTGCTGGCCACTTGTACGGTCTCTGTTAATGCTCCTGTCTCTGCAAATGCCAATAAGTACAGCGTGAAATTTAAACATAAGTGAGTTTTTACAGCTAATTATGGCTAATGCAAGCTGCTTTCAAAATTGCCAAGCATTCCTTCTAGAATAGTACAGTTTGCAACTATGAATTAGGCATTAAGAGCCAAATTTCATAAACATAATTTAGCAGACAACAAAATAATAATACTAAGTGCTTTCCAACTGGCCATTAGGAGCTCCCCAAGGTGGGTCTAATTGCACACGCTCCCACTGGGACTTCCAACAGCACAGACCATAAGGCTCGGAAACCCCAGGAGCACAGTGGAGCAGGCAGGCATTTTCACAGCCCTCCAGCCTGTGTGGTCAGGAGCTGTTCACATGCTCAGTGATACGGTTCCAGCTGCAGCTTTTAGCCACACGGCTCTGTCCCTCCTGTCCTCCTTTCCTGGTCCATGTCACCTCGATGTTGGCTTGGGATCGCCAGGTCAAGTCATCACTGCAAACATTACAATAATGAAAACATAAAAAGTGGTGCCTCCCCCCTTGCTAACCCCGCCCCCCACTAGCCTGGCTGTGAAACCACCCGTGTGAGTTTAGTGTGTTTGTCCCTCATTCAGCTGAGGATACAAACACACGCACACACACGCTCTCAAACGGACGTTGCCTTTTTCTTTTTTAGTTGGAGAGTAATTGCTTTACAGTGTTGTGTTGGTTTCTGCCATAAAACAACGGGAGTCAGCTGTGTGTGTGTGTGTGTGTGTGTGTGTGTGTGTGTACATATACACAGAACTCTCTCTCTTGAGCCTCCCTCCCACCCTTCTAGGTCACCACAGAGCACCAGGTTGAGCTCCCTGTGTTATATAGCAACTTCCCACTAGGTATCTGTTTTACGTATGGACGTTGTCTTTATTTTACAAAAACAAGACCACACAACTTTTTTACATCTTGCTGTTCATACTTAATAATATATTTGGTGCCTTTCAACACTGGTGTATGTAAATCTACCTCTTTTTTTTTAAGAAAAATACATGTACTATAATTTATCTAGTCTCCTGTAAATGAATATTATAAATAATGCCTCTGTGCACACTCTGTATTTATGACCACAGACACAACACACCTACACCTATGGGCTCTTCTCTGGTATTTCCAAAGGATATGTTTATGTGAAAATGTTGGCATTGGTCTAGGGGAATGCACAACAGAATGTGAGAACCCAGTTGCACCTATTTACCCTCTGAAATGAGTTGTATCCGTTTGCATCTTAATAACAGTCCGTGGAAATAGCTGTCTCCCCACCCTTGGCTGTTTTAAGCAGGGAAACCTGGGTCACCTTTCTTTCCATCCCTAGCTGCGGGCCCCGGCGGGCAGACAGCCCCACCTACCCCCAGGTGGGTCTCAGTTCCTACTGCAGGAGAGTGGCTGTAGTCTGCAGGGCTCCGTTCAGTTTCCCAGACCTCTACTAATGAGCAGGGCTCAACATTTGGATCATGTTTTTGTCAAGCTTTCCGGAATCATTGTCAGATGCAGACTAATTCCTTCACCATGAGGATCCCTCCTGTAGCCACACCCATACCCAACCCCCCTGCACCCCTGGCCCTAACTCCTAGCAACCATATCTGTAATATTGTCACCTTAAGAATGTAATGGAAGTGGGGACTTCCCTAGTGCTCCGGTGGCTAAGACTCTGCCCTTCCAATGCAGGGGGCCTGGATTCACTCCCTGGTCAGGGAACTAGATCCTGCATGCCGCAGCTAAAGATCCCATGTGCTGCAACGAAGACCCAGCACAGCCAAAGAAAGAAAGAAAGAATTAGATAAATAGAATCATACAATACGGAACCTTTTGAGTTGGCTTTTTTTTAGATCAGTGAAATTTCCTTGATATCCATTCAAGACATTGCATCTCTCAGTAGCTGATTCCTTTTCATTGCTGAGTAGTGTTCCATGGTATGGATGCCTCTTCCTGTGACCATTTCTTAGACTTTCCGTGTTTTTGATGACCTTTACAGTTTTGGGAAGTACTGGTCAAGTATTTTATAGAACATCTATTGGCAAATAGAAGGGGAAAAAGTGGAAGCAGTGACAGGTTTTCTTTTCTTGGGCTCCAAAATCACTGTGGATGGTGACTGCAGCCATGAAGTTAAAAGGTCTGTTGGGATCTGTGATGTTTTTCTCATGCCATAGTTATGATCACAGAGGTCAATTACTGTTTTAATCCCAATCATGTTGTTCAGCTGCTATGTCCGAATCTTTGCGACCCTGTCTGCATGCCAGGCTTCCCTGTTCTTCACCATCTCCCAGAGTTTGCTCAAACTCATGTTCATCGAGTTGGTGATGCCATCCAACCATCTCATCCTCTGTCGCCCCCTTCTCCTTCTGCCCTCAATCTTTCCCAGCATCAGGGTCTTTTCCAATGAATCGGCTCTTCACATCAGATGGCCAAAGTATTGGAGCTTCAGCATCAGTCCTTCCAATGAATATTCAGGGTTGATGTCCTTTAGGATTGACAGGTTTGATCTCCTTGCAGTCCAAGGGACTCAAAAAATTCAGTAAAAGTTACTACAGAATTCAGCGGTCTTGATATATTCACAGAACTGTGCCACCGTTGCCACTGTCTTAATTCCAGACCACTTTTACCATTCTGCAAAGAAACTCTGTGCTTGTGAGCAGTCACCCCCATTCCTTCTTTCCCCTCTTCCTCCAGCAACCTCTAGTGCGCTTTCTTTCACTATGGATATGCCCATTCTAGACATTTCTTAACTTAGCATAATGTTTTGAGAAGTGGTAGACTCTTAGTCTTTATATGTACAAACAAGTATCTATTTAAAAGCCCTTAAATTTGAATGATGGTCTAGCTAGGTAAAAAAATTGAGTTCACAGTTACTTGCCCTAAGCATTTTGAAGGTATTACTCCCTGGTTCTTTTATGATTGAGATGCCTGCTACCTGTCTAATTGTCATTCCTTTATAATATTTTTGCCATGGTATCTTTTGAAAACTTTTCTTTTTGATGCTCCATAATTTTACTACGACATATGTCAGTATGAATTGATTTTATTTATCCTACTTAGTAGCATTTTTTTTGAAAACCCATATGTTCCTCCTTTCTGGAAAATTCCCAACTATTATTTCTTCAAATTGTTCTTACTCTTATTGCCTCCTTTCTTCTGTTCCATTTCCTCTTAAGCATTCACTGATGCATCTTAACCCATCCTTTAGGTTCTTTGAATTGCTCATTCATATCACTTGAGTCTGGGTCCCTGTGTTGTTTTCTGATTCAGCTCCTCAGTTCTTCCTTTTC
Source organism: Bison bison bison (assembly GCF_000754665.1). Classification (NCBI taxonomy): domain Eukaryota; kingdom Metazoa; phylum Chordata; class Mammalia; order Artiodactyla; family Bovidae; genus Bison; species Bison bison. The sequence continues at coordinate 3,003,708 of NW_011494865.1, read as the reverse complement.
ACTCACCAATGCCCTGTCTGATGAGTGTCTAGTCTATAACTTATCCAATTTATTGAGAGTTTTGTTTTAAAACTTTAACTTTTATGTTCACCATTTCTAAATTTTCATTACCAACTATTCTTATTCAATTCAGGCCTGTTTTGTTTCATAACATCTTGTTCTTTTTTACAGATATTAGTCCTTTATTGAGAATATTTGATAGCCAAATATTTATTTTAAATATTTTCCAGACTGTTGATATCATTGATTTCCTATGACGTGAATTCATGTCCCTGATTGAAGAGTTTGTTACTTAGCATGAGATTTTCATGGCTGGGAGGATTTTTTATTTCAGGTTCAATTTGAGTAAGAAGTATTTTGAAGTTCTGTTTTCCCCTAACTTTCCTCTTGACTAACTTCTCTCTGTCCAGTGGTTTTGGTTACTTCTACCCCAAAAGTATCCATCTGGGACCAGGCTTTATAATAGTGCTTTAAAGTCCTGGTCCCACAGTCATCCTGGGGAAACACGTTTTGGTTCCTTGACCTGAGCCTGTGTCTGTCTTCCCTCCTTAGGTCCACGGGTTGCAGTCAGCCTTCACCCACTGCTGGGCTGGAGACACCTCCTACCAGCACAGGAAAACCAGTGATTAAATGTTAAGGAGCTATATGAGTTGGTTGTTAAAAGCCATTACTACAATTTAATTATATGAACTCATCATTAAATAAATTATATTAAGAAGCAAAGGTAATACTCAACATACTCAATACTTACCAGTTTCTTTTGTGTGTGTGGTGGTGGAAGGAAGACATAATTTTTTTTCTTTTTTTTTTTGCCTATTTTTTCTTATTTCTAAAATTATGAAAGTGTGATAACATATTTACAAGAGACATGGAAAATACAGAACAAAGTTACACATAGTTCCACTATATATCTTGTTGTTGTTGTTCAGTCGCTAAGTCATGTCTGACTCTTTACAAGTCAAGCCTCTTTTTGTTTTTGGAGTGCTTGTTAACCACACCAGCCCAGCACTGCCCTGGCACAGGGCAGCAGAGGTTTCCTTCAATCTCCTTCCATGCTGCTGCTGCTAAGTCGCTTCAGTCATGTCCAACTCTGTGTGACCCCATAGACGGCAGCCCACCAGGCTCCCCCGTCCCTGGGATTCTCCAGACAAGAACACTGGAGTGGGTTGCCATTTCCTTCTCCAGTGCATGAAAGTGAAAAGTGAGAGTGAAGACGCTCAGTCGTGTCCGACTCTGAGCGACCCCATGGACTGCAGCCTACCAGGCTCCTCCATCCATGGGATTTTCCAGGCAAGAGTACTGGATTGGGGTGCCATTGCCTTCTCCAATCTCCTTCCATAAATGGAGGTATTGAGGCTTCCCTGTTTCCACCAGGAGCCAACCTTTATTTCCTTCTCTCAGAGAAAGTGCTTTCAGTTTCAATTATAAGAGCTCAGTTCCCGCTCACTACTCTGTCTTTCTGCTTTTTTTTCTGGTCGCTAGAACTGTTTATTTTGGTTTTGAAGGCTACATCTGTCCTTTGGTTTCTTTTTCTGTATTTTACCTATCGCAGCTCTTAGGTTGGAGAGGAAGCGATACATTAAATGTTGACCTTGCTGTGCTGTCTTGATTAGAACTCCATAAACGCTGTTTTTCATGGACATGTGCCTTCCGCCTCCTGTGGCTGTTTATGTAGGCCTCAGGTTTCCTTCATCTCTCTCAAAGTCATTCACCTTATCTCCCTCTCTTTCCTTGTTCCTTGGGGCTTCCCTGGTGGCTCAGTGGCAAAGAATTCGCCTGCCAATGCAAGAGACACAAAAGACACAGGTTCAATCCCTGAGTCGGGAAGATCTCCTGGAGTAGGAAATGGCAATCCACTCCAGTATCCTTGCTGGAAAATTGCATGGACAGAGGGGCCTGGCGGGCTACAGTCCATGGGGTCATAAAGAGTTGGACATGGCTGAGCACATATACATACTCCTCCTTGTGCCCTAGTACTTTCCTGTGTGAGTCATGACAAACAGGTGAATAATGTATTGTGTACTGAGTTCCCCTTGGAAAGATTCTAGATGTCACATATGCCACCTTTGTATTTATATATAATGCTGAGTAATATCATGTATTATAATTAATAATGTGCCGCTGTTCACAGAAGAAACCCTTGGAGCCCCCCGGTTATCTCAGTGGAAATCCTTGGCCCCCTAATGTTCTCTCCCTCCCCTGCAGGTATCAAGGCTGTGTTCTCAGGCCACTACCACAGGAATGCTGGGGGCACCTACCGGAACCTCGACATGGTGGTGTCATCCGCCATCGGGTGCCAGCTGGGCACAGATACCCACGGGCTCCGAGTCGTGGTGGTCACCGCTGAGAAAATCATCCACCGATACTACAGCCTAGATGAGCTGAGTGAGAAGGGAATAGAAGACGATCTGATGGATCTGTTGAAGGAAAACTAATCACCGATTATGATTGATTTACTTTTCACTTCTACTGTTTTTTTTTTTTTTTTCATTTTGTTAGAAACAGTAGCTGCATACGACCCCTTATTGAAATAAAAAAAAAGTATTCCAGACAGATTTGTGAATTTATGTCCTTCTGCTTAAATCAGAGAGCTGGGTCCTGCCCTAAATGATACTTAAATGGAACGGCCCTCCCTTTACAAAAGAAAGGAGGGAGGAGCCTGGAAATGAAAGAATAAATGATATTATTAGACTATCCCTGCATAGGTGATTAAATGTGTTCTCCTAATGATGTGTTTCTCAACTCTGCTCTTCATTAGATGGTTTTCTGGCAGCCTTTGGTAAATGTCTACCTATCAACTTCAGTCGCACCTTGACATCCAAGTGTGATCTCTGATGATCCTTTGAGCAAACTGCATCTGATTATAATAAACTGTGGTCAGGACTCCCAAAATGTTAAGCAAAATGCAGGTCATCTCTTTTCCTTCCTAACAAAACAAATCACCATGTCCCATGACTAGAGCTGCAGACTCATCTTAATAAGGAGCCGAGTAGCTGACATTTGCTGTGAAAGTCTGGGACCAGTGATGAAGTTGATACAGGTCAAATGTTGAGTTTACCTTCTTGGCAGCTAGAAAAGTCACCTTTGCACCTCAGTGTGCTCAGTCACTTAGTCACGTCTGACTCTTTGTGATCCACGCGCCCCTGTCCATGGAATTGTCCAGGCAAGAGCCACCTGGGAAGCCATAAATTGTCCGTATTTGAAAACCTCACCACAGAGTCTAGAACGGAGCCCTTGAAGGTCCATCTCTGCAGTCAAGGGTGGCACACCTGATTCCCTCTCATTCACTGCTGCAGCAACTCCCTCTGCATGTGGGCATTCTCCTATGATGGGAATCATCCTCTGTTTATGAGATCCTTAGCTCTGCTTTCACAGAAAACATGGGAGCTGATGCAGAGTTCTCCAGAAACCAAGTGTAAATTACTCTGGGGCAAAAACAGTGGTTTCAGCCACGTTATCTAAATTGGCACCAACTTTGATTAAATGCGCTCACTGGTGCCTTGATCAAGGAGCATGGATGGGTTAAAATCAATGTTCTCTTTGTTTAATCTACTTCTCCGCTGCTCCTGACCACTGCGTTAGTCCATCCACATCTTTTTCAGCAGATGTCCTGGTGGACCAGGAACCTGGGTACTCACCATCCTGCCTGTTTTCCTGTGAAGGAAAACTTCACAGTGTTACACAGTAGCATTCAGTCATCCTAAAAAAAAAAAAAAAAAAAAACTGGTTACAAATGAACTGCAAAGTCCATTAAATTAAATGCCTTTCTTGTTGAAAAGTTTCAGTCAATGTAGCAAAACCATGAGAAATTAAAGAGAAAGATAATTGGATATGTAAATTCATAAGGAACAAAAGACAAGAAGTTAATTATACTCCAGATTGGTGACACACCATAGCTCATTGTTATGTGGCAAGAAAATTAAAAATTTTCAAAATTAGTATGCTCCTATTTAAGAGTTCTGCTGCATTCTTGCCTTGTGTTGATCTTTCTTTACAACTAATGTGGCTAGAAGAAATCAAGAAGAGGAATTCAGGAAGAGGTGTAACCAGTAAGCCTTGGTTTCTGAGGCCTGGGATGTCGTAACTTGTGAACTGGAGTCATCAATGCAGATTCGGGGTTTCTGCGGGCAACTGGGGAGAGTTCATCACCAAGGGCTAATGGAGATGCCTTGTCATGTCACCTGTAAGAAATACTCTAGACTGTAGCACTTAGGTTTGGGAAAGGATATGGAAATAATTCAATGCAATGGAAATGAAACTTCTAGATCTCCTTTTCCAGAAACCTAATAAGGAAGGTAATTGACTCAATACACAGCAAGAATATACTAAGAGGGAATCCTATGACATCTCCATTTTTTTTTATTATTAAATTTTTTTTTTTACTTTTTTTTGTTTGTTTTGTTTTAATTGGAGGATAATTACTTTACAATATTGTGGTGGTTTTTGCCATACATTCACATGAATCAGCCATGGGTATACATGTATTCCCCATCCTGACCCTCCCTCCCACCTCTCTCCCCATCCCATCCCTCAGGGTCATCCCAGTGCACCAGCCCTGAGCACCCTGCCTCGTGCATTGAACCTGGAATGGCGATCTATTTCACATATGATAATATACATGTTTCAATGCTATTCTCTCAAATCATCCCACCCTCGCTTTCTTCCGCAGAGTCCAAAAGTCTGTTCTCTACATCTGTGTCTCTTTTGCTGTCTCGCATATAGGGTCATCGTTACCATCTTTCTAAATTCCATATATATGCATTAATATACTGTATTGGTGTTTTTCTTTCTGACTTACTTCACTCTGTATAATAGGTTCCAGTTTCATCCACCTCATTAGAACTGATTCAAATGCATTCTTTTTAATGGCTGAGTAATATTCCATTGTGTATATGTACCACAGCTTTCTTATCCATTCATCTGCTGATGGACATCTAGGTTGCTTCCATGTTCTGGCTATTGTAAACAGTGCTGCAATGAAGATTAGGGTACACGTGTCTCCTTCAATTCTGGTTTCCTCGGTATGTATGCCAAACAGCATTATTTTCCAATGGTGTTAGGTTCAGAAAGGAGTTAGGAAAGTATTATCAGTCTGATAGTTGATAAATACCAGTGTGTTCACTTATGATTCCTTTTCCTTTTAAAAAGAGATATATTTCTTTAAAAGTGCCTTATGCCATGATAAATAATAAAACACACCATGATCATAAATGCCATGGTTTTGATTGTTGATTATGTGCTAAGTACTGTTTTAAGTCCTTTGGCTCAGAGTAGTGGGACCACTTGGCCAAGGTCACAGTGGGCAAGTCAAGATTGAAGTGTAAGCAGTCCAGCTGCTGAGCCTGTGTTCCCCAACACTGTCCTCTTTCCTGGAAAACATTTTTCATAAGTGACAGCTTTGTACCTGCATTTGGCAGTAGTCAATATTCGGCACTCAGTGTTAGTCAGAGGCTCTGGGACTTCATCCCAAGGTTTGCAAAGCCTGAGCAGGGCCCAGAAGCCCCTTCTCTGACACCAGGTTCAGGGTGGCAAAAGCCTGTCCAAGGAACAGGTTGTTCCAGGCAGAGAATTTTCACTGGAGGAAACTAAAAAGCTGAACTGAACCATAATGGGCCACAGGACATAGCTCTGGCCACACCAGTAGATGCTTCAGCTCGTGATGCTTCCTTCCTTGTTCAAGTTCCCACTCCAGGGGATAGGAAACCAGCTGCTCTCTCAGGGCTCCCTTCTTCAACTAATGATTTTAATTGGAAAAGAAATAAGGGACTGCTAAAGGAAGAAGGATATTTACAGTGATCTAGAATCGGGTTGTCAAGACTCAGGAGTGGGTTTGTGGACCACAGGTGGAGAGATGATCATCTTAACCATATTTGCTTTTTACAATAAATAAGTTCATCTCAAGTCTTCAGTCATGTGTCCCCTCCAGTTGGAGGGAAGAGTGGGGACGGGGGGATGTGGTAAATTTCCTGGAGTATTTCATGATGTCTTGACTTTCAATATTCCAAGATAGTCCCTAATAGACTCAAGTTTTAAGCCTGAATAACTTGTGGTGATTCAGTCACTAAGTCGTGTCTGACTCTTTAAGACCCCCATGGACTGCAGTCCCCCAAGGACTCCAGGCTCCCCTGTCCTTCACTGTCTCCCAGAGTTTGGCCAAATTCATGTCAATTGAGATGAATAACTAGGACTGGGAAAAGAATCTAAAAAAGAGTGGACATATGTATACATGTAACTGATTCACTTTACTGTATGGCAGAAACTAACACAACATTGTAAATCAACTATGCTCCAATAAAATTTTTTTAAAAGGATACATGGTGAAGGACAGGGAAGCCTGGCATGCTGCAGCCCATGGGGTCGCAAAGAGTCGGACATGACTGAGCGACCGAACAACAACGTTCATAGCAACTATAAAAAACAAAACTAGGACCGTTTATCTTGTGTGCATGCTCAGTCACTCAGTTGTGTCTGACTCTTTGTGACCCCATGGACTGCAGTCCACCGGGCTCCTCTGTCCACGGGATTTTCCAGGCAAGAATACTGGAGTGGATTGCCATTTCCTCGTCCAAGGAATCTTCCTGACCCAGGAATCAAACCCACGTCTCTGGCATATCCTGCATCGGCAGGCAGATTCTTTACCCCTGAGCCATCTGGAAAGTCCCCAAGAGGAACTAAATAGCCTCTTGATGAAAGTAAAAGTGGAGAGTGAAAAACTTGGCTTAAAGCTCAACATTCAGAAAACGAAGATCATGGCATCTGGTCCCATCACTTCATGGGAAATAGATGGGGAAACAGTGGAAACAGTGTCAGAGTTTATTTTGGGGGGCTCCAAAATCACTGCAGATGGTGATTGCAGCCATGAAATTAAAAGACACTTAGTCCTTGGAAGGAAAGTGATGACCAACCTAGACAGCATATTAAAAAGCAGAGACATTACTTTGCCAACAAAGGTCCGTCTAGTCAAGGCTATGGTTTTCCCAGTAGTCATGTATGGATGTGAGAGTGGACTGTGAAGAAAACTGAGTGCCAAAGAATTGATGCTTTTAAACTGTGGTGTTGTAGAAGACTCTTGGGAGTCCCTTGGACTGCAAGAAGATCCAACCAGTCCATCCTAAAGGAGATCAGTCCTGGGTGTTCATTGGAAGGACTGATGCTGAAGCTGAAACTCCAATACTTTGGCCACCTCATGCGAAGAGTTGACTCATTGGAAAAGACCCTGATGCTGGGAGGGATTGGAGGCAGGAGGAGAAGGGGACGACAGAGGATGAGATGGCTGGATGGCATCACTGACTCGATGGACATGAGTCTGAGTGAACTCCAGGAGTTGGTGATGGACAGGGAGGCCCAGCGTGCTGCAATTCATGGGGTTGCAAAGAGTCGGACATGACTGAGCAACTGAAGTGAACTGAACCTGCAAAAGATACTGAGTTATAAATCTATATATACATAATACAATTTAATATTACAGTCTGTTCTCTAATGTGAAATCTTTTGAGAAAAGGTAGCAAAAACATCATTTGCATTTACTTGAACCCTTAGTACTTATTCCCCAAGTAGTGTCTAAAACAGCCTTTTGCAGTTGTGAAATTAAGTGGCAATACTGTATTGAGTTAAGTGAAAAAAAGAAGATTTAGGAATAAATTGTCAAGGCAAGTTCTATTAAAAGCTCTCTGTAATAGATGCCACGGATTTCTTGTTCAGATAACCTTAGCGGTTTTGGTTGTACTTGACAGGTAATATTGATTTTTTTTTTTTTATAACTTCAGAAAATACTGTCTTAATGCCATTGGAGAGCTCTTTAGGTATATTTATATACACACAAAATGAAGGAATTTTTTCTTGGATTAATAAATGACCTCTAGCATCTTTCTAGAAAACATTTTAGTGATTAAATTCTCTTTTTCCGTCAATGGATTTTCATTAGTGACTACACACACACAGAAAAATATATATATTCAGATTGGTTTTTTTCTTTAGATAAAACCCAAAGGAACTATAGAAGTTAAATAAAAAACTCTGTAAATAAGTTTCATTAAATGTGAATATTCAGAAATTACCTTTTATTTTTCTGTTCTGATATTTGTCTTCAAAAATAATTTTCTTCCTTAAAGGGGCTTTGCATCTCATTTAGAACGAAGTTCGGACTCCTTCCTGTGACTTCCCAGGCCCCGCCCCCTTTGCCCCCGCCCCACCTCTCAGCTCCGCCCCTTGCTCTTGCTGACAGCCCCACTGCCCTGTGCTCTTGCTGTCTCCTCTGATGGAAACTGGCTTCCTGTCCTTTGGGGCTTCAGCTCAGAAGTCCTCAGAATGGCCTTCTTTCCTCACCTGTCTGTCGTTGTGCTCCTTATCCGCCACAGGCATCGCCTCCCCCGCTCATTTATTTTCTTCATAGCATATCACTAAGAACTGTGCTTGTTTTTCCATGATCTTTATGTGTACCACCCACCCCCACCCAGAATGCAAGGAAGGACCTTGTCCATCTCCTTGGCCATTCTTCCCAATGCTTAGAACCCTGCCTGGGACAGAGCAGCTGCTCAATAAGGACTTAGCAATGAATGTGGAATAAGATGTATAGCAATACTGATAGTGACATCAATATTGTATGTATTCATGTAATACGTCAACACTCAATACAGGGAAGGAAGGAGAAGAGGCCATATTCCCAAGTCTTGTGGTAGTTCTTTTGGGATTGTCCTTAAAGTTAGGTATTATCAACAACAGGTCAGTGAATAACAATATCAGTGTTATCTTTGGTTCTCCACTCAAAGTGAAGAAATTGGGAGTAAAAAGAGAAGTGTCCCTGACTTAGTAATTCTAAGTCCTGTTTACTGAACAAATACTGTACCGTTAAAAAAGCAGGTGAGCCCAGAGAAGGGACTGATTCCAGACCAAAGGTTATATGGGAAAAGAGAGGGCTGGAAAACCAAGTGAGGGCCTCAAAAGAAGTGAAAAATGCATTGTGGAAGTGCTTCCCAGAAAGGTTATGTGAATGAATGAGATTCCTGAGAAAATTTAGCAGTCCTGGAAGAGCCTTAAGGTCACAACCTTAAAATAGACCTTTAGGGAACATCTTTGTTTCAGCACAGGAAAAGACAGATGGAAGTCACAGAAGGGGTGAAGAGGAATTCTTTTTTTTTTTTTTTTTTTAAGTTCAGACTGGTCCACACTGAAGAAATAGAAAAAGGAATGAGCTTTACTCAGAGCTGAGTGGTTTAGTTCCCACAGACCAGTCCTTCTGCAGATAACTATGAACTTAAAGATCCTTCTTGGTCATTTGGAGCATGAACAGAAGCAGGGAGCTCAGAACTTTCCCTCTCCCCCCTTCACTTTGCCCTGAGGGTTAACCACAGTTGTAGAGCAGTCAGCTGAGATGGATAAAGGTTTCTCCCAAACCTACCATCTATTTGACCAGAGACGCCAGGGAGGAAGCCCAGGTCACTGGAGAGTGAAGAATCCCAGACAGCTGGGGATGGTAATCTTAATCTCCTGATTTTCTACGTGAACTTCATGCAAATCTCTGGCTTAACTCTAAGAATACATGAACTGTACAGATTGAGCAGCAGAAGCTTAAAGAATTGAACTGCTATTTGAACTGCTTCTATGGGCAATCAAAAAAGAACTTACCATTTGAGTCTAATCAAGTTAACAGCCAGCTAAAGCAAAAGCCTCAACATTCTTTAGAGGAATATAACAGAATCCCAAGTCTCCACAGTTTAACATGCACAATTCCCAGGATGCAATCCAAATCACATGATGTTCAAAAAGCAAACAAAAACAAGAAAATGTGAGCCACTCTCAAAAGAAAAAGCAGTCAATCCCAAGATATCCCAAATGTTGGAATTATCACACTGGGGCAACAAAGCAGCTATGAAAACAATGCTAAAAAGTAAAAAATATGCTTATAATGAATTGACATAAAGGATATCTCATCTAAGAAATAAAATGTATAAAAATAATCAAATGGAAATTTCTGAATCAAAAAACAATATCTGAAATTTTAAAATTTCCTGAATGGGCTTACTATCAGAATGGAATGGATGAACATGAAGATAGGTGAATAGAAATCACCCAGCTTAAAGAAGGAACTTGCCTGGTGGTCCAGTCAATAAGATGCCATGCTTCCAATGCAGGGGGACCAGGTTCTATACCTGTGCAGGAAACCAGCTCCTTCATACCACAACTGAGACCCAGCACAGCTAAATAAATAAATATTGAATAAAATAAATAAAAGAAAAAAAAGTTTGGAAAAAAGCCTCAGGGGCCTGTGGGACAATGTCAAAAGGTCTAATATACGGGTAAAGTGTGTGTGTGCTCAGTTGTATCCAACTCTCTGTGACCCCATGAACTTGTAGCCTGCCAGGCTCTTGTGTCCATGAAATCTTCCAGACAAGAATGCTGGAGTGGGTTGCCATTTCCTTCTCCAGGGGATCTTCCCAGCCCAAGAATTGAACCTGTGTCTCCTACATTGGCAGGCAGATTCTTTACCTCTATGCCACCAGGGAAGCAAATATAGCAGATTCTTTATCATCTGCCGCTGCTGCTGCTGCTAAGTCGCTTCAGTCGTGTCCGACTCTGTGCGACCCCATAGACGGCAGCCCACCAGGCTCCCCCGTCCCTGGGATTCTCCAGGCAAGAACTATGGAGAAGGTTGCCATTTCCTCCTCCAGTGCATGAAAGTGAAAAGTGAAAGTGAAAGTGAAGTCGTGTCCGACTTGTATCGACCCCATGTACTGCAGCCCACCAGGCTCCTCCATCCATGGGATTTTCCAGGCAAGAGTACTGGAGTGGGTTGCCATTGCCTTCTCCGCTTTATCGTCTGAGCCACCAAGAAAGCCCCCATACAGGTAATGCTATTCACCCAGTTGTGTCCAGCTCGTTGCAACCCCTTGTCCTGCAGCATGCCAGGCCTTTCTGTCCCTCACCATCTCCCGAAGTGCGCCCAAGTTCATGTCCATTGCATTGGTGATGCATCCAGCCATTTCATCCTCTGATGCCCTCTTATCCTTCTGCCCTCAGTCTTTCCCAGTATCAGGGGCTTGTAAGTAATATGAGTCCCCAAAAGGGGACTCATGGAACAAAAAAATATTTGAAGACTCTAAAGCCAGCAACTTGCCATATTTGGTAAAAGATAGAAGTTTACAAATTCCAAACTCTCAGCAAATACAAAATATCACCAAACTGAACTTTTAAAAGATTCTGCTGTTCAAAAGACATTACTAAGAAATCAGAAGGCAAGCTATATACTGGAATGATACATTTGCAGCATAGTTGTATCCAGAATATGTAAGGAACTGTTACAACTCAATTTTAAAAAGGTTACTAAAAAAGATGGATGAAATATTTGAACAGACACTTAAAATATATGAAAGGCTAACAAACACATGAAAAATGCTCACCATCACAGCCCACATGGAAGTATAACTTAAAACTAGAGTGCAGTGCTATCTGTCACTAAGTAAAATTGCTGAAAGGGTAAAAGGTTGACAACACCAAATGTTAGTGAGACTTCGGTACAACTCTTGTGATACTGTGATTCATAATAAGAAATATACTTTTGGTCTTCATCCCTGTCCCAAGCAAAGTTCCTAAAACCCTTGGAATTTCTTAAATGCAGAGAGAGAAGGATTCCTTGATGAAAGTGAAAGAGGAGAGTGAAAAAGTTGGCTTAAAGCTCAACATTCAGAAAACTAAGATCATGGCATCCAGTCCCATCGCTTCATGGCAAATAGGTGGGGAAACAATGGAAACAGGGAGACTTTATTTTCTTGAGCTCCAAAATCACTGCTCATGGTGACTGCAGCCATGAAATTAAAAGACACTTGCTCCTTGGAAGAAAACCTATGACCAACCTAGACAGCATATTAAAAAGCAGAGATATTACTTTGCCAACAAAGGTCCATCTAGTCAAAGCTATGGTTTTTCCAGTAGTCAGGTATGGATGTGAGAGTTGGACAATAAAGAAAGCTGAGTGCTGAAGAATTGATGCTTTAGAACTGTGGTATTGGAGAAGATTCTTGAGTTCCTTTGACTGCAAGGAGATCAAACGAGTCAATCCTAAAGGAAATCAGTCCTAAATATTCATTGGAAGGACTGATGCTGAAGCTCCAATACTTTGGCCACCTTATGTGAAGAACTGATTCATTTGAAAAGACCCTGATGCTGGAAAAGATTGAAGGCAGGAAAAGAAGGGGACAACAGAGAATGAGATGGTTGGATGTCATCACCAACTCAATGGACATGAGTTTGAACAAGCTCTGGGAGTTGGTGATGGACAGGGAAGCCTGGCATGCTGCAGTCCATGGGGTCTCAAAGAGTTGGACACGACTGAGTGACTGGACTGAACTGTCTAATGAGGCAACTTTTAGAAATCGATAGATTGGAACTGGTTGCCCAGGGAACCAGATTAGAAGGTGGGAACTTTCAGGCCCATGCCCCATCCTCAGGGGAGGGCCAGGAGGCTGCAGACTGAATTAATCACCAGCAAATGATGTTTTGGGGCTTCCTGAGGCTCAGACAGCGAAGAATCTATCTGCAATGCTAGAGACCTGGATTTAATCCCTGGGTCAGGAAGGGCCCCTGGAGGAGGAAATGGCAACCCACTCTAGTATTCTTGCCTGGGAAATCCTACTGACAGAGGAGGCCGGTGGGCTACAGTCCATGGGGTCGCAAAGAGTGGAACATGACTTAGCGACTAAACCACCATCAACCACCACAAGCGATCCAGTACTCTTGCCTGGAAAATCCCATGGACGGAGGGGCCTGGTAGGCTGCAGTCCATGAGGTCGCTAGGAGTCGGACACAACTGAGCGACTTCACTTTCACTTTACACTTTCATGCATTGGAGAAGGAAATGGCAACCCACTCCAGTGTTCTTGCCTGGAGGATCCCAGGGACGGGGGAGCCTGGTGGGCTGCCGTCTATGGGGTCGCACAGAGTCAGACACGACTGAAGTGATTTAGCAGCAGCAGCAGCAGGTAGCAGAGTTTCCATGAAAACCCAAAGGACAGGTGACGGTGCTGGAAGTGACACACCCGCGAGAGCACAGAAGCTGTGCGCCCCTTCCCACGCACCTTGCCCTGTGCACCCCTTCATCTGGCTGTTCCTGAGTTATATCTTTTTAGAATAAGCCAGTGATCTAGTAAGTGAAATGTTTCCCCGAGTTCTACGAGCCCTATAGCAAATTTCGTTGAACCCGACAAGGGCATTGTGGGAACCTCCATTTTAGAGCTGATCAGTCAGAAGCACAGAAGGACCTGGACTCGCATCTGAAGTGCAGTGAGGCAATCTTGTGGCGATGAACCTTACCTTTGGAATTTGACCTGATATCTAGGTAGATAATGTCAGAGTTGAGTCACATTGTAGTACACCCAGCGCGTTTCCCAGAATTGTTTCATGTGGGGAGGAAAAAAAAAAAAAAAAACCTAATATCTGATGAGCAGAAGTACCAGAAGTGTTCTGTGAGTAGTGAATAAACAAAAATCCTGTACAAGCATGTTAGGATTGTACAATCCTGTACAATTTCTTAAAAAATGAAAGTCCCCCATATGACACAGCAGTTTTATTCCTAGGTATTAGGTTGATTAAAAAGTAATGGAAGTTTCAGAACACGAATTTTAAACATTGTATCTAGGCTCAAACATATCTTTATTAATCAAAATAGGAACCGTTACAATCAACGCACTTTTGCCAATGAGAAATAAGTTTGTCCCTGTAGCATAAAAACCCATGCTTTGGGATTCGATAGACCTTAGCACTTTTTGCCTCCTGCTGGCTGTGAAAGTGTTTTCCCTGCAAACAGGGAGATGTTGAGACGCTTGAAGAAGTGGTGGTCAGTGGGTGAGAGGTCAGGTGAATATGGCAGATGAGGCAAAACTTCGTAGTCAAACTCATTCAGCTTTTGAAGTGTGGGTTGTGTGACCTGTCATCAGGCATTGTCATGGGAAAGAATTGGTCCCATTCTGCTGACCCATGCTGGCTGCAGGCATTGCAGTTTTTGGTGCATCTCATCGATTTGCTGAGCGTACTTTTATGTAATGCTTTAGCTGGATTCAGAAAACTGTAGCTGACCAGGAGGGTAACAGGCCACCAGACAGTGACCATGACCTTCTTTTGGGTCAAGTTTGGCTCTTGGCAGTGCTTTGGAGCTTCTTTTCAGTCCAGCCACTGAGAAGGTTATCACTGGTTGTCATATAAAATCTGCTTTTGTCACACATTGCAATCCGATCAAAAAATGATTCATTGTTGTTGCATAGAATAGGAGAGGGCAACACTTCAAAATGATGTTTTGTTTTTTTTTTTTTGTGGTCAGCTCATGAAGCACCCACTTAATTGAGCTTTTTCACCTTTCCAATTTTCTTCAAATGCCTAACGACTATAGAATGGTTGATGTTGAGTTCTTCTGTAACTTCTTGTGTGTTTATAAGAGGATCAGCTTCAATGATGGCTCTCAATTGGTCATTGTCAAATTCCGATGGTTGACCAATATGCTTCTTATCTTCAAGGCTCTCGTCTCCTTTGCAGAACTTCTTGAACCACCACTGCACTGTACATTCATTAGCAGTTTCTGGGCCAAATGCGTTGTTGATGTTGCAAGTTGTCTCTGCTGCTTTACAACCCATTTTGAACTGGAATAAAAGTCTCTTGAATTTGCTTTTTGTCTAACATCATTTATATAGTCTAAAATAAATGTAAAATGAACAGCAAGTAATGTCATTATCAAAAAAACACAAAGTGAGAAATCCACATTAAAATGATGTCCAACATAACCACATTTATTTAAGAATATATTCCAATATCAAGCAGCAAATTCAACAACACAAAACCACAATTACTTTTGCACCAGCCTAATATTTACCTAAGAAAGTTGTAGACATACTTAAGCTCCAAAATTTGTACATAGTACCTTATTTGTAATAATAACTAAAACTAGAAACAGCCTGAATGCCCATCAATAACTGAATGAATGAGCAAAATGTAGTATATTCCTATGATGGGGTACTCAGATCAGTCGCTCAGTCGTGTCCGACTCTTTGCAACCCCATGAATCACAGCACGCCAGGCCTCCCTGTCCATCACCAACTCCCAGAGTTCACTCAGACTCAAGTCCATTGAGTCAGTGATGCCATCCAGCCATCTCATCCTCTGTCGTCCCCTTCTCCTCTTGCCCCCAATCCCTCCCAGCATCAGAGTCTTTTCCAATGAGTCAACTCTTCACATGAGGTGGCCAAAGTACTGGAGTTCCAGCTTTAGCATCATTCCTTCCAAAGAAATCCCAGGGCTGATCTCCTTCAGAATGGACTGGTTGGATCTCCTTGCAGTCCAAGGGACTCTCAAGAGTCTTCACCAACACCACAGTTCAAAAGCATCAATTCTTCGGGGCTCAGCCTTCTTCACAGTCCAACTCTCACATCCATACATGACCACAGGAAAAACCATAGCCTTGACTAGACGGACCTTTGTTGGCAAAGTAATGTCTCTGCTTTTGAATATGCTGTCTAGGTTGGTCATAACTTTCCTTCCAAGGAGTAAGCGTCTTTTAATTTCATGGCTGCAGTCACCATCTGCAGTGATTTTGGAGCCCAGAAAAATAAAGTCTGACACTGTTTCCACTCATCATTAAAAAAAAACTACTGATACATGCAATAACACAGATGAGTCACAAAGATATCTTGCTGAGTGAAAGAAGCCACATTTTTTCCCCATACATTTAAGTCTGTTCCATTTGCATAAAAGTCTAGAAAATACAAACTAATCTATAGTGACAGGAAACACGTCAGTGGTTGCTAGGGAATCGGGGTGGAGGCAAGTATGGCTTGAAAAGGGGGCACAAAGAGACTTGGAGTGAGAAAAGTGTGATCTGTATCTTCCTGTGTGCCTGTTTCACAGGTGTGTAATCTGCCAAACCTCATTGAATTAAATATTGTCAATATGTGCAGCTTAACAGTTTATTTTACATAAATTGTATCTCAGTAAAGTTGTTTAGAAATAATTTTAGAAAAGAAGGACTTATTCCAGCTTGGGAGAGAGCAGTGTTTGTGTTCAGCATTTGCCAGGGAGGCATTCTGTCCTGTGGTGTGCTGTTTCCAGAACAGCTGTGCCTCCAAAGTCAGACCGAAGTTTGGATCCAGGCTCTCAAGTTGTGCCATGGCTGTGTTGTCTTGCACAGTTCACTGCATCTCAGTTTCCTCATCTGTAAAAGTGCACACACTCCATCAATTGGAATGCTTCTAGCTGATGGTAACAATATCAGATCAGAAGTGACTTTACAAGTTGGGGTACATTTTTTTTTCATACATCAGTCCTGAGTCCTAAGGTCTGTGGTTTTGAGATGTTCCAGCAGCTCAGTGTGTCAGGGTTCTGTGCTGAGGACTTCATGACTCCTACTGACAAGACAGCTGCACAGTTCCAAGCATTACATCCTCATAGAACCATGTTCAAAAACAGGAAGACAGAGTTGGTGGGGTGGGTCTTTACTACCCAGAGTCAATCATTGGGAAACATTCCCCAGTCATCCAGAATCTGGTTTGGCCAGAACCAGAAATACCAGTGATATAACCCAATAACCAGCACCAATCACAAAGAAATACAGGAGCTTGGGTTTAGGACCATCAGTGACTGTGAATGCTCACCTAACTGGACACCACCCAATAAATTGCTGAAGGTGTGAATAGTAAGCAAGAGAATCAGCAAAGTCCAGTTTTTCCAGAGACCTCAAGAAGGGAGTCGGAGAAGGCAATGGCAACCCACTCCAGTACTCTTGCCTGGAAAATCCCATGGACAGAGGGGCCTGGTGGGCTGCAGTCCATGGGGTCACTAGGAGTCGGACATGACTGAGTGATTTCACTTTCACTTTTCACTTTAATGCGTTGGAGAAGGAAATGGCAACCGAATCCAGTGTTCTTGCCTGGAGAATCCCAGGGATGGGGGAGCCTGGTGGGCTGCCGTCTCTGGGGTCGCACAGAGTCGGACACGACTGAAGTGACTTAGCAGCAGCAGCAGCAGCAGGAAGGGAGTAGGTTGAGGGCAAAGTGGAGAAAGTGTGGGTTGAGCATGTTACCAGAGGCAGCAGCAATCGAGAGAAGGTGCGTAAAAATGTGGGAGTGGGAAAGGAAATGACTGATGGGCCAGGGACACTGAAGAGGAGCACAGCCTCGGCCATGAGATAAGACGGAGGAGGGTGGACAGGTTGGCGATGCTAAGAGTGGAGGAGCCTGGGGTTGATTGCTTAATTGACAGGCATATTCTGTGTCCTGTGAATTCGTTTCTCAGAGTTGCTGTCTGCTTGTGCTTCATTGTGAGGGGGTTAGACTCTCTGGATTTATGCTCAGTTCACCTCTGTCTTGTTAGGCAAAGGCCACCATCTGCATAGACTGGTAACCATCTGACTTTCATAGGATCTCTGCCCCAGATAGACTCAATGGGATTGAAGACATTGAAGGAGGGCATATTCAAGGTGTGGCTTACTCCCAGGTCTATCAAAGTCTCTCTTTGAGCTCTGAAGCTGTTCTTTCAAGCTTTCATGGAGAAATTCATCCATTTCATCTCTTATAATGTCTTTGAAAGACTCTCTGGATTTGCTTCTTGTGGAAACTATCAAACTGGAACATTGTGTCCCTAAACCACCTATTTTCGCTGTCACGGTTTTCCTGAAGAGCCTTGTCAATGACATTGTCCTGTACTTACCATGTAGTCCTGCACTTCCCTGGTCTCCAGTGTCTGTCAGAGAAGGTGATGAGCCCCTGGGGACAGGACGGCTTCTTGTTGGCCACTGATGGGGAGCAATGAGACAATTTAAACGTTGATGCTTCCTGCATCCCGGACAGCCCTCTCTGCCCCTTTCTGTCTTAGGAAGCATCAGTTGTCACTTTCGTGATGACAGTGCCCAAATACACCATTTTTAAAATGCAATGACCTTCTAAGCCCATGATTCACAGCCTCCCAAATGCCAACCAGACCCATAACAGTGGCCCAGAGTGGACTCAAGCACGACATCTCTAGAACTCAATTCCCTTGTCAAACCACTTCCGCTTCTGTTGTTCCCTGCCTTGATAAGTGCCAACAACTCCCTACCATCTGCTGAGAATCAGAAACCAGCTTCTCCCTCTCCCACTGCCCCATGTCCAATCTCTCACGACCCCAACACTGCAGTGACCCCCAGGGGCCACAGTAGTGACAGCCACCAACGCAGACTGTGGACCCAGATACCATCTGGTCACTAGTGGTTGCCTGACATTGTGTGTTTTTAGCCCCTGCAGACTTTCACGTCCTTATCTGTAGGATGATAAGGGTATCTCGGAGAGGATTAAGCTAAGCAATGCATGTTTGGCACTTAACCTTGTGCCAGGCACACAGTGGGCACTCAGCGAGTGGCATCCGTGTAGCCACGGCTTCCATCCAGCTCACTGAACCATTGCTGCAGCCTCCTAGCCCATCTCCCTCCCTCCAGTGAGTCTTTCCAGGCTCAGAAGGAAAACATGTTGATGGGACTGAGTCAGCCCATCTGGGCTTGACTCCTGGCTCTGTGACTCACTCAGTAGCTCTGTGGCCTTTGGCAGGTAAGGGCCTTTTGGCAGGACTTTGTTTCTTGATCTTTAAAATGGGTACAATATAGTACCTTCCCTGTAAAGTCGAAATGAACGTATTCTTTAATGTGTTAGCATATTAGATGCAGAATATGCACGTGTAGAGGATAAGGATGCGAATCATCAAACATCACAGTTG
>NW_011494865.1:2960903-2984888 GCF_000754665.1 Bison bison bison | reverse complement strand
GTATCATGAAGACCCACACCGCCCCCAGCCCCTCCTGTGTTGAGCCTCCTTATAAAATATATCTGTATTCCTGACTTCCCAGGATAACATCATTGGTCATCGTTACGACAGACGTGAGAAGGGCTGCAGCAGAGGGGGTTAGGGCAGAGGGAAGGCAGGCTTGAAGAGACTCGAGTTTGAACCCTGGGTCAGGAAGAGCCCCTGGAGGAGGGCATGGCGACCCACTTCAGTATTCCTGCCTGGAGAATCCCATGGACAAAGAAGCCTGGAGGGCTATAGTCCCTGGGGTCGCAAAGGGCCGGACACAACTGAAGGGACAGCACATACATGCACGCAGTTGGCATTTTTACAATTCAGGCTCAAAAGGACAAAGGAGCCAAGGAGGTCAGCTGAATGACCCGTCACTCTTCTGATCACTTCACGTGCCTGAACTCACTGAATGCTGAAACAACCCTTCTAAGGTAAGTATTTTTTTTTAGAAGTTGACTGATAAACTGATATTTTTAAATTTTTTTATTTACTTATTTATGTATTTTTGGCTGCACTGGATCTTCATTTTTGCACTTGAGCTTTCTCTAGTTGTAGTGAATGGAAGCTACTCTTCGTTGCAGTGCACAGGCTGTAGGCGAATGGACTTCAGTAGTTGCAGCAAACGGGCTCAGTACTTGCAGCGCATGGGGTTCCTTGCTCCACGGCATGTGAAATCTTCCTGGACCAGGGATCGAACCTGTGTCCCCTGCATTGGCAGATGGACTCTCACCCACTGAACCACCAGAGAAGTCCAAGGTAAGTACTTTTATTATCTCTATTTTACCAATAAGGAAATGGAGACTCAGAGGCATGGGGGAACTTTCTAAGATCACACAGCTTATAAATGGCAGGGCTGGGAATCAAAATCCAGCTGTGTGGTTCCAGAACCCATGACCTCCACACTGAACCAAGACTCAAAGCGGTCCTCCTGGGGTCTGGCAGGGGACAAGTCTCCAGCCCCCTGCGGTAGAAGGGGTGTAAACAACGCAGATCCCCCCTCAGCTGCACAGTGGGGCACATGTCACCAAGTAGGACCCCAGCCCGTCCTCCGACACGGAAGTCCTTCTGTTCCTCTTGGAGTCATAGCCTGGCAAGCAACTCCCATTCTAAAGTTGTCTCCTCTGACACATGCAACCAAGTTTATCCATTTAATTAATACAACTTAGTTAAGTATTTTTCTCCCTTCCAACAAATTCTAGCAATAAAGTCACATGCATTCATGCTAGGTAGCCTCATTGTATCTGACTCTTCGCAACCCTATGGACTGTAGCCCGCCAGGTTCCTCTGTCCATGGGATTCTCCAGGCAAAAATACTGGAGTGGGTTGCCATGCCCTCCTCCAGGGAATCTTCCCAACCCAGGGATCAAACCTGAGTCTCCTGCATTGCAGGCGGAATCTTTACCACTGAGACACCAGGGAAGCCCAATAAAATCATACATCCCCACAGAGATATCCAGCGGGAGTTTCTGAGCCAACCCCACTCACCTACAGAGTTGCCACAGCTCCTGGTGCAGATGAAAAGAAAGTTTCATTAGCTTAATTTACTGCTCCCGGCAGCACTGGCCAGCGGAGTCTAAATGCTGATGTCATGTCTAATTAGTGGCAGCCTCTGCCCTGCTGGTCGCAGTTTCCCGTCTGGCTGGCTTGTGCGCAGGGAGCGGTGTCATAGGGAGCATCGTTATGAACTAGCTCCCCTGTGGAGAGTCTCTCATTACGATTTAAGAAAACAAGCTTGTTGATGTTGTGTAGACAGTTCAGCAACATCCCCCCCAACAGGGCTGATAATTATGATGCCCTTTCAGTGCATGATGGGTTTGTCTGATGATGATGACACCAGATCCTGGAGAGCTAGAAATCCGAAACGTCTCTGCCTCTCTGTCCCACACACCTCGCAGATCTCCTCTCAACTTGGGCTCCTCAAGGGCTCAAAAACCAGTTGTCTACTTTGGGGTGAGTTTGCTAAGTGTCAGAAATTCAGCTCAAACCACCAATGCAATCATTGTGCCCCCAGGTACCATTTATTTATTTTGAACTTTTTATCTTGTATTGTAGTAAAGCTGATGAACAATGCTGTGATGTTTGTGCATGCTCAGTCATGTCCGATTCTTTGCCACCCCATGGACTGTAGCCCACCAGGCTCCTCTGTCCATGGAATTTTCCAGGCAAGGATACTGTGGTAGTTTCAGGTGAACAGGGAAGGGACTCAGCCATACATATACATGTGTCCATTCTCCCCCAGACTCCCCTCCCATCCAGGCTGCCACATAACATTGAGCACAGTTCCCAGTGCTACACAACAGGTCCCTGTTGGTTATCCATTTTAAATACAGCAATGTGCCCTGGGTACCATTTATTGTCATGAAATCAAACCCAGGAGAAAGGAAAGCCATTCAATACCTAAAGGATTAGAGCAGGTACAAATATTCATTGATGCTGATAAATTTCACCATGTGCTTTTGTTTAAAAAGGAAAAAGAGCAAGGGACTTGTTTGAATTCCTCAATGCCAGAGTTCCATTGAGCTTTGAAGAATTAAGGATTCTTAACTAGTAAAGATTTTTAATTACAGTCTGAAAACATCAGTCAGGCAACACCGCTGTCTGCTAGACAGTGGCAGATAGCTCTATGATAAAGCAGATACAGCAAAACTTTAATGGTAGGACCTGGGTGGTGGGTATGTTTGTGTTCATTGCAAAGCCTTTACAATGTTTCATTATATTTGGAATTTTTTCATTTAAAAGTATTGAGAAAAAAGGCATGTGTGCTCAATTGTTCCGGAGAAGGCAATGGCAACCCACTCCAGTACTCTTGCCTGGAAAATCCCATGGACGGAAGAGCCTGGTAGGAGGCCATCTATGGGGTCACGCAGAGTTGGACACGACTGAAGCGACTTAGCAGCAGCAGCAGCTCAATTGCTCAGTTGTGTCTGACTCTTGGTGATCCCATGGACTATAGACTCCCAGGCTCCTCTGTCCATGGGACTTCCTAGGCAATAATCCTGGAGTGGGTTGCCATTTCCTTCTCCAGGGGATCTTCCCAACCCAGGGATCAAACTTGGGGCTCCTGCATTCCAGGCAGAGTCTTTACCACTGAGCCACCAGAGAAGCCCTGAGAAAAAAGACATCAGAACTCAAATCTCTTTCACCCCATTAAGGATCTTAACAGCTGTCAGTAGGTCTTTGTTGGGCAGCAGGCTCTGGGCTCAGAGCTTGACATCCATGTCCTATTCCATTTTCATGAGAAAATGAAGCTGTTGCTCTAGTACTCAGTGTACAGGTGCAGAATCTGAGGCTTCAGATGGTAGCTTGTCCACAGTCTGCAGATGGTGGATGTCAGAGCACATAATTAAACCCAAAGTCCAACTTTCTCCCCATTCTGCCTTCCTGCCCACAAGAATAGGAACTGGCTGCATTGGAAGACCACCACCTGCCTCCCTGCCTTAGTCTGGGCTGATAGAACCAATGAGCACAGACTGAGTGGTTTAAACAAAAGACATTTAGTTCTCACAGTTCTGGAGGCTGGGAGTCCAAGATCAAGATGCTGGCAGATCTGGAGTCTGCTAATTTGTGGATGGCCACCTTCTCATTTGGAGAAGGAAATGGCAACCCACTCCAGTATTCTTGCTTGCAAAACCCCATGGAGAGAGGAGCCTGGTGGGTTATAGTCCATGGAGTCGCAAAGAGTCAGGAATGACTGAAGTGACTTAACACATACCTACTCATTGGCCATAAAGAAGGCTGAATGCTGAAGAACTGATGCTTTCAAATTGTGGTGCTAAAGAAGACTCTTGAGGGTCCCTTGGACTGCAAGGAGATCAAATGAGTCAATTCTAAAGTAAATCAACCCTGAATATTCATTGGAAGGACTGAAATTGAAGCTCCAATACTTTGGCCACCTGATGTGAAGAGCTGACCCAATGAAAAAGACCCTGATGCTGGGAAAGATCGAAGGCAGGAGGAGAAGGGGACAACAGAGGAGGAGATAGTTAGATAGCATCACTGAATCAATGGACATGGGTTTGAACAAACTCTGGGAGAGAGAGAAGAACAGGGAAGCCTGGCATGCTGCAGTCCATGGGATCGCAAAGAGTGGGACACGAATGAGCGACTGAACAACAGCAACAACCTTCTTATTGTGTCCTCACATGGCAGAGAGCAAAGAGGAAGCACGCTATCTCTCACATTTTTACAAGGGCACTAATCTCAATTATGAGGGATCCACCCTTGTGATCTGATCACCTCCCTAGGGCCCCATCTTCAAATACCATCACCTTGGGGTGAGGGTTTCATCTTATGAATGTGAGGAGGGGAGGATGTGGAACACAAACTTTCAGTCCACAGCACTCGCCTATAGCATTCATCTAGGCCTAATATCCTTTATTATTCTTAAAAAAACTAAGATCATGGGATCTGGTCACATCACAGCAAATAGAAGGGGAAAAAGTGGAAGCTGTGACAGATTTTATTTTGGGGGGCTCCAAAATCATTGCAGATGGTGATTGCAGCCATGAAATTAAAAGACACTTGCTCCTTGGAAGGAAAGCTATGACATACTTGGGCAGCATATTCAAAAACAGAGACATCACTTTGCCAACAAAGGTCCATATGGTCAAAGCTATGGTTTTTCCAGTAGTCATGAAAGAATGTGAGAGTTGGACCATAAAGAAGGCTGAGCACCGAAGAACTAATGCTTTCGAACTGTGGTGCTGAAGGAGACTCTTGAGAGTCCCTAGGACAGCAAGGAAACCAAACTAGTCAATCCTAAAGGAAATCAACCCTGAATATTCATTGAAAGGACAGGTGCTGAAGCTCCAATACTTTGGCCACCGGACGTGAAGAACCGACTCATTGGCAAAGACCCTGATGCTGGAAAAGAGTGAAGGTGAAAGAAGAAGAGGGTGGCAGAGGGTGAAATGGTTGGATGGCATCACTGACTCAATGGCCATGAATCTGAACAATCTCCAGGAAATAGTGAAGGACAGGGAAGCCTGGTGTGCTGCGGTCCAGGGGGTCACAAAGAGTTGGACATGAATTAGCAACTGAACAACAACAGCAATTATCCTTTACCTTCCTTTTGAGACTTTAATGTCATGTAGAATCCCTCTATGTCCCAAAGGCACATCTGCACGTCATTTTACACACAAGGCTAATGGGTTCATGACCTCCCTGAGGCCCATGCACAGCCAGAGAAGCCCCAACCCCCTTTGCTCATGACTGAATCCTCTCTAACTCACCACACATCTCTGTGTTCCAAGCTTCCCCACTCTTGCTCCAACTGTTTCCTCTTTCTAGACTCCACACCTCACTTATTCACCAAATCCCACTGGAAAGTAGATGCCCTGAGGACAGGACACCATCCCCTTCCCCACTGTATCTCCCTTTCCTAGTCCAGCGCCAGCCCAGAGGAGGTGCTCGAGAAGCGTTTTTAGACAAATATTTATTTGCTTGTTTGGCTGCATCACATCTTAGTTGCAGCATGCAAATTCTTAGCTGTGGCATATGAACTCTTAACTGAAGCATGCGAGATCTAGTTCTGTGGCCAGGGATTGAACCCAGGCCCCCTGCATTGGCAGCGGGGAGTCTTAGTCACTGGACCACCAAGAAAGCCCCTGGAGCCATTTTTTGATTGACAAATTCTAAAGCATCTCTGTTGAGCCTTCCTATAGACTCTGGCAATAGAGTGGTGAGCATCATAGCCATGGTCTCCATGCTTATGGAACTATGAGAATGTATTAGTAATTTACTGCTGTGTAAAAAAAATCACCCCAAAATGTGAAAGTAATAAATTTTATTATCTCACATTCTCTGAAGGTTGCAGATATAGGAGCAGCTCTGCTGAGTGGTTCAGGCCCAGTCTGTCATGAAGTTGTTGTCAAGCTATTGGCTGGAACAGCAATTACCTAAAAGCTGCAGAATCCACTTCCAGGCTCACTCATGTGTCTCTTATTTGCTGGCGGTTGGTCAGAGGCCCTTGTCCTCAACACGTGGGTCTCTCCGTAGGCTGTCTAGCGGGTCCGTATGACATGGTGGCTGGTGTCCCCTGAAGTAAGTGACCAAAGAGAATCTCCAAGACAGAAGCCTTAGTCTTTTAAAACCTAATATTTTCTTTTTAATATTTATTTATTTGGCTGTGCTGGATCTTATTTGCGGGATTTTTAATTGCTGCTGCTAGGATCTAATTCCCTAATCAAGGTTGAACCCAGCGCCCCTGCATTGGGAGCATGGAGTCTTAGCCACTGGACCACGAGGACATGCGGGGAGCTGCCCGTGAGAACGGGGTCCTTTGTCCGAAGGACACAGCTCTGGGAGCTGCCTCAGTCCTTGAGGGTTTGCTTGCAAACATAGCTCTCTGTCCCGCCACCCCAGAGATTAGGCGCTTATTTACTGCAGGCACCTGGAGTTCTGTGCAAACTTCTCACGCACAGAGAAATGTTATCTGGTGTAAGAAATAATAACAGGGAGCCATTCCCATGCTCTCAAGATTTCTTGTGACTGTTTGTAAGATGTATAGGCTAACCAAGAAAAAATGTCAACTGTCTTGTCTTTCTCACGCTTTTCTGTATAAATATGAGATGTTGAATAAAGTTGGTGTCAGACTGCGTCCCTTCGTGGTGACGTGTCTGAACCTCTCGACCCCATCTTTGTAGTCTCTTGCTTTAGTTTCTTTCTTAGCCCCGCCGTGCACGTTCTCGGGACCTGATCGACTTTGCCGGCTGGCTCCGGCAGGTGGCGCCCGAACAGGGACCCGAGAATCGGAGTGCGACGACGGCCGCTGCCCGCCAAGATTGAGGTAAGTAAAGAGGAATTCCTAAGTAATTAAAAGTAAAGGGCAGGGAGGGTGATTGTCGAGAGTAATAAATCATGGGACAAGGCAATAGCCGCCAGTTATTTGTACATATGTTGAAAACTATGTTAAAAGGTAGGGGAATTCATGTAAATAAGTTACAGCTAGAAAAGTTTTTACTTTTTATTGAGGAGGTTTGTCCTTGGTTTCCAGAGGAAGGAACAGTTAGTCTGGAAACTTGGAAAAAAGTAGGAAAACAATTGCAGACATATTATTCCTTACATGGTCCCAATCGTGTTCCTGTGGATACTTTTTCTTTGTGGACTCTCATAAGAGACTGCCTGGATCCTGAACATGAGGGACATAAAATTCAAACGGCTCTTAGGGATTCCACAGGACCCAAAGTTACAGAGCCTTCTGCCCCTCCACCTGAGCCGCTTTATGCTGTGCCTGAGGGAACAGCTTATAAGGCTGGAGGGAGTGATGATGTGTTAAGCTCTGATGAACAGAAAGAGTTAAATGAACAAGCGGCTCAGAACCATAGAGAGGATATGCCTTGGGAGATGATGGTTAACATGGAATCCCCCTCAGGAAAAGGGGAATTAAAGCATTCAGGGCTTTCTGAAGAACAGCTGGAGAATTTAATTCAGAAGATTGTTATAGCAGTAAAAAAGGATGCACAGGGAGACTCCCACTCCAGCCAGCCTGTGCCTCCAGCATATCCTCCCTCGGTTCTTGCTGGACTCGATCCACCTCCGCCTTTCGTAGAACCGCGAGAGCTTATATCTATCCCTGCTTCTTTGCCCGGTGAAAACATAAAAATTAAAAGTGAGATATTATTATCTCCTCTTCAACAAGCAATTAAGCGAGCTAATGAAGAAGGAGAACATATTCCCGGGTTTTCAGGAATCTATCCAGTGTTTGAAAATGATCAACAGCAGAGGTATTATGAGCCGCTGCCCTTTAAGCAACTGAAAGAGTTAAAAATGGCTTGTGCACAATATGGCCCGACTGCGCCGTTTACTCAGGCTATTATAGAGGCTTTAGGAAATCAAAATCTGCCACCTAATGATTGGAAACAGGTTGCTCGAGCTTGTTTATCTGGAGGAGATTATTTACTATGGAAATCTGAGTTTGCTGAGCAATGTGGGATCACAGCCGATATCAACCGGCGACAGGGACTGAACACCACTTATAAAATGATGGTGGGAGAGGGAGAATATCGAGACACTAATAGTCAACTTAATTATTTACCTGGAGCCTACCCTCAGATTAGTGCTGCGGCTCTACAAGCATGGAAAAAGCTTCCAAATTCTGATAAAAAGACTGAAGATTTATCTAAAATTCGCCAGGGACCAGATGAGCCATATCAGGATTTTGTTGCCCGCCTGCTTGAAACAGTTGGTAAAATGATAAGAGATGAGCAGGCGGGGATGGTGTTGACTAAACAGCTTGCTTATGAAAATGCCAATTCGGCTTGTCAAGCTGCCCTGAGACCTTACAGAAAAAAGGGAGGCTTATCTGACTATATACGGATTTGTGCTGATATCGGCCCTTCATATGTTCAAGGCATAACTTTGGCCACGGCATTACAAGGGTTATTGCCTTAGCTGGTTTTAGTGGACGGCTTGATAATCATTATCCCTCAGATAAAATATTGCAATTTGCTCATTATCACCAATTTCTCTTCCCAAAAATCATTGTTTCTCAGCCCCTTGCTGACGTCCTAACTGTATTTACTGATGGCTCTTCTAATGGAATAGCTAGTTTGATTATACAGGACAATACTACCACCTGGCATACTAATTATAAGTCTGTTCAAGAAGTAGAACTATTTGCCGTTTTTCAGGCTTTATTACAAATTTCTGCTCCATTTAATTTATATTCTGACAGTCAATATATCATAAGAGCCTTAAACACTATTGAGACTGTTCCATTTATTGGTACCCTGAATTCTACTATCCAAACTCTTTTTCGTGATATACAACATTTAATTTGCTCCAGAGTTAATAAATGCTATTTTGGTCATATTCGTGCTCACTCTGGACTTCCTGGACCTTTAGCACGAGGCAATGCTTTGGCTGATGAAGCTACACGTATGATATTTCCTTCACTGGAACAAATGGCAAAAACTTCCCACAGCTTACACCATCAAAACAGCAATAGCTTAAGACTTCAATTTGGCATTACTCGAGAAGCTGCCAGACAGATTGTTAAGCAATGTCAAACGTGTCCTCAGTTTTTTAGCGTCCCCCACTATGGAGTTAATCCTCGAAGATTGTTGCCAAACGATATATGGCAAATGGATGTTACCCATATTCCTGAATTTGGTAAACAAAAATTTGTTCATGTTACTATTGACACCTTCTCCGGCTTTTTACATGCCTCTCTACAATCCGGAAAAGCTAGCAAACATTGTATAGCTCATTGCATTAAATGTTTTGCTGTTATGAGAACCCCTAAAACCATAAAAACAGACAATGGTCCAGGATACACTGGAAAAAATTTTCAATTATTTTGTACGCAATTGTCTATCTCACATAAAACAGGTATCCCTTATAATCCTCAAGGTCAAGGAATTATTGAACGGGCACATCAAACTCTCAAACATCAATTGCAAAAACTAAAGAAGGGGGAATTGTATCCCAATACCCCCTCCAACTCTCTAAACCATGCTTTATTTGTTTTAAATTTTTTACAATTGGATATAAGTGGCCGTTCAGCAGCACAGCGATTTTGGAACTTTGATGCACAAACCATAAGACCTAAAGTCTTTTGGAAAGACCCACTTGTAGGAAAATGGTATGGACCAGATCCAGTACTAATCTGGGGACGAGGGCATGTTTGTGTTTTCCCACAGGATGCCGAAGCGCCGCGCTGGCTGCCGGAAAGGTTGGTACGCACGGCGGAGACAGTCTCTAGCAAATCAGATGAGGAGATTGACAATTCAAGAGCATGATGAATTACCATCTCGGCAACAACTTCAGGCATTGATGCGAGAGGCACAGAATCGTGTTGCGGTGCAGGGCGATCCGATATCGCCTTTAAGCTTCCTGATAACCTTATTAATTATCTTAAATCAGATTAACACTGCACACTCTGAAGAATATTCAAGTGCTTACTGGGCTTATTTTCCCGATCCTCCCCTTCTCCAACCCGTGGGCTGGGAGGGTCGGTCTATTCCCATATACACTAATAAAACTGTTTTATTTCTTGCACCTTGTTTAATTAAAAAACTGATTGATGATCTATGGATCATAAAGGCTTCCATCTATGGAAATGGTCTGCGGTTAAAGGAA
This sequence comes from Bison bison bison, assembly GCF_000754665.1. NCBI lineage: Eukaryota > Metazoa > Chordata > Mammalia > Artiodactyla > Bovidae > Bison > Bison bison. Next base: position 2,974,778 of record NW_011494865.1, on the reverse strand, counting down.
CATAAGCGTGTGCCTATATAAAAAGAAAGGGGGAGTTGCGGGGAGCTGCCCGTGAGAACGGGGTCCTTTGTCCGAAGGACACAGCTCTGGGAGCTGCCTCAGTCCTTGAGGGTTTGCTTGCAAACATAGCTCTCTGTCCCGCCACCCCAGAGATTAGGCGCTTATTTACTGCAGGCACCTGGAGTTCTGTGCAAACTTCTCACGCACAGAGAAATGTTATCTGGTGTAAGAAATAATAACAGGGAGCCATTCCCATGCTCTCAAGATTTCTTATGACTGTTTGTAAGATGTATAGGCTAACCAAGAAAAAATGTCAACTGTCTTGTCTTTCTCACGCTTTTCTGTATAAATATGAGATGTTGAATAAAGTTGGTGTCAGACTGCGTCCCTTCGTGGTGACGTGTCTGAACCTCTCGACCCCATCTTTGTAGTCTCTTGCTTTAGTTTCTTTCTTAGCCCCGCCGTGCACGTTCTCGGGACCTGATCGACTTTGCCGGCTGGCTCCGGCAAGGACATCCCTTAAAATCTAATCTTCAAAGTGGTCTACCATCACTTCTGCCATATGCTGTTGGTCATAGAATCCAATCTTGGTATCAGTGCATTGTGGGAAGAGACCACACTGGGTCTGAATACCAGGAAGTAGAGAGTATTGGGGCCCATCTAGAAGGCCGGCCATCACAGTCAGGTGACAGTAATAAATATCACACTCATGAGTGGACAATTGCAAACTGAGGTGTGTGCTCTGAAAACACAGAACCTGGTTCTGTGAAAGTAATAAGAGGTCTAACTCAGACATAGGTGGGGGCCAAGGATGGCACTTTCAAATGGCCTCTGGGATGGCAGGACATGATTAGTAAGAGATGAAGAAAGGAAACAGGGCGCCCCAGACTCTTGGTTCTCCATCTTGGCTGCCCTTTGGGTTTTTTTAAGTTTCCAGAGTGATTGCAATGTGCAGCATTGTAATGTGAGAACCCCTGTTGTAGGCTGTGTGCTCAGTTGCATCTGACTCTTTGCAACCCCATGGACTGTTGCCCACCAGGATCCCCAGTCCATGAAATTCTCCCGGGAAGAATACTGGAGTGGGTGGCCATTTCCTCTCCTAGGGGATCTTCCTGACCCAGGGAGTCAACCCATGTCTCTTGTGTCTCCTATACTGGCAGGCGGATTCTTTACCACTGAGTCACCTTTCCTAGGCCAGAGGACCGATTGATGTGACCAGAGGGAGCATGGGGCATTTGAAGAGCTGAAAGGCTGGGAGGCTGGAGGACAGAGAGGATATGGCATGAAATAGAGAGGAGAAGTGGGCAGACCCTGGACCTCATGGGTCCTCGGGGAGCAGGGAGGTTGGTCTTGGAAGGTGTGAGGATGGTACTGGGAAGTGAAATGATCCAGTTTACAGTTAGAAAAGGTCACTGTGGCTCAGGTGGAGGTGCACTGTGCGGGCAGCTCAGATGCCCATGGGAACACCATTTGGGGATGTTCTGCAGCGGGCCTCCCTGTGACACAGGATGAGGACTTGGTCAGAGGTGTGGCTGCCTGAGTCTGGTATTCTGTGTCACCAATGCTTACGATCCAATCAAAATGCTTTATTTCACTAATAGGAAGCTGACTTCAGAGAGGTGATGGGGCTTGTTCAAGGCAATTGAACAATAGGAAAAAAGCAGAAGGAAAGAGAATCCAAGTGGGCCCTGAGAATCCAGGGTTGTGGTCTATGTGATCAATAAGACCAGAGAGGGGGAAAAAAAAGAACGTGATGATTAGACTATCAGGCTAGGATAAAAGGCACATCACGCTCCTCAGTGAGAAGATCAAAAGGTTACCAGTAACTTGACAAATAGATGGTGTAATTATAAAGCTGTCAGAAATGGCATCCGGGGTCAGCCCCACAACCCATCCCTCTATTCTTGGCAGAGACTCTGGTGGAGGGCTGGGGAAGAGCTGTCAGCCTCCTGACCCCCTGGGGAGGATGCTGCTCCACGCCCTACCTCTCTTTTCCGCAGTGGAACCTGTGGCTTCCTTTCCAAGGCAACTGAAGCCCATGACAGCCTGTCCCACCTCTGTGATCACATGCTAAAAGGCTATTTGCAGCACCCCACTTTTATCCACACATTAAACGGAAGGGGCCCTTCCCTTTCCCATTGTTAATGACCCCTTGCCTCTGAAAAGGTGGCTTTTCAATGTCTTTCTGGAGAAAAAGAGAAGGTGACTCACATCTCACAAGGCTGAAATCATTAGCTCTGGGAGCAAAAGCTTATAGATGTGGCTAAATACTTTACAGTTATTCCCTCTAGGCAATAATCTCTACATTTATTAGGAAAGAAGCAGATAGTACAAAGAAGGAACAAAGAGACCAGAGACACATATTTCCATTATGTCCTGGGTTAGACAATTAAGTGGGTACTAAGTTTACTGATGGAGAAGGCAATGGCACCCAACTCCAGTACTCTTGCCTGGAAACTCCCATGGATGGAGGAGCCTGGTAGGCTGCAGTCCATGGGGTCACTAAGAGTCGGACATGACTGAGCGACTTCACTTTCACTTTTCACTCTTATGCATTGGAGAAGGAAATGGCAACCTACTCCAGTGTTCTTGCCTGGAGAATCCCAGGGACGGGGGAGCTTGGTGGGCTGCCATCAATGGGGTTGCACAGAGTCAGACATGACTGAACTGACTTAGCAGCAGCAGCAGCAAATTTACTGAAAAATGTATAATTCTGGAATGTTAGAGCTAGGATGACCCTGTAAGAAAATCTAGTCTAGCAGTGGGCCAAAGAGGCATTCTTTCCATTACCTTCCCTCTCACACCCATACCAGACTTTTACTCCCACCAGGGGTGGTCCTGTGACTCATTTTAACCACATGGAATAAAGCAGAAATAATGGCTTTATTGGATCCATACATCAGTATGGATCCAAGCCTCCAGAAAACGTGGCAGTTTTGCGCTTGTGTGAATATAGCCACCACATAAAGAATCCCAAGTCACATGAAAGACCACGTGAGAGAGAGAAGTGCCAGCCCTCCAGCCGTCCCCTCCAAGGCACCAGACTGTGAGTGAGGCCATCTGGTCACAATCGCTGTAGCACCTGCATGAGGCCAGGTGAGAGCAGCTGAAGAACCATCCAGCTGAGCACAGCCTCCCCACAGAATTGTGGAAGATACACAAGCAAATAATATGAATGCTTTTTGCCAAGAAGGATAGGGAGGCCTACAGAGGTTCAGTGAAAACTTGCCTTGAAAAACTTAATTGAGATACTGGGTGGCATTGGTGTTAACAGGGGCTACTCCAAGCACAGGGACTATGACATGTAAAGGTCCTGTATCAGGCAGGAAACATGTCATTCAAGGAACACTGTGGGGACAGTGGCATTTGATGAGGCTGGCAGCATCCAGTGATTGGTCCAGGCATGGCCATGACGGTTCATGAGCATCTTTGCCATGGACATCTTTGCTGTAGCAATTTTTCCACAGACCTTTTTGCCACATAACTAATTGGCCATAAGGCAATTTTTCTGTAAAAGGTAAAATAATGATAAGTGAAAGAGGGGCTTTAAAGAGGACCTAACGAAACATGAGAAATGATTAACAAAATTAAAAGATGTTATTGTGAACTACAAAATGTTTGAATCCATTTAAAATATGTGTGGATTCATGGCGACTGCATGCAAAAAAACTGATCTGATTTTGTGGTTGCACCAAAGCAGTTGTCCTCAGTGCCTTTTGTGCTTTATGCTTTTTTTTTGCTTCTTGATTTGTTTCCTCATTCAGGATGCACTTTTTGACTAAAAGGTCTTCCTTAATTGAGAGGCGTTAATTTCCCAATAACAGGGTGTGTAATTGTAACTGAGATTTACAATGTGTCAGGAAAAGCTTACACATTGTGGTCTTGACTTACCGTCACACGTCCATCCATAGGTTTCCAAAGTTCTGTGGGACATGTGGGTTCAACTCCGAACCTTCAAGGCCCTCAGCCTCTTTCTCCTTCGATGTAGTGCATTTCAAAATAAGGAAACAATTCTTGGGCAAATCCTCATTATCTTTCAGCTTGATAAAGCCATCAATAACATCACTGACTGGAAGAAGTGCTAGCAAATTCCAACCAGTTGAAAACCAAACTGTCAAAACACACTCTCAACAGATTATTTTATCTTTCATGGCAAAATTGCCATTTAGCTATGTGGTGAAACATTTGCAGCAAAAGTGCTTGAGGCAAAGATGTCTATGGCAAGGAAGCTTAGGCTGAAATTACCAGACCTGGGGCACGTGACCCAGTTCTAGCCAGTGGTATGTAAGGGGGAGCCTGCAGGGGCTCTGGGGAAAGACTTTCCTCTCAGGTTAAAAGAAGGATTTGTGCTCAAAGAACCCCTCCTTCCCTCCCTGCCTGCTTCTGGGTATCACGAGCTTGTGGCATTTGTGCAACCCATGGAGGAAGGTAAAACAAAACAAAAATTGTGGGGAAACTGTCCTCGAGTCTGTGTAGACATCATCAAAGGGCTGAGTGAAACAACTCTGAAGACACTTAACCCCAGGCTGCTCATTCAAGGACAGGATAAATGTCCTTGCTATTTGGACCACTTTTAGACAGGCATTCTGTGACTTGCAGCCCCAAACTCTTGCACCTTTTTTCAGAAGAGAATTGGAGGGTCAGCCAAGGAGACGCACATAGCTGGGGTACCTGAATACCAAGCCAATGCCCTCAGCAACCCTCCAGTTCAGAAAGGCCCATGACCTGAACTTGGTTCAGGTAGAGAGGAGCCTTTGCAGGGTCACAGGGTCATGTGTGTCTGGCCCCCACGCACTCCAGAAGCCTGTAAATGGGCTGTGTCTCCTTGTTTGAGTTTTTGTGAACTGTTCTAGCAAACTATGGAACCCCAGAAAGAGGTCATGGGAACCTTTGATTTGCAGCCAAGTTAGAAGACATTACAGTTAACCTGGGGACCCACTACTCGTGATTGGTGTCTGAAGTTGGTGGGGGCACGGGTGGGATGGATCCTGGAACCAGCGGGGTCTGCACTAACTCTGAGTCGTGTTGAAAGTGGATTGTAGCATACTTGGCTGGTGTTGCAGAGAATTGCCTGACATGTGAAAAACCCATGCATGTGGTACTAGAAGTGAAGTGTGACAGTAGTGACGGAGCACAGGAGAAACACAAGTGTGTTTTTCCCAGAAGCCTCCTCTTCATCACAGTCCACTGCTCTGGTCTCTGAACCTTTATTTCCTCATCTATAAAGCATGAGTCACCAGGGGCCTCACTGGTGGTCCAGTGGCTAAGACTCCGAGCTCCCAAAACAGGGGGCCCAGGTATAATCCCTGGTTGGGGATCTAGAACCTGCATGCTGCCACTAAGTCCTGGCACAGTTAACTAAATAAATAAAAGTAAATGTTTTTGAAAATATGAGTAATCAGAGCTACCTCATAGGGTTATAGTCAAAATCAAAGATGTTAATAAATCTGGAAGCATTTTGAAAACAATTTATTAAATATTATGTATGACCCCATTCCTGTTCAACTGTGAATTACTTAAGAGGAAAAACCATTTCACCTTAAAACTTTTTTAATCTCAAGTTCTTAGCAAAAAGAATTGGCGAAGGCTAAGAACTGTGGTGTTGGATAAGACACTTGAGAGTCCCTTGGACTGCAAGGAGATCCAACCAGTCCATTCTAAATGAGATCAGTCCTGGGTGTTCATTGGAGGGACTGATGTTGAAGCTAAAACTCCAATACTTTGGCCACCTCATGCGAAGAACTGACTCATTGGAAAAGACTCTGATGCTGGGAGGGATTGGGGGCAGGAGGAGAAGCGGACGACAGAGGATGAAATGGCTGGATGGCATCACCTACTCAATGGACATGAGTTTGAGAGAACTCCTGGAGTTAGTGATGGACAGGGAGGCCTGGCGTGCTGTGATTCATTGGGTCGCAAAGAGTAGGCTGAGTGACTGAACTGAACTGAACGTACTTGATAAATGTTTGTTAATTAAATGAATAGTTGATATTGGAAAAAAGTGAAAGTGTTAGTCGCTCAGTCGTGTCTGACTCTTTGCCATCCCATGGACTGTAGCCTGCCAGGCTTCTCTGTCCACAGGATCCTCCAGGCAAGAATACTGGAGCGGGTTGCCATTTCCTACTCCAAGGGATCTTCCCCACCCAGGGATCAAACCTGGGTCTCCTGCACTGCCGGTGGATTCTTTACTCTCTGAGCCACCAGGGAAGCCCAGTTCACATTTGGTGAGCTCTTATTAGAGATTATCGCATTAAACACTTGTGTCTCCTTAAGATAGGTAGACTTTTCTTTTCTTTTCTTTGTGCTACTGGGCTTGTAGGATCTCAGTTCCCTGACCAGGATTTTTTATTATTATTATTTTAAAATATATATTTATTTACTTGACTGCCTCAGGTCTTAGTGGCTGCACACGGGATGTTCATTGCATCATGTGGGATCCCTCACTGTGGTGTGTGGACTCTCTAGATGTGACTCTCGGGCTTAGTAGTTGTGGTGCTCAGGCTTAGCTGCTCCTTGACATATGGGATCTTAGTTCCCCAATCAGGGATTGAACCTGGGCCACGGCAGTGAAAAGCACTGAATCCTAACCACTAGACCACCAGGGAACTCAGATAGATACTGTGACCAGTGCCGTCTTACAGATGAGGAAAGGGAGGCTCAGAGAAGTTAGGTCTGTTTCCCAAAGCCATACAGTAAGTGGTGGAAGCAAGCCTTGAGCCCCGCTGTCTCTGCCCTCTGTGCCTACGCCCATGATCCCCACCTTAGACTGGACGTGGGATGGACTTCAAGACACAGAAGACATTGCATAAACCCAGGAGGAGGAGTCAGCAGTTTGCAAGGACAAGTGGGCTACACGGAGGCAGCAAGGAGAAGTGCAGTGGTGTGGGAGCCGATCTAGAAGCTTCTGGATTGGACCTGCACTTTCGAGCAGGCAGAGCAAAGACTCTGCGTTCTACATGTCCATCACCCAAACCTGCCCCTGCGGTGGGGGCTGGTGATGGATGCATCACCACCCAACAGACACCCCTGGCTCACCCACTTTAATTAGGAGGAGGTGTCAAGACCCATTAGGATCACCTGGGAATGCCATGCTGGGACCAACAGCTGCATACTCTCAAATCACTGCCTTCCCACCCCAGCTAATATTTCATCAGCATTCATTCATTCATGCATTCATTCCTTTAGTGCTAGTGTTTTTTAAGTATTAATTTATTTATTATTTATTATTACTTATTTATTATTGACATATAGTTGATTTACAATGTTGTGTTAGCTTCAGGTGTACAGCAAAGTGATTCAGTTATATATTAATATGAAAGAGAAAGTGTTCATCACTCAGTTGTGTCCAACTCTTTTGCAACCCCATCATCTGTAACCCACCAGGCTCCTCTGTCCATACAATTCTCCTGTGGAACCCAAGAGATCAAACCCAGGCGTCCTGCATTGCAGGCAGATTCTTTACCTTCTAAGCCATTATGAAGAATCCAATATGTTAAAAAATATATATATACACACATATATATGGGGGCTTCCCAGGTGTCACTAGTGGTAAAGAACCTGCCTGCCAGTGCAGGAGACATAAGAGACTCATGTTGGATCCTTGGGTCAGAAGATCCCCTGGAGGAGGAAATAGCAGCTCACTCCAGTATTCTTGCCTGGAGAATCCCATAGACAGAGGGGCCTGGTAGGCGACAGTCCATAGGTTCACAAAGAGTCTGACATGACTGAAGTGACTTAGCATGCACACAAATGTGTATATATATTCTTTTTCAGATTCTTTTCCATTATAGATTATCACAAGATATTGAATATAGTTCCCTGTAATTTTAAAATATTAAGCAGATAATATAGCCAGCCACACGGTAAAGTTGTCAAACAGCACAAGAAAATATACAACAAAAAGCAGATCTCCCTTTCACCCCAGACTTCTGAGGCCAATCTCCTCCCAATCCATGGCTATTTTAAGTCTCTTGTGGGTCCTTCCAGAAATGTCTTATGCATACAAAAATGTGCAAATACAATAATTTTTAATTTTTTTTAAAACACATACACACATAATTTTTTCCTAGTTCATAAGGCGTTCTGGACCTCTCTTGATAGCACTATATGGAGACCTGCCCTGCTCTTTTCATGGTTGCCCAGCACTCCATGACTCGGTTTCCACATCATTTGATGATATTTATGTTGTGTCCAATCATTTGTTATTACAGGTGATGCTTCCATGAGCTCTTTAGATCATCCGTCTTTGCTTGATCTCAAAATATCTACAGGAAACCAGTTCCAAGTCATGGAAATGCCGGGCCCATGGCTAAGTGTGTTTTTAATTTCAGTAGATAGAGACAGAGATCAAATTGCCAACATCTGTCAGATCATCGAGAAAGCAAAAGAGTTCCAGAAAAACATCTGCTTTATTGACTACGCCAAAGCCTTTAACTGTGTGGATCACAACAAATGTGGAAAATTCTGAAAGAGATGGGAATACCAGACATTACCTGCCACCTGAGAAACCTCTATGCAGGTCAACAAGCAACAGTTAGAACTGAACATGGAACAAAAGACTGGTTCCAAATCGGGAAAGGAGTTCATCAAGGCTGTATATCATCACCCTGCTTATTTAATGTATATGCAGAGTACATCATGTGAAATGCCAGGCTGGATGAAGCACAAACTGGAATCCAGTTTGCCGAGAGAAATATCAATAACCTCAGATATGCAGATGACACCACCCTTATGGCAGAAAGCATAGAGGAACTAAAAAGCCTCTTCATGAAAGTGAAAGAGGAGAGTGAAAAAGTTGACTTAAAGCTCAACATTCAGAAAACTAAGATCATGGCATCTGGTCCCATCACTTTATGGCAAATAGATGGGGAAACAATGGAAACAGTGACATACTTTATTTTGGGGGGCTCCAAAATCACGCAGATGGTCCATTTAGTCAAAGTTATGGTTTTTCAAGTAGTCATGTGTGGATGTGAGAGCTGGACTATAAAGAAAACTGAGCACTGAAGAATTGATGCTTTTGAACTGTGGTGTTGGAGAAGACTCTTGAGAGTCCCATGGGCAGCAAGGAGATCCAAGCAGTCAGTCCTAAAGGAAATCAATCCTGAACATTCATTGGAAGGACTGATGCTGAAGCTGAAACTCCAATACTTTGGGCACCTCATGGGAAGAACTGACTCATTTGAAAAGACACTGATGTTGGGCAAAATTGAAGAAAGCAGGAGGAGAAGGGGACAACAGAGGATGAGATGGTTGGATGACATCACCAACTCAATGGACATGAGTTAGAGTAAGCTCCGGGAGTTGGTGATGGACAGGGAAGCCTGGCATGCTGCAGTCCATGGGGTCGCAAAGAATCGGACACGACCGAGTGACTGAACTGAACTGAACTGAGATAGCACCATCCAAAGCAACATCACAACTCATTCTCTCCCCAAAATATGTGAGCGTCTCTGAGACAGGATCCACTTGACTCCATTTACTAATGCGTGGATCCTACCTGTTCCTTTGAGATTCCACAGATGTTCCCTTGGCCCCTGCTAGGTATCCACCTCTACGTAGCTCCTCGAACACAAGTTATTAACCAGGATTATGAGGCTGGCTGGCCTTTAACAGATTTTCTACTGAATAAAATATCATTTGGGTAGTATAAATAATGCATGCTCCTATAAGTGATTGAATAGGCCTCCTAACAGTGGAGGGACATGTTTATGACCTAATATTAAATAGCAAATGCAGCATACAAAGAGTGAATCTTAAAGTTGAGTCTTTTTCAGCATCCCTGGGATCTAGTTAAGAATACAGATGCCAGGACACCAGTCCTGCAGGTCCTGACTCAGTAGACTTGGGATAGGACCAGCGCAAAACAATCTGTATTTTAGCAAGCTCACCAAGAGATGCTGTGCATTCTTAAAATGTTATATATTCACTATAATCTCACATATGATCAAAGAATAAAAATGGGGCTCATCAAAGAGAAGAGTGCTTGTCTTTGACTGAAGTGAGTCTGAGGTTAGCTTCTTTTCTGAGCTTTGCTGTGTTTTCCAAATTTCCCAGCTCAGAAACTTGTTCAGAAAACAAAAGGATGCTCTAAAAATCTGTACTCCCTCTGCCTCCCTCCATCTTCTCATTCCTTCCTTCTTGATTCAGCCCAGATCGAAGGAGCGTAGAGGGACATGAAACTTGGTTACAACACTTAATCTGGAGTGGATGGGTTTGTCCTAGAAAGCATCATCAAATTATCAAACCTTAAATGAGGTCTCTGGATGCGAGGTGCATGGGAATTCTTTGTTACCGTTGTACAACTTTTATGTAAGTTGAAAACTCCACGATTTTATGCAAGCATCTCACCGTCATCTTGGTGAGATAATAAAGCTTTTCTGTTGCTTGAATTACAAAGCATCGTAATATGCCTTTTAGCACTTAAAGAAAAAGTCTAATATGGGTCTTTCTGGAGTACCTTATTGATGGAAGTTCATGCTTCTTCTGCCATAAAATATATTTATCAAAGTTAGGAGATAAACATTGATATAGTACTATCATCTAATCCATGGATCAATTTTCCCAATAATATCTTTTACATAAAAATATTTTTAACTGTATTTTCTTACTCTGGATCCAATTCAGGATTATATATTGCATTTGGTGGGCATGTCTCATTAATCTCCATCCTTCTAGAATGTTCTGCAGCCTTTCTTTGCCTTTTGGGATCTTGATGTTTTTTTCAGAGCACAAGCCAGTTATGAATTTTCCTCCATTTGGGTTTGCCTGGCGTTTTCTCATCACGAAATTCAGGTAATACGTCTTTGGCAGGAATGTCCCAGCTTGATCTCGTGTTTTTCTTTGCATGTCAGAGGAGGAGGCTCACAAGGCGGTCTGTCTCTTTCTGATGTCCTTAACTTTGATCACTCAATTAAGGCGGTGCCTGCAGGCTTTCTCTCCCATCAAGTGGCTACTCCTGCCTTTGTAATCAACCAGGAATCAGTGGGGAGCTATTCTGACACCACGTGACTATCCTGTTTCTCATCAAACTTTCGCTCTTTAATTTTAGCCTCCATTGACGATTCTTCACTGAAACAAGTATCATAATAGTTGCCGAATCTCAGCACTGTTCAGAATATGAAAAGTTAAGTGTATATCAAAGGACCTTGACCCACTAGTTATATTTCAAGGGAAATCATATTATAGGTCAATTCTATCTCAGTAAAGCTGGGGGGTGGGGAAAGAGAAAATATCTCAAGGAAGCAATGTAAGATGTGAACAAAGATATGAGTACAAAGGTTTTCATGGCAACATTGCTAGTAAGAGCAAAAAATGGAAAATCAAGCACTGCAGTAAATTGATACCAAGAAATAGGAGGCACTCATTTAAAGCAAGATTTTGAAGAAATTGTCCCCACTGAATGTTAAGTCATAGAAGGTAAAGTATCAAACTACATTTGGCTAAAAGGAATTTGATATCCTGACTTGGATCCTAGAACAGAAAAAGGATGTCATCCCTTATAAGCAGAATCTAAAAAGAAATAGTACAAATGAACTTTTTTACAAAACAGAAACAGACGCACAGACTTAGAGAACAAATTGAAGATTGCCATCGGGGAAGGACGGGGAGAAGTGATGGTTAGGGAGTGTGGGATGGACATGTACACGACACTGTATTTAAAATGGATAACCAACAAGGTCCTCCCGTACAGCACAGGGAACTCTGCTCAGTGTCACGTGGCAGCCTGGATGGGAGGGGAGTTTGGGGGCGAATGGACACGTGTATATATATGGCTGAGTCCTCTTAGCTGTACACCTGAAACTATCACAACATTGCTAATCAGCTATATTCCAGTATACAATTTAAAGTTTTTAAAAAATGGGGAAAAAAGGATGTCAGTGGGAAAGCTAGTGAAATTCAAATTAAGTCGGTAACTAAGTTAATGGCAATGTTCTGATACCAAATTCTTGGTTTTAATAAATGTTTCATGGTACATGTGTGTGTTGGCCACTCAGTTGCTTCCAACACTTTTGCCACCCATGGACTGTACCTGCCAAGCCCCTCTGCCCATGCAGTTCTCTGGGCAAGAATACTGGAGGTTGCCGTGCCCTCCTCTAGGGGATCTTCCTGACACAGGGATCGAACCCGTGTCTCCCCCACTGCAGTAAGATTCTTTACCGTTCATGGTATGTAGATATTAATATTAGGGGGAATTGGGTCTGGGCTATCCTGGATCTCTCTCTATTATCTTAGCAACCTTCCTGCAAGTCTAAAATTGTTCCAAAATAAAAACTCCATTTAAAAATTGACTTGGGAGCGATGGATCTGTTCATTATCTTACTTGTGGTGATGGTTTCATGAGTGGATACAGTTGTCAAAACATTTTAAATTATACACATTAAATATGAGCAGCTTATTGTATGTCAATTATACCTTGATCAAGCTTCATTTTTTAAAAAATGATCTTTGGTAAACTCTCAATTATGTTCAGATATAAGCATTAGGAAAAGTACTGGATGGAAATATATCACAATGGTGTTGGGGGCCTTCTCTGATAGCTTAGTGGTAAAGAATCTGCCTGCTGATGCAGAAGACATGGGTTCAATCTCTGATCCTACACGCTGAGGAGCAACTAAGCCCGTGCGCCACAACTATTGAGCCTGTGCTCTAGAGCCCGGGAATCGCAACTACTGAGCCCACGTGCCCTAGAACCTGTGCTCCGCGACTAGAGAGTAGGCCCTGCTCTCTGCAGCTAGAGAAAAGCCCATGCAGCAGTGAAGACTCAGCACAGCCAAATAAATAAAATTATTTTTTTTTAAAAAAGAGAAATCTTAGTGCTAAAGCAATCAAGATTTTTTTTAAAAAATGGGGTTGGTGTCTCTGTAGCTAGTGGGATAATAGTTCAGTTCAGTTGCTCAGTCATGTCCAACTCTTTGTGGCCCCATGGACTGCAGCACGCCAGGCCTCCCTGTCCATCACCAGCTCCCAGAGCTTACTCAAACTCATGTCCATCGAGTCAGTGATGCCATCCAACCATCTCATCCTCTGTCATCCCCTATCTCCTCCGGTCTTCAATCTTTCCCAGCATCAAGGTCTTTTCCAATGTGTCAGTTCTTCACATCAGATGGCTAAATTATTGGAGTTTCAGCTTCAGCATGACTGTCATTTTATAATTTGCTCTGGTTTGCAAGTTCCTTATAGTGGACGTGCAAGACTTGATTAAACAGAAGGAACCACTATTTTTACACAGGGTGGTTTGCAATGATAAAGCTTTTCTTCCTTGTCTGTGAAGCATCTGGCTCCTGGTAAGAGCTAATGCCCATTTCCCACCTTCGCTCATTAAGACAATAAATAAGGCAAATAAATAAAACCTGAAGAAAGAAGAAAACCTCTCTCAGCCAAGGCTCCTCGCCTGGGAATAAAGAAAATGTGAAAATGTGCACCAAGAATGATGGCGATCTCAGAGCAGTGGTCCCCAAAGCTGTGTGTGTTGGAAATGCTTATGAAAATGCAGATGTGTGTATGTGTGCTGGGCTTGCTTGTGAAAATGCAGACCTCCCAGCCCCCACCAGCAGCAACAGTGACTCAGTGGGTCTGGGGTGGGGGTGACTGGGAATGTTTGCCCAGCAGCTCAGGTGATCTGACCCAGGTGATGGAGATCAAGGCTCAGCCCCAGGGCTGAGAGGCCGGCTGAGAGTTTGCCTAAGGGTCAGCCCGGGGCTCACCAGGTGTGGACCATATTAACCTGCCCAGCTTAAAGCCCACGTGACCCTAGGGCCTCGTGGCTGGGACTTTCCAGATCTCCTGCAGACCTTGAGGATGTCCTGGGAAGCCAGAGAGGTGAGTAGCTCCCTTCCATCCTCAAGGGGACAGGGGTGGGGCCCGGACACCTCC